>NW_022103927.1:1711067-1713297 GCF_000313985.2 Echinops telfairi | reverse complement strand
TTTTTTTTTTAATTGAAGTAACTTTTAAATGGGTCAAAAGGGAGATCAAATGATAAACTATTTTAACTTAACTATAGCTTCCACAATCGACTTTACAATGCTCTCTGTCTGATAACAAAGCTAGTCACATCCCTCAACTATGATCCCAGTGATTCACCTAAGGCTTAATCTATACATATACCCTGTAAATTAATTTAGGGCTTCCAGTGTCATCCACAGCCTTCTGAAATCCTGGTATTCACAGTTTAAGCTCTGATATTATCCCTCCTTTGGATTTGGGTTATATTATTTACAATACTTGGATCACACAGGCTGGTGAGTTTCTTCTGTGTGGACTTAGTTGACACTTCATTTAAATGGATATTTGTTTGAAGAAAAGCCTTTAAACCCCAAGAATTATTCTTTCTGTTGCTGGGCACCATCTAGTTTCTTCAGTGCACTTTGATATCTTCAATGATCTCTCATGAGGGTGGGCATCAAACAGGACCATGTCATAAGAACAATTACAGTGGGGCTATACTTAGCTGTAAGCCCCAAGTCCATTCATATATCTATGGTTTATACATGGCTTTGGCTCACCTTAAAAACATCATTGTCATTTTATGTTATAGAACAGTGTCATCATCTCCTTGGGCCATAAGGCAATTATATTGATAGTGTCATTAATTTTGCCAATGGTATAGAATTTAGAACATAGTTGAAAAAAGGAAATTATACATACAAGGCAGCTACAAACTACAAGACATGAATTTTTTACTTGTACAGATTAAACTTTTAAGTGACTGGACACTGTTTACACAAACAATTGAAGGTGGTGTTGGGGCAAAACTTTTAATAATATTCATTGGTAATGGCAAAACTATGTCATAATAGAGCAAAGAGGTTATTAAAATAGTAAGAATATGGTAGTATTGGCCCACCATTCATTGGGTACCCTTAAGGCAAGTGATTCGAACCAAAATCCAACGACTGCCAGTGCTATACCCTTAGGATCGCAGTTATCTTCTTCTTCTCACGCTAGGGAGTTTCGATCTTAAGTCCAAGTGCTACAGGTGAGTTTAAGGTAAAGTCCCATTTGTTTAGTGGGGTTGCCACATCGAGTCCTTCTGGTGTGACTTATGAAGGATCTTGTATGCCTACCAGCTAATCTGTGGGAGAAAAATGTGGCAGTCTGCTTCTGTAAAGATTACAAAAAGAAAGACTCACTGCCATTGGGTTGACTCTGACCCATAGCAACTCTGTAGGACTTCCCCTAGGTTTCCAAGACTCTAATGCCTTAGGGAAGTAGAAATCCTGATCCTTCCCCCAAGGAGCAGCTGGTGGTTTCAAACTGCGGGCGGTTTTTACCTGCTGACCATGCAGGTAACAGCCCGACTAAAATTAAAACTCATTACCAACAAGTCAAGTTTAACTCATAGTGGCCTTACACGACAGGGTTGAACTGCCCTTGTGAGTTTCCAAGGCTGTAACTCTTTACGGGAGTAGACATTCTTGTCTTTCTCCCAACTATGCCACCAGAGCTCATTTTTCCTGTGAAGATTAGAGCTTTGGAAACTATACGCAGCAGTCCTACTAGAGCCTCTATGGCGTAGAATTGCCTCAATGGCAGTGAGTTGGGATTTTTTTTTAATCAGTTAACTTAAAATGAGGCCATATTAGAGTAGGGTGAGTTTTCATCCAACCTAGGTGGGAACATAAACCAAAAAAAGACACAGAGAGGTCCGGAAGGAAGACAGCCACGTGAAGATGGAGGCAGAGGAAAGATGGCCACGAGAAGACAGAGGCAAGGCTTGGAGTAATACATCTACAAGTCAAGGAACAGCAAGGGTTGACAGGGACCACCAGAAGCTAGAAGAGACCACGAAGTCTCTCTCTCCAGAGCCTTAGCCTCTAGAAACATAAGATAATCAATTGCCGTTATTTTAAGGCACCCAGTGTATGGTACTGCTATAACACCCTTGGGAAATGAGTAGGAATCCCTGTGGGAGGCAATGAGCTAAGTGCTGGACAGCTAACTGAAAGTTTAATGGCCTGAGTCCATCCAGAGGCACCTCAGAAGGAATGTCTGCTGATTTATGTCCAAAAATCAGCCAATAAAAGCCTTGTGGAAATCCTGAAAAAATGGTGATCCGTGAGTATACGCATAGGCAGATAAAAAGGCTGCACAGGTGTCGGGTGGGGAAAGTGGGCGTAGATGTGTATATGAGTATTTTGCGATGTATATAGCTTG
>NW_022103927.1:1700797-1709447 GCF_000313985.2 Echinops telfairi | reverse complement strand
CTATAGGACAGAGCCACTCTGCCCTGTAGACTTGCTATGAATTGGAGTAGACTTGATGACAAGGGTTTTTGTTCTGTTTTGAAGAGGTGGGGGGGGGGGGATGCAGCTCTACTGACCAATTCTTCAGCACAGTGACCACTTTTGTAGGAGATGACCAGGAAAAACCAGGAAGCACCTCTGCTCCCAGCCAGGGCTTCCCGCTGTCTCCTGACACCTCTGGGAGGAAAGTGACCTCGTTTCTCAAAGACAAAGCTGATTCTAGGTCATATCCCCCTGGAACAAGAGACGAGTCGATGTGATGATCTCCCAGAGAAAGGGGGCACTTGCTAAAAGTAGATTCTGATGCCCCAGAAGGGAATACACCAGGGGACCTAGAAAAGGGGTCTCTGATAATTATCTGACGAGGGACAAGGAGACTTCAAAGCAGAGGGCACCTACATGTAATGCCAAATGGGGGAGGGAAGGGGAGAAAAAGAAAGCTAGACGTTTTTGAAGAGTCTCTAAATCTTCTAGAAGATTTAGAAGTTAATTTCTAATTAACTCAAGGGTAGAATTCTGACGCCCACTTTGTACTGTTATATAGAACAAGTCATCCTAGCAAAGATGTCTGAGAAAACGCACTCATGTCCAATCGACTCCATTATAAAAAAACATAGAGCCAATTTCACCAAGAACTATAATTCCTGGTTGACCTGAGAATTAAAAATAACTGGTCTTTAGTATATTGGAAGAAGGGAAATGTATGTAACTACCTAAAGCTGTCCACCATCTAGCCGCCAGTTTGTCCTACTGCCGTGACGTGTGTGGTATTGTAACACTAGAAGCTACGGCCATAGGTGATTCACACATCAGCAGGGTCACGCACGGGGACTGGCTTCAGCACAGCTCTCTGACAGAGGCGGATTAGGAAGAAAGGCCTGCCCATCTACTTCCCCCAAATCAGTCACTGCAAACCTGATGGATCCCAGCAGATCGTTGTCCGATCTAGGGCTGGAGATGGAGCCGTTTGGTTAGAAGGGATGGCACAATAGCCGCCACCGTGGG
This sequence comes from Echinops telfairi, assembly GCF_000313985.2. NCBI lineage: Eukaryota > Metazoa > Chordata > Mammalia > Afrosoricida > Tenrecidae > Echinops > Echinops telfairi. The sequence goes on along the minus strand of NW_022103927.1, from coordinate 1,708,403 downwards.
CACAAGCAAAACCACTGTGAACATGACACAGGACGGGCCATCACTGTGTGGTGTGGTGTTGTGCAGGGGGTCCCTATCAGTCAAAGCCAACTCGATGGCAACCCGCAATGGCATCTACTGTGGGGAGTGAGACAGAGAGAAGTAGACAGAATCATCAAGACCGTGTCCAGAACAGATCAGCTCTCTCTCTGTTGTCAAATGACAGATGCTTCTCATTCTCTTCGTTGTGTTCGTCTGTACTTGGCCAATTTTATGTGATGTGCGTGCATTCCTTTCATAACAGAAAAACACGTCTATTTGTTAGCTTAAGAGAGGTAGTCGGGCGACAGCACGAGTGAAACTGTTCCCCAGCTCTGGGGCTTCTGTATAAGGGCTTCTGTAGCCCTTTACGTTTTTTGTGTCATTTGGGGTCAGCCCCACCCAGTTGAATTTCTTGGAAACCGAGAACTAATCCCAGCCCTTCTGTGCTGCCTTCCATATACCTGTCGACTCTGGTTATCAACAGAAGGGTGTGCAACCAGAGCCGAAGATGTTCCCCTCTCTCACGTGTAAGAAGCCATGCCAATCTGGAGAAGCATATCCAAACCGACAGTGAAAAACGGAAGCTGCAGCCGAACTGGACTTGGAAGATGAAAAAAGAGGAGATGGGGCACTGGGCAGTGAGCCACCCATTTCACCTCTTCAGTAGTGGGTGGATACATTAGCCCTGGGTGGACATGGGTCTGGCTGAAGAAAGTTCCCTCAAATGTCTCTTGGATGCTGTTGTTTCTCGGCCATGGAACTGGTCGCCATTCCCGGTAGCCTCGTGCACAGCAGGAAATGCTGCCCGATCCCACACCATCTTCATGATCAGTTACAGGGTTTCAGAAGTAGATTGCCAGGCCTTTCTTCCTAGACCATCTTAGTATGGAAGTGCCACCGTAACCCAGTCAGCATCCTAGGGGCACAGAAGTCTCCGCTGGCAGGTTGAGGGAGAGGGCTGGAGAGGAGGCTGTGCCTGGGGTGCGGTGACTAAGAACGAAATTCCACGTGTGTCAGCGTAAGGGGGTATTTTATGGCTTGGTTTTCAGACGTATGGATCACCAGGCTTTTCTTCTGCTCTGTAGGACACTCGGACCGCTAAACTTTCAGCTAGCAGCCAAGCAAGTCAACCATTCACGCCACTTGGGTGGCTGCAGGGATCAGGGTTAGCAATGGCAGCTGAGAATCCAACAACGGTAACCATGCCGTCCTCCGGAGACACACTTTTTGGGGAAAGGGGTCGTCGGGCACATTGTGAAGCCATTTGGGGGAGTTCAGTTTGCACTGAGATTTTGGAAAAGGCCCCTTAGGTGATCATATGAGTGCTGAACAATCAGCCCAAAAGATCCGTAGTGGGTTTGAACCCACGCAGCAGCAGAAGGGACCTGGAGAACCGCTTCCATTATGATTACAGCCAGGAAAATCTATGGAGCACTGTCTCTCTGTAACACACGGCTGGCTGTGAGGCAGAAACCGACAACAACCGAATCTAGAGAAAAGCAGACAGGGCTAAGAGAAGACATCGCTAGGGCAGTGACCTGGAAGCTGGACGCAAAGAGTACAAAGAAGTCGGCCATGGAGGAACATGGAAAGGACGATTCCATGCAGTGGAAATAGCCAGACCAAAACCTTGAGTGGCAGAGAGCGTAGGGCTCCTACGGGCCCGGAAGGAGATAGGGGTGGACGGTGGGTAGGAGGTAGCTAGGGACAAGGATGCAAATGAGGGTAGCTTTCTGGAGGTGCCGCTCCCCTCCCCCACGTCTAGAATGCCCAAACGTCCACTTCCCAGGTCAGTGTGGTTAGTTAGCCCCGTCGTCATGGTGATGGGGGCTCTCTGTTCCACCGGCTCTGTAGGGCGAGGAAGGCGTTCTGTCTGGCTGGGGACCAGTGGGCCTCTTCGTGGGGATCCCGGACCGGGCCGCCGGGGGCTGCCAGGCAGGCACGATGCCGGTGTTGGTCCCCCCTGTGGAGCACAGCCAGGACACGCGCGTAGGGGCGCAAGCATGGCGCGAGGCGGCCCTGGCCACCACGCAGAAGGCGCATCACCTGACCGACCGCTGCGGCCAGGAGGCGGTGACCATGTGGCAGCCCAAGGACAGCGTGCTGGACCCGAACGTAGCGAGACACCTCGGCCGAGCCGCCCACATCCAGCCGTGGCGTTTCCGCGTCCAGATGCTCCGGGGCGGCGGCACCGTGGAGCATCCGCCGCCGGGCGAGGGCGTCACGCTGTGGAAAAGCAAGATGAAGCCGCCCGCGTGGCACGCCCGCTTGCCGCTGCCCCTGCACCGCGATGCGCGCGCCCTGCAGACCGCCGAGCTGGTGCACGCGCACGCGCGGGGAGCGCGCCTCGCCGCCGCGCGCCTGGGCCGCGCGCAGCACCAGATCAATGGGCAGCTCCAGCAGCTGCTGCGCCAGCGCGAGGCCACCGACTGCAGACTGAGCGAGGTGCGCAAGGGCCTGCTCATTAACCGGCAGAGCTGCAAGCTGCGGAGCTACCGGCCCAAGTCGGAGAAGGTGGGACACCCCCGTCCCGCCCCGCCAGTGAGCTTGAGAAGACAAATTCTCCCCAAACAAGCCCCAAGCTCCAGTCCCAGGGAGAGGAGGCCAGACGAGGTGCCCCCAGGGTGGATGATCCTGGTCCACCCGTCAAGAGGGTGGGACCCCTGAGCGTCAGACTCAAAGACAGTCTTCCCAACGTGTAAGGCCTGACACCCCAAGCCAAGGAAGTTAACAGCCCTCACCCAACCCTGCAGGTTTCTAGAGAGTGAGATGGTAACTCCCTGGGGGGGCGGGGGGGGTGGTGGTGGTGAGACCCTGAATACTCAAATCTCAGTGAAAACGTAAATCCAGACCCCCAACTTCAGAGAGTGAAAAAGATCAACCCACTGTTTTCAGGGAGTGAGAACTCCCCAGGCCTCATTAGGGAGAAAGGAAGGGTTTGCTGCTTACACCGTGGGGGGTCCCAGCTCCAGCCAAGGAGGAAGAGTGAGACCTCTCCCTGGTCTGAGTTCCATGTCCCCTAGGAAAAATTTACCACCTCTCCTCCCAAAGGTGAGAACTATCAAGCCGCCCATGGGGAGAGAGAAGGCAACACCCACAGGGTGGGACCTCGACTCCTGCCTCCCCCCTCCCCCGGTTTCAGATAGCTGCCATTGACTTGGCTCCACTCATAGTGACCCTAAGGGCAACAGAAAGAAACACTGCCCAGACCTGTGCCGTCCTCGCAGCTGTCCTCCTGTTTAAGCCCATGGATGCAGCTGCTGTGTCAGTCCATCTTTTATCGCTGCCCCTCTGCTTTACCAAGCGTGTTGGCCTTCTCCAGGGAATGGTCTCTCCCGACAGCATGTGCAAAGTTCATGGGAGGAAGTCTCACCATCCTTGCCGCTAAGGAGCACTCTGGCCATACTTCTTCCAAAACAGATTTGCTTGTCCTTCCGGCAGCCCATGTCACTTCAATGTTCTTTGCCAGCACCACAGTTCAAATGCACCGATTCTTCTTCAATGTCAATGTCCAGCTGTCACACACATAGGAGGCACGTGAAAGTATCGTGGCTTAGATCAGGAGCACCCTAGTCCTCAATAGAGCAGCCTTGTTTTTAAATACTCTAAAGAGGCCTTGTCAAGGTGCTTGCTATGAACATGTCTGTCGTTGGTTGTCGCCTGCTTGGTTTCTATCACCAAGATCGTATTTTCCAAGTTCTGTTCCTTCCTCTTTGCTTCCAGCTTTTACATCCAAATCACCAATAGTGATCAATGCATCTGGATTGCATGTTTGGTCAATTTCAGACTGAAAACATTGGTAAAATTCCTCCATTTCTGCATCACTAGCTTTGGTGATTGGTGCATAAATTTGAATAAGAATTATATTGTTTGGTTTTGTTGTATGTGGATATGCATTTTCCCATCACAGTATTGTACTTCAAGATAGATCTTGAAATGTCTTTTTTGGCGATTGATTCAATGCCCTCCCTCTAGGTTGTGCCATTCCTGACATAATAACCTATATCATTTTAGTTCAAACTATATCATTTCCGATTCGAAATGGCTAATACTAATCCATTGCAGCTCAACAGAACTTTGATCTTTATGCATTCCATTTTATGTTTAATGACTTTTCCAGTTTCCCTAGATATGTACTATTCCAAGTTCCTATTACTAATTGATGTTTGCAGCTGTTTCACCTCATTTTGAGTCACGTTCCATCAGCAAAAAGGTTCCGAGGCTGTCCTCTGTCAAGTTTTACTTCAGCTGCATCATTGTGGGTGATTTGAGTTTGAGAAGGCAACTCTTCCTCAGTCATAATTTGAATGCCTTCTGATCTGAAGGGATCAATTTCTGGTGCTATCTCAGACAGTGTTCTGCTTCTGTTCATGGGGTTTTCAGTAACTGACAATGTTCCAACACTATCGCTAAGGTTTTCGGTGGCTAATTCCTCTGAGGTGGACAGCTGATTTCTTCTTTATAGTCTGTTCTTAGTCTGGAAGCTCTGCTGAAACCTATTCTCTTTGGGTGACCCTGCTGACATTTGAAATACCAGTGACATGGTCTTCAGCTTCACAGTAACACACAAACCATCACAGAATGACAAACTGACAGACTGTAGGAGTGGAGCCTTCGCAATTTTTGTTTGCTGATTGGGCACAACTCAAGGTAAGAAGAAACAGCTGCAAAAAGCTACTAATAATTAGAACTTGGAATGAATGAAGTATGAATCTAGGAAAACTGGAAGTCATCAAAAATGAAATGGAATGCATAAAGATAGGTATTACATCATTCAATATTTTGCCAATAGAATCTTTCAATATCGCAACACAAAGCTTGAATTTTTTCTTCAGTTCTTTCCGTTTAAATTTGCTAAGTGTGTTCTTCCTTTTTGGTTTTCAAGTTCTAGGGCTGTGCACACTTCATTATAGTATTTGACCTTGTTTTCTGGAGCTGGCCTTTGGAACTTTCTGTTCAGTTTTTTTTACTTCATCATTTCTTCCATGTGCCTTAGCTACTCTATGACGAATAGCAAGTTGCAGAGTGTCTTCTGACAACCACTTTGATCTTTTCTTTCTTTCCCACCTTTTCACAACCTTTTACTTTCTTCACATACGATGTTCTGGATGTCATACCACAGCTCAGCAGGTCTTTTATCGTGAATGTTCAATGAGTCAAATCTGTTCCTGAGATGTTCTCAAAATTCAGGTGGGATAGAATCAAGGTCATAGTTTGGCTCTTGCAGGCTTGTTCTTATTTTCTTCAGCTTCAACCTGATCTACTTCGAGGTAGATCTTGAAATGTCTTTTTTGACACTGAAGGAACACCATTCCTCTTGATTGTGTCAGTCCCAGCATAGTAACCCAGCATAGTAACCAATTAATGGTCTGCTCCACACTCAGCCTCTGGCCTGGTTTTAGCTGCTGATATTGAGCTCTCCATCATCTCTTCCCACAGATATAGTCAACTGGATTTCTGTGTATTTCGTGGGGAAGTTCATGTGTAGAGTTACCTTTTGTGTTCTAAAGGTATTCACAAAATTCTATCATGCAATCTCTGATATCAATGCATTTCGATTGCATGCTTGATCATTTTCTAGGCTACAGATCTTGGTAGACTTTTTCAACTTTTTCCTCACTAGCTTTTGTGGTTGTAATCTAAATTTGAATCACAGTTGTATTGACCAGATTTACTTGAAGGTGGCATTATAATTCTGTCACAGGCAGCATTGTACTTCGAGGTAGATCTTGAAATGTCTTTTTTGACACTGAAGGAACACCATTCCTCTTGATTGTGTCAGTCCCAGCATAGTAACCCAGATGATTTTCTGATTCAAAATGGCCCAAACCAGTCCACTTTAGCTCACTAATGCCTGAAGTGTCGCTTTGTATGCATCTCATTTTATTTTTCACACCTTCCAATTTCCCTAAATTCATTCACTGTACTTTCCCAAGTTCCAATTATTAATTAATGTTTGCAGCCATTTCTTCTAATTTTGAGTCATGCCTCATCACTTAATGGAGGTCCTGAAGGCTTTGCTCCCACATGCTTATCCCATCCCTGTCATTATGGTCGACTCGACTTTGAGAAGGCAACTCTTTCTCAGTTATATGTTGAGTGCCTGCCTTCTGGCGGGGTTTGTCTTCTGGCACTATCTCAATGAAGGTGGTGCCGGATGGGGCAATGTTTCATTCTGTCGTGAACAGGGTCCAGACCAACTCAATGTCACCAGATAGCAACAACAAATCTAGAGTTGTGAGCTTGCAAACACCCCTGCAAAGGCAGAAACATCTTCCAAGGGTAAGAAATGCTCTGTTCACCACCCTAGGTCCATGACAAGGCCGACAGCATGCTGACCTGGGAGGAAGAAGAGCTAAAGGCCATGAAGAAGAAGCTGGAGAAAGATATGGAAAAATCCGAGACCCTGCTTAAGGTTGGGAGCATCTGAGATCAAGTTGTGTGGCAAACCATGTTGGCCTTCAGGACTATAATAACAGCAACCCCCTCAACCCTCGCACATTGCTGTTGATGTTAGTTGTCATGGAGTCAGCTCTGGCTCATGTAGAATCCAGATGTGCTGAGTAGAACACTGTAGGATTTTCAAGAAGCAGATCACCAGGCCTTTATTCCAAGTCACCTCTGAGTGTCTATGAACTGTCGCCTTTTCAAGTCATGGTCAAGGATTTAACTTGGGGATTCCTGATGGACATGACACCATATTTGCACTTTGTGAAATAGAAAAACAGAGGCTCAAAGAGATGGAGTTGTGTATAGGCATTCCGTTTGTGCGAAGCTTAGTGCAGGCTTAAGTTAACCCCTTCATATACTCCTAGAATGTAGAACGTAGGATCTTTTCCTTAGAGCTGGAGAAATGGAGGCTCAGAAAGAGATGGCTTCTCACAAGGTACAAAGCTAGCCGGTGGTGCAGTTGATTTTTCAGTTTGGGTGTCTTGAATATAAAATTCCTGAGTAGCTCAAGTGGTTTGTGCTTGATTATTAACTGAAAGGTTGGAGGTTCAAACCCACTCAGCAGCTCTGCTGAAGAAACCCAGCAACCTGTTTCTGTAAAAACTACTCCCTATAGGGTACTTCTGCTGTAACACATGGGGACATCATGAGTTGGAATTGACTGGACTGGATGACGATGGGTTTGGTTTGTCTTGAGTCTAGTTATTTTTTTAATAAATAGTTTTATTAAGCAATAATTAACTTATCATATGATTCAATAGTTCATTAATATCAAGGAGGGTTGTGCAATCACAAGGATCAACTTTGGAACCTTTTCTTTTTTCTTGTATCCATTGATGTTGACTCCCCATTTCCTCCACCCTCCCTGTGTTAGGCTGGGTTGACTAGAGAAATAAATCCAGGGGCACTCATATATGTGTAAGAAAGAGCTTTATATCAAGAGGTAATTATATATCAAGCAAACATTCCAGCCCAGTCCAAATCAAGTCCATAAGTCTGATACTAGTCCATAAATCCCTCTTTGGATTTATTCACACATCATGTGAATAAATGATGCAGATGCAGGGAGATCACAGGACAGTGGGTACAAAGTCTTGTGGATCCAATGACAGTGAACACATCTTCAGGGCTCTTG
>NW_022103927.1:1697370-1698570 GCF_000313985.2 Echinops telfairi | reverse complement strand
GGACTGTCCATGTAGTTGGGATTGGGGCCTGCCTCTCAGACCTCAGAGATCCACTCTTACTGTCCCTCAGTCTTGCAACAAGAATTTAGTTCCCAGACTTCTGGCAAGATGATGGACTAGGCATGCAAGCTACACAGACCCTCTACAATAAAGACATAAGAAACCAAATGCAACATATATGAGTTATACAAATGTACTCCAATTGCTGGTGCTGGGAGAGGTGGAGTCTTCCCTTTTTCCACATGCCTTCTTGATAACAAGAGGAGGGGTCAGCTCCTACCCTCACCTACCCAATGACTAGTGATAACTCCTTCCCTGCATAGTTTCTGCTCTACCTGGTTCATCACCCCTGCAACTGGAGGAGCATGAATTCTGCCTCATAGAACAACAGAACTCGAGGTGCTGTGCCAGTGGCCTTCCCTTCGCTACCCCTGGGAGGCCAAGAGCCCCTTCTGTCTCCACCCAGTCTGGCCCCAGCTGCCCTCTGTGCTTGAAGGAGTTCTTTCTGGGGAAAAGCCCCTTAGCCTTAGCCATTATCTAAGCCAGCAGGAACTGCTTCCAGATCAAGTGCTCTTACTTGATTGGATGCCTGAACTTCTCCCCCTATCCCATAAGCATCTTGGCTGGCAGAGGATGACAACCCACACTGGGTGCCCCTTATTCCATAGCTTTCTCCTCTTTAGGTCTTGCCCTTGCCACAGTTTTCTCCTTTTTTACTTCCCTTGTTTTTATTCGTTTTCTTCTATTTCTTTGTCTTCTTTATCCCCTTCCTTCCTTCTCTCCTTTTCTCTTAGCCTTTTCTATTCTCTCTTCTCCCTCCATTTTTTGCTTATTGAGTTTTTTTCCTTTTGTTCTCTTGCCCTTTCCTCGTCCTTTTTAATTTGGATTTCCTTTTAAACTTTTTAATTGTTAAGTTCTTTTTTCTTGCTGTTGTTTGCCTGCTTTCTCCTGTTTGTTTTTATTTATTTATGTTGTTATTTGTTGTTGTTTTTCTTCTTGATGATAGGAGGCAGATACTGTTGTCAGCAACAATGCATCTTCTGCAGCCCCCACCCCCACCCTGCTGGGTGGGGATGACTAACTACTTGCTTCTGTACCACCCAATCATCAATAGACAGAAGCCAGTTCCATCCAAAGATGCCCCCAGCTGTGCTACATGAGTAGCAAACAGAGAACTGTGCACAAATTCACATCTCTATC
>NW_022103927.1:1689619-1696331 GCF_000313985.2 Echinops telfairi | reverse complement strand
AGACAACCCAAGATTAACAGATTTGACAACAGGACCCAGAAGTATCCAAAGTAAAACAAACCTACAAAGCTGAAAATAGGGAATCAGAGCTATCCATTTGAAACTAAGGAAAAGAGGGACTAGCGTAGTTATCAAAATTCCAAATGGAGAGAAAATCAAGTCGTTATACACTTGCTAACGTGAATGGAGGGGGAGGCAATAGGTGATAAGGGTTGTTAAGTGCCATTAAGTCCGTTCTGACACCTAGCCACTCTTTCTACAACAGAATGGAACACTGCCAGGTCCTAAACCATCCTCAGAGTAGCTATTATGCTTGAGCCCATTGTTGGGCTAATGTACCAGTCCATTTCATTTTCTTCTTTTTCACTGACTCTCTAATATACTAAGTGTGATGATCTTTCTCAGACCCCAGTCTCAGTAAGAAAGAGGTCAGCAAAATGGTGACGGCAGGGGAAGACACAGGGAGGAGTGCAAGAGTTAGAGGCAACAGAGAGCAGTACTGTTAGGTAGACAATCCTGCAATAACGGTGACCTATGAGTGGCTACGTGGATCGACACACAGGCTGAATGAATGTGAGGCGGAGAGTGGGAGTATACCCACAAATATTGTGTATTCATTTGTTTGTTTAACAGAGAATATCTGTACTCACTTTTGTTGCAAACATATTCATGAATATGGTGGAGCATACAGAAGGCAATTATAAAAACTCCTGAGACATAGTCTGGCATCTTGAGGGCACACCTTGGCCAATGAAAACCTTATGGATACCATGATTTGATATGCAACTGACCATGGTCATTGTGCAGGACCAGGCAGTATTTCATTCCATTGTGCACAGGGGCCCCTGGGTTAACTCCAAAACAGATAACAAACTAATATCCAAAACCAACAATAATGTGTTTGCTTGTTTACTGAGGCAAAATTCACATAACATATAAAGCATACACTTCAGTGGCATTTAGTACATACACGAAGTTGTGCAACCATTCCTTTTTATTTAGTTCCAAGATATTTCCATCACATTAAAAGGGAACCTGGTATCTCTATTAGCCATCACTCCCCATTCCCAACTCACCTCCTCCTACCGATCACTCATCTGCTTTTTGCATGTACGGATAATTTGATGTCATCTTCACATTATTAGGAGTATCTAGGGAAGGTATGATGCTTTGTTTTATCATAGAGAACATAGAATTGGAGTAGTAGGCAATGCTCCAAATGACCTAGAGCCTGGAGAAGGTTAAGGACTGGGGACAGTAAAGGGCTCCTGGTACTAATTAGAGCAGAGAGGGGAGACCCTGAGGCTGTACTTGGGCATAGGCTTAGCCTTGAATGCGGTTGAGGAGCACCGAGGCTGGCATAGAATGAAGGGGTGAGAATGATGCAAATGGCTCATGTACGTAGATGGTAAATGAAAGGTTGATGGTTCAAGTCCAACCAGAGGTGTCTAGAAAGAAAGGCTTCTACCTTTCTTGATGATCTACCTCCAAAAAGCCAGCTACTAAAAACCACAACAAAGTAGAGCACAGTTCTACTCACATAAGGACACCATGAGTTGGAGTCCAGTCTGCTGGTTACCTGGCAACCTCTCCATTTTACAGATGGGGGAAGTGAGGAAGGGAGGCTTTCTTGGGCACCAGGAACAGAGCTAGACACAGAATCCAAGCAGTTGACACTCAAGATAGGGGAGTTGCCACCAAACTCTGCTGCCTCTTCGCAAAAGACCACGGGGGAAGGGGTCTGCGCTTTGTCTTGGAAATCGATCCTTTCAGCTGCAACGGCTGTAGAGATAGAAGGTCAATTTGGAGATAGAATTGCTCTGCAGCCTCCAAGCCTCAAACCCCACCTCCCCACCTCCCCGTTCTGACTCCCTCTTCTTCCCCACCTCCAGGCCCTGGCCTCTTGTCGGGACACTCTAGACCACTGCTTTAAGGAGCGACTCCAAGCTGTGGAGTTAATGAATCAGCCACTAGACAAGGTTCTGGAGCAGGCTGGCCGTCACTCATGGCTTGACCTCTCCAGAGTCCCCACCCCGCGCATTCAGGGCCAGAAAACGCCACCTCCAGATCCCGTGGGCACCTATACTCCAGGTACCCATTAGACACCACTTGGTCATTGGTGCACCTTTTCCCCACCCACAGCTGCCCCTTTCCCTCAACCAAATATGAGAGCTGAAAGCGAGTCCTCAGTGGAGTTTTGCGATCCTACTTCCACGCTGGGGAGTGGTCCATCTTTCCTTGGCAAAGGAATCCCTTCTCTACTTCTACTGCAACCTACTGAAGATGCTACTGGCTCTCTCCCCTAGACTTCCTCCCATTCCTCCCTGCCTTGGGAAAGACCCCTCGCTCAGAGGTCTCCACTACCTGAGACTAGAGGAGGTGGGGTGCACATAGCCAGCCTCTGGGGGGCCATGGGCTTGGTGCCCCATCTGCGTGCATCTGCTCTCCTATAGAGTGCGCAGCCACGTTGAATGAAGCCAAGCAGTTGTTGATGGAGTCCAAGGATATGTTGATGGACATGGCCAGGAACGAGGAGCATGTAATGGAGCAGCAGCGGCAGATCAGCGACCGCGTGAGCGCCACACTAGCGCAGAAGATGCGCGAGACCATGGAGCTGAAAGTGAGTGACTGCAGCTGGGGAGTCTTGGGGCTGGGGCATCAGAAGGGCTGGGGGCGGCCAGGCGACCGCGCGCTTGCCTCCGTGTCTCCAGGAAAAAATGAACATGACCTTGGGACTCATGAGGGGAACGATCAACCGGTGCACAAAATTCAACCAAGAAATGTACATCACCCGTGGCCTCATCAAGGTATACCTGGAGGAGGTGGGCGGGGGTGGGGTGGGGGCCCGAGGACATGTCCTGGCCGGTGGGCCTCACTGCTCTGCACAACACCTTCCAACCAGGGCCCCTTGTTGAAAAGTCACTTGGAGACTCGAGAGAAGCTAGACAGACCCCTGGTTCGCGCGTACCAGAGACACGTGGGCACCCAACTCCCCGAGGCCACACGCCTCGCTCAGGTTTGCTCCTCTCTGCCCTATCCTGGCACTGGCCTTCCCTGGCAAAGCACCTTCCCGGCACACACCTGGCCCAGGTAACAATTCCCACCCAGGTCGCCTCGTTTTCAAACCTTTCCCACGTGGGGCCCTGGATCACCCACTTACTCGGCTTAAGTAAGTCCCTCCAATCTTCCCCTGCTCCCTCACCAAGGCTCTGAGGTTGCAGTCACACCTTATCCTGCTTGGGGAGAGGCGGGCATCGCAGGTCTCTTCCACTGGCACACGAGGCCCCGGTGGGGCCCGCCCCGGGCTCTCCAGCACGGTCCCGCCCCTCCGCAGGGAACGGACCAGCTGCACCGCCACAACGCGCACATGGAGAGGAACCTGCGTGAGCTCCAGGACTCGCACCGCAACCTCGCCTGGAGCCTCAGCAGCAAGCAGAAGGGCTACGAAATGGACTACAACGTGGTGCGCCTGCGCCTGCGCCAGCGACACCCGCATGTGTTCTACGAGCAGGCGCAGCGCCTGGTCAGTGATTGGGACCCGAGCACGCCGCAGCGCCGCAAGCATCGCACCGCCCACCAGTGACAGGCGCGCCTTGGGCCCTACAGGCCTGTCTGGCATGACATCGTCCTTGCCCTCCCTCTCTGGACCTACCCTTCCGCAGAGAGCCTGCTGGCAAAATTGTAATTTAATGAACAATAATTATCATTTATTAAGCACCTACTCTATGTAAATTTGTGAGGACAATGGTGGTTCAGAGGTCCCTGGGGGTACGGATGGGGAGGTGGGGCTTGCTTTGGACTGCTTTCCATGACAAATCTAAAAGTTGAAGGTTCACCTGGAGCAACTCATGAACAGAGAGGTCTGCAGGGCTGGCCCCGGTCAGAGTCAAACTGACCACCACACCACCACCCCACCCCCCAGAAGTATTTCCTACAGAGGACAACATAAACCTACAGGTTGGAGAGAGGGGCCAGCCTGCCACACCCATACAGAAGCAAACCAAGAAGGAGAAAGAGAGATTGAGGGACTAAACCCCATACTGGCACACCAAGCCCTGAGGGTGATGTCCCTGAACGGTGCTGCTAAGGCACCGAGAGGACTGTAGGGCTGACAACAGCTCTAGACATGATGTCCCCTCACTGAAGCATACTGAGACAGAGGACAATCCTGGGGACACACAGCAGGGAGTTAGTCCAGTCTGACCACCCCCACAATGGGGTGATCCAAGAAGGGAACATAACATCAGCAATGGGAGCAAAGCTGAGCCACAAAACCCCTGAGGAACCCCCAAAATAGACTTCAGGCTAGGAGGGGCAGTTCCTGGACACACACACACACCCAACCAGTGGGGAGATAGTCATAAAGGTCAGCAGACAGGACCTGGAATGATGGATGCTTTTTCTTTTGTTTGTTTTTTCTAGTGTTTTTTCTTTTTTTGTTTTTCTCTTTTTATTCAATCTTTTGTTTTCTTTTTGTTTTGTCTCTGCCATTGTTGTTTTGCCCGCCTATAGAAGATTGGCACGGGAAGCAAGCCCGAGGAGAAAGCAATGGGACTGAAGGTTCCAGAGGGACTTGGGAGAAGGAGGAGGTGGGGAAAAGGAGCAGTGAGCAAACAAGGCCATATAGACAGGGGAACAACTAGGGAATTAGAAGCAACAACAAAGAGAACGTAGAGGTCCTGGGGGTGTTGGAGCAACAGCAATCTAGCTGAGAGGAATCACTAAGAGGCAGAAGAAGGGCAAGTGTGATGGTGGGCCAGGTGGAAGGTAAAAAGGAAACAGAGGAAAGATCTAGGAAGCAAAGCTATGGATAGAGGTATAAATATAGGTGTGCACTTATGTAAAAATATTAATTCATAAAAATAGAGGTATTAGTCAATGTACATATATTTACAGGGGAATGCATTGAAGAAATGGACAGACTTTGGGCCTCTGCTCAAGCCCTCCCTCAATGCAAGAACACTGTTCTAACAACCTGGCATTCTGTGGTGTTCACCCTCCAGACAAGATCGCTGAAGACAAAAATGGGTGCGTAAGCCAATGTGGTGAAGAAAGCAGATGGTGCCTGGCTATCAAAAGATATAGCATCTGGGCTCTTAAAGTCTTGATGTTAAACAAGTAGCCATCTAGCAGGGAAACAAGCCCACATGGAAGAAGCACACCAGCCTGTGCAATCATGAGGTGTCAACGGAATCAGGTAACAGGCAAAAGAAGATCCAAAACAAAACAAAAACATATTGTTGACAATGAGGGGGGTCGGAGCAGAGACCCCAAACCCATTTATAGACAGTGGGACATCTCCTCGCAGAAGAGTCACAAAGAAGGGCGCAGTATAGCGTCAATGAAACACAACATTCCTCTGGTTCTTTGAGGCTTCCTCACCCCCCACTATCATGACCCCAGGCCTGCCTTTCAGTTCTGGCTAGACCGGAGCATGTACACTGGTACAGATAAGAGCTCACCACACAAGGAATCCAGAGTAGATAAACCTCTCAGGAGCAGAAATGGAGTAGTGATACCAGGAGGGTAGGGGGAAGGTACAGGGAAGAGGGGAGGAAGGGGGAACCGACTGAAAGGATCCACATGAAAGACCTGGTGAGCTGCTGCCATAAAGATTATCGCCAAGAACATGCTATGGAGCATTTCTACTCTCACATGGGGGGTGGCCATGAGTCAGAATCAACGCGACTACAAATGTACTTGGTTTTCTGGGGCAGGTGGTTCAGTCGTAGGGTTATCCCTTCTATGTGCCAGACTCAGGTTCAATTCCTAGCTTAATTCCAGCATGCTTGTTTCTAGGACACAGAGCAGGTTTCAGCGGAACTTCTAGGCTAAGATGGACTAGGAAGACTAGCCTGGGAAACTGCTTCTGAAAATCAGCCAGTGAAGGAAAACTCGATGGAGCACAACTGATCACAAGGATGGTGCAGTATAGATTGGGCAACGCGTTGTTCCGTTGTTCATGGGATCACCATGAGTCCAGTGGCTTGGACAGCAGCTAACCGTAACAGTCAATTCTTTAACCTGCAACGTGTAATAGGTAATGTATTCTGGAAGGAGGGGCTTGAGCTCAGGTGGCAGGGTTCAAATCCCTACTCCCCACTTTCAAACAAGTTCCTGCCTTTCTCCGGTCTCAGCTTTTCTATCTGCACAATGGAGACAATTGCAGCAACACTCACCTTCAAGGGTTGTCCTGAGGATAGATGAACTCATACACCTAGGTCCTATACTAGGTGGCTGCATATAGTGTATCCATATAGAATGTTCCACACACATGACGGACGGAAGAGAAAACTGAGGCACGGAGTGATCCTGTGACTTGTCCCAGACTCGGTGTTACTAGTAAACAGCAGAGCTGGGATCTTAAGACCTGGCTCTGGAGCCTGGCCTCAAAACAGGACTCCTCCGAGCGCCCCTCTGTCCTCAGCCTCTTGGATGAAAATGTGGGTTCCCTCTACTTTCTCTCCCTCCCCTCCTAACATGTAGCTTCCCCTAGGGAGATAGGAAATTTTCTCCACTGACCATTGTCCTGTTCTATGTTTATTTCTTGGGGGAGGCCTCTATTTCAAACACAAGACAGCAATCATCCTTCATCACCATTTATTGAAGCCCGATGTAGTGTCATGTTCTGTGCCACCAGATGGCGGCAGTGAGTACAATGGATGCTACATGTGGCCTAGACTGACTCTCTCTCTCTCTCTCTCTCTCCCCC
>NW_022103927.1:1685673-1689274 GCF_000313985.2 Echinops telfairi | reverse complement strand
TTGGAGTTCCTGTAGCCTTGTGGGTTCTCTTCTGGCTCACAGCTGTTCATACCACTTTCTGAATGTTTGCAACTCTCCCTGGGAAGACCCCAGAGGAGAGCATAGCGTAGGGGATGTTCACTGAAGCCATTAATATTCCCTGAGCAATGGCTCTGGGTTAGAGACTGCGTTAAGGTACTGAGATTACCGGTAAGCTTTGGTGCCTCTCTCATAGATATGGCAGTGCATATCTATGCACTGGTAGGTCCCTGAGAATGTTGTCACTTGTTGGGCAAGATCAGGCAGTCACCTGTAATGTAATGTAATCTGACCAACCTCTGTAGAAAAACAAGTGAGGCTCAGAGAGGTCAATCCATTCACCCAGGGTCACATAACCAGCACAGGGCAAAGTAAGATTGAAACCTCAGGGTCTGAATCCAAGCTCCGCCCCAGTTCCACCTTGCAAGCATCAACCATGAGCTCATCTTTATCGTCACTGGTTCGTCCCACAAACAACTGTGCTATAATTTCAGTTGTGTCTTCCTAAAATAGGTTGCCATCTACCCTGACCTTATGGATGGGATTCTGCTTAAAAACAGGGAATTGTTAGTTAGATCATACTCATGTTCTTGTTCGTTGCCCCCTATATGTGCAGAGTAACACTGCTCCATGGGGGTTTCAAGGCTGCGATCTTTAACAAGCATATCTTCAGGCTTGTCTTCTGAGGCACCTCTGAGTGGGTTTGAACCACCAACCTTCTGGCTAGTACTCAAGCACTTAGCCATTTGTACACATTTGTATCACCCAGTCTCCCAAATAGGGTGGGTTAGAAACTTAATCACTTCGGAGTTATAAACTGACCATAATCGACACAGGGACTCATGGGAGAAGAGTAAGACAAGCGTTGTGAGGAGTTCAACAAGTTAACACACAAGGAATGCCAGGGACTAAGAATTGACTCAGCTCAGACCTGGATCTGGACTTTCAGCCTCCAGATCTGTGAGGCTATACATTGATGTTCTTTAAAGACACCCACTTGTGGCATTTGTGTGACAGCAGCCCAAGAAGACGAAAACAAAGCATGGGGAGGGAGGCATTGCGTCCATTTGACAGAAAGGCAAATGCGCAGAGAAAGGGACCTGTCTGCCCAGGACCACAGGACCAGGAAGCAGGGAGACTGGGTTACAAGCCAGCTTGTAGTTGACCTGGAAGCATCAGGTATCATGGCCCGTCCCCTTTTCTCAAGAGCAACCTACAGGTGATGAGTTACTGGGAGCTTCAGCCTCCATGAGAAGGTCCCTGTGTTAGTCCGAGTAGACTAGAGAACCAAATCCATAGAAGCTCATATGTGTATAAGAGAGAGTTTTCTATAAAGTGTAATTGTACATTAAGAAAACATCCCAACCCATCCAGTCCAAGCCCATAAGTCCGGTATTAGCCCATATGTCTGATACCAATCTATAAAGTCCTCTTCAGACTTACAAAACACATGCAATGACACCGAATGCAGGACGATCACAGGCCAGTGGGCAGAAAGTCTTGTGGGTCCAGTGGCATTGTAAGCATCTCAGCGCTGGAAGGGGTCTCCACGTGGCTTCTCCAGGTCCAGGGTTCTGGCTGCATCAGGGTAGGTCCATGTGACATCTCCTTAGGGATGTCTTGCAGGGTGTCAGCCTTGTCAGTAGAGTCTCCAAAGAAGTGAGTAGAGAGAGAAAAATGTCTCCCTCCTCCAAGGAGGAAAAATACAGGCATTCCCAGAAGAAGGCCATGCCCACACAGAGGCCTCGTTGATTATATCCTGATTGACAGGCCAAACTCCACCCCTTCACTTGTAATCCTCTCAAATGGACACAAGATGATGTGAGGACCATAGTCCCATTCAGGCACATCCTTCCTGCCTCAGTTGAGACCCTCACAAGAAGTAAATACCCACTTAAAGTGGCTAATCTGAAGAACATCTACTAGCTATTTGCAAAGATGCACTCGGGATGAAGGGAAACAATTGGGCCCCCAGTTCCTGGGTGATGCAGACAGTGAAGGCATTCAGACACCAACTAAAAGATTGGTCCTTTGGATCCATCCAGAAGTGCCTGGAAAGAAAGATCTGGTGATCTACTTCTGACGAGACAGCTATTGAAAGCTCGGTGGAGCCGTCTATGCTGACACGTGTGACTCAAAGGATACGAGTTGGTCACCAGCCCCGGTGTCTTAGTTATCCAGCATCGCAATAACAGAAAGACCACAGCAGATGGCTTTAACAAACAAATGTGTTCTCTCACAATTTAAGACACTAGAAATCTGAATTCGGGGCTCCGGTTCTAGGGGAAATCATTCTCTCTTTGTTGGCTCGGGGGTGGGGGTGGGGGGGAGGCCCTTGTTCCCTTTCCACGCCTGTGACCTTGGCATTCCTTGAAGATTTTCTTGTGTCTTGGCATCCATCTTCCTCCAAGTCTAAAAGATTCTCAGTGCAGACACTCCAAGCCAAAGGATATGCTCCAAACGCTTCTTTTTTGCTGGTAGTCAGGTCCCTTTCTGCTCACTTCTTTCCTGTCATCTCTCTTGCCAGCTAAAAGGTGTGATGTAAACAAAGGGGCAATTTGAATAAGTGTGGTATTTAAGTCACGCTCTGGTGAGGCTGTAACTCAAGATTCAACTCATTCTAGTGCCACCTCATTAACACGTAGAAGTTACTACTTTCAACACATATCCCCAAATGGAAAATAATTACATCAGAGCACAAAATGGAGACCACCATTTTCAAGGTGGGTACAATTCAGCTTGTGATGCTTAGATTGAAAGTGGGGAGGGATCTGCTTCTAGAACTTAGGGAGAGAACCAGCCAGTCCTGGCAAGTCTGCAATACAGACACTGGGGGAATAAATGCCATTATTCCCCTCACTTTATTGGCCAGTATTATCTGGTGGTCAAGGCCAAGAGAAAAAGATTCCATAGATATAATCCATGACCCTGTGGACAGCTGAGCTTCTTGCAGGCTCCTCCAAGTGACTGGACTTACCTTGTTTCCTTCACCTTTGTTTAACCTAACAATGCCTGAGAAGAGTTCCTCCCAAAGTCCAACTCACCGCCGTGGAGGCAAACCCGCTGCGTGTTTCTGAGACTGGAATTGTTTACAGGACTAGAAAACCCAATCTTTCTCCCTCAGAGCAGCTGGTGATTCCAAAGTGCCAACCATGCAGATTGCAGACCAACATATAACCACTACACCACCAGGCCTCCCAGGAAGAGGGCCTAGATGGTGCAAACGGCTGATGTCATTGGTTGCTTTGATAGTTAAAGTTGCGTGTCGACTTTCCTGGGCCATGAGTCTCAGTGGTTTGGCACTTATGATGTAGTTACCACCACCCTCGCTCTCCACAGTGTGATCTGATATAATGTAATCACTTCCATGATAAAATCTGAGAAGTCAGTCAGTTGGAAGAAATTGATTACATATTTCTTTTGTACTGTAGAGAACCCAGCTTCAGACAATTGCTAATTGAAAAGTAGTAAGTGTGAGTTTACCCAGAGGTGCTTTGGAAGAAAAGCTTGACATCCTAAAATATCAACCATTGAAAACTCCATGGAGCATAGTTTGACTCTACCACACATAGGGCCATCATGG
>NW_022103927.1:1681736-1685445 GCF_000313985.2 Echinops telfairi | reverse complement strand
CTTCTTCTTCTTCTTCTTCTTCTTCTTCTTCTTCTTCTTCTTCTTCTTCTTCTTCTTCTTCTTCTTCTTCTTCTTCAACCCTAACCCTAATCCAGTGCTATGCTGCTTCATCTCACCTCTGGAAGAAAGGTCTGATAATCTATTTCCCCCCCCAAAAAAATCACAGACTTGAAAAACCCTGTAGAACAATTCTACTCGCACACATGTGGTCACTGTGAGTTGGAATTAACTCAAAAGCAACTCATAGTAACAAGAGCATAGACCATCTGAATTCCCTGCCTTGTGGCTTCATCCTTCATCTTTAAAGTCTCTTACTCTGACCCTCAATGCTCATGGAAGCAGCAGTCAAGGGATCAAACAACACATTGCGCTGTACAGGATCTTTTCAGTGTTGAAAAAGAGGCATATCACTTTGAGGACTAAGGGGCGCTGACCCAAGCCAGGGTGTTTTTAACTACCTCTTAGGCATGTGAAAGTTGGACAATGGATAAGAAAGACCGACGTAGAGTTAATGCATTTGAATTGTGGCGCTGATGAAGAATATTGAAGGTACTATGGGCTGCCAACATAACAAACAGATCTGTCTTGGAAAAAGTCCAGCCAGAGTGCTCCTTAGAGGCAAGGATGGCGAGCCTTTGTCTCATGTAGTTTGGACACGTTGTCAGGAGAGACCAGTTCCTGGAAAAAGACATCATGCTTGGTCAAGTAGTGAAAGAGAGGAAGCCTCTCGATGAGATGGATGGACACAATGGCTGCAACAATGGGCTCAATCATAACAATGGTGCGGATGGTGAGGACTGTTCTGCTGTCCATGGGGTTACTATGAGTTGAAACCGACTCAATGGCACCACTAGAAGCATAACAACACCTGACCCTCCTGCCCGCCTCTTATATGGACTCTTGTGAAGAAATTAGGCCCATACAGGGAATCTGGGGTGATCTCCCTGTTTAAAAATCTTTAACTTGATAATGTCTACAAAGTTCCCTTTGCTGTGTATGAGACATCGCCATGGGTTCTAGAAGTTGCAGCATATGAAGAGGAGCGTGTCATCCATATTGGAGGGAGGTCCCTGACCAACCTGCAGTGTGCAGATTAAGCAACCTTGCTTGTTGAGAGTAGAGAAGACTGGAAGCACTTTCTAATCCAAGACCACAGCCCTCAGAATGGGTGATGATGCAATGGAAAGAAAACAAAAATCCTCACAACAGGACTGATAAACATCATGATAAATGGGGAGACTGTAGAAATTGTCGAGAATTTCATTTTATTTGTATCCAACCAACACCCACCTATGTAGCAGTCAAGAAATCAAAGGACGTGTTGCAATGGGCAAATCTTCTGCACTAGACCACCGTAAAGGGTCAAAAAGGAACGATGTCACTTTGAAGACTAAGGTGTGTCTGACCCCAAGCCTTGGTATTCTAAACCATGGTATTTTTAATCACTTCATGTGCTTGTGAAAGTTTGATAATGCACATGGAAGAATTGATGCCTTTGAACTGGGGCGTTGGTAAAGAATATTGAATATAATTTGGACTGCCAAAATAATAAACTATCTAGAAGTGAATAAAGCCAGATGCTCCCTAGAAGCAAGGTTGGTAAGACTGTATCTTATGTGTTTTGGTTTTGTTGTCAGAAGGGACGAGTCCCTCGAGAAGGACACTATGGTCAAGTAGAGGGTCAATGAAAAGAGGAAACCCTCAATGAGATGTTTTGATACAGTGGCTACAACAATGGGTTTAAACATAGCAAGGATTGTGAAGAAGGTACAGGACTGAGCAGGATTTTGTTCCATTGTCACACCGGGTTTCTATGAGTTGGAACCAACTTGATAGCATCTAACAACAACAACAACAACAACGGATTAGGACATGAATATACCTTATGGATTGAATCATCTACACCCCAAATATATATTGAAATCCTGACCTCTATACCTGTACATATAATCCTGTTTAGAAAATAGATGTGTCTTTATTATGTTAATTGGGTCATACCACAGTTGGGTGGGTTCACTTCTGAGATATAAAAGAAATAGGAAAACGGCCTTTAAAAGATCACACTGGTTCAAATCAGTCCGTCACAAAAGGACAAATACTATATAATCTCATTTACATGAAGTAAGCAAATATAGTTTGGAGCTATCACATCAGCTCTGGCTCAGAGTAACTCTGTGTACAACAGAATGAAGCCATGCCTGGTCCTGTGCCATCCTCAAAATTGTGACACTTGAACCCACTGTTGCAGCTATGTGTCAATCCATCACCAGTGAGTAATGGATGTTTCCAGCTGTTCATTCTCATTCTGAGTTGCGCTCCATCGGCAAATGAAGAACCTTGCAGCTTTGCTCCTTCCAGTAAGGTCGACTCTACTTGCAGGAAGCAGATCTTCCCCAGTCATATTTCGAGTGTTTGCCAATGTAGGAGCTCATCTTTCAGCAGTTTATCAATGTTCCAATGCTATTCCTAAGGCTTTTCGCGGCTAAACTTTTAGAAGTGAACAGATGGTTTCTTCTTTCTAGTCGGTTTTTATATCTGCAAGCTTCACGGAAACCTGTGTACTATGGTTATTCCTGTGGGTTTTTAAATAGCAGTGGCTGAGCTGTTAGCATCATAGCAACAGCCAGCGGGACAAACACACGGGATGATGAACTGACAGATGAGTGGAGAAGCAAATACCTAGAACCCAAAAATTACGAATGGTTATAAGATAGGAGGGAAGACAGTGTTTGCTTAGGGGCCAGTTAGTGTATGCGAATGGTGGTAGAGCGGTTTGGAAGCAGCAAGAAATGCTTGCATAACTTAAATGTCAATGAACTATACATTCAAAATTGTTGAATTGGTTCTATCTTATTGCATATAGTTTGGCTACAAAAATAGAGGGTACAATGGAGATCAGTACACATATGGGGGCACATGGGTGCCATATGAAGATAATGAGGATGGTCTACAAGGTAAGGAACCTGCGTATCAAAGGTTATTATTATCTGCATATCACAGGTTATTAGTGAGCCTTTTCCCAGTCTTTATGCTGAGCTCTTCCTGTAGTCCACCTTTTCAGATCATTTGCTCAGCATATGGGTTGAATAAGTGCCACAAAAGGATACAACCCTGACACACACCTTTTCTGATTTTACGCCACACAGTATTTCTTTGCTGTACGTATTTCAAAGAACCTGTCCAGGCACAGATTCTATACGAACATAATAAAGTGTTCCAGAATCTTCATTCTTTGAAATGTTATCCATTATTTGTTATAATCCACACACTTGAGTACATCTTCATAGTCAACGAAGCACAAATAAATCTCTGGTGTTCGCTGCTTTGAGCCAAGATCCATCTGAGGTCAGCAGTGGTATTCCTTGTTCCATGGCCATTTTCAATTGGACAATCGTAATGTTTACGATGGGAGTGAAAGGAGTAATGGCATCCCATCCATTGTCAAAAAAATTTTCAAAACAAAACAAAACAAAAATAAATAAAAATGAAAATAAGAGAACATTGTAAGAGCTATCTTGAAATTCATTGCTGTTGTGGCATGATAATATCTATAGGTCTACAAGAAAGATCAGTTAATATGACTACTTTTTTCAAATTTATGCACCAATCACTAACGAAAGTCACTGGTAAAGAAATTCACCATCTCTAGACAACTGGACATACCTTGCAGAGGGGTGGGGGGGAGATGAGTCACTTAGGGTTCAGTATA
>NW_022103927.1:1666916-1681188 GCF_000313985.2 Echinops telfairi | reverse complement strand
AAATGGATCTGCCTGTTCCCTCTAAAGGAGCAAAGTCAGTGAGATGTGTCCACACATGCACAGAGTCATGCACACATCGAGGGGCAGCAAAAAGCTAGAGGAAAAATCCATGATCTTTTCATTCCATTTTTCTACAAACTTTTTAAGACCTGATGTGTGTGTGTGTGTGTGTGTGTGTGTGTGTGTACATAGGAGGGCATGGGGAGAGAGAAAGACAGAGAGTTAGTTAGTTAGTTAGTTAGTTAGTTAGTTAGTTAGTTAGTTAGTTAGTTAGTTGGTTAGTTAAAGGAAATATCCCACACTATCATTGTGGAACTAGCAAATCGAAAATTTGCAAATCACGCAGCAGCCAGAGACATCTATACCCTTACATGTCAAGAGCCGTAGATTAGGGGATGAGAAGAGTACAAGGGAAACAGAGAAAGAGACCTCTCCTAGAATATCCATTTACATTCTGGAGACAGATTTCACTAGATCAAATCATGGAAGGTGATGACACTACATTATACACTACATTCCACCACAGCATATTAGATAAAAGCAGCAAGTGCGGTGTCTGTCATACCACTGAGAATCAGCCTAGCCAAGCTAACTGGAAATTAACTTTTCCTTTTTATCTTCAGGTCTATCATTGATGAAAATACTGTAATCAACCAGCACACTTGAGAAGTCAAGGACTATTGTGCTATTAGGATCAATGATTCTGAGCATCAAGTCTTTATCAGCAAAGTCCTAATGAAGAGAATTGTTCTTTATGGCTCTCACAGAGTCCCTGTCCTGATGCCCGGTAAATGGAGGAGGACTTCTCTGGGTTTGAGGTGAGCAGTCCTGCAGCTGCTCATATCTCTGAATCCTGACATGTCTACCCACAGAGACTTGAGGTCAAGGTGGGGAGATTTGGTCCCACTTGATATAGAATAAATAGTTTCCGGATTATAGCCAAAATCCTTACCACAGCCCCACCAGAGCTGGTTCGTACCAATCTCTCCCTCTGTCTGCATCTCTCTAATGAGGCTGAGCATTGTCTCCTATGCTTGATGGACATTTGATTATCCTTTTTGGTGAAATGTCTATTCAACTCCCCCTACCGTGGGGTTTTCAATAACAGATTTCTCAGTGGCTGGGAAACCACGCTTCCATCACCCCGCAGCACACACTCCAGCTACAGGTCTTTTTATCAATATTGTTTCTCTAAGTGGAAAACTCTTCCCTGTCTTCTGCTTTGCCAAGAAAATTGTCTCCTTTGGACACCAAATTTGTTTCTTCCTTGAGGACCTCTTCCCAAATTCTCACCATTTTTACCATAGAAGTCAAGCCTCTGCCTGTCGCCAAAGCTGAGCCAAAATGCTTTGACCTAGGCTTTGACAAAGAAGCTTGTTTTATTGTGAGATAGGAAATGCAAGGAGGCAGAGGGGCTGTTTCTCAGATGCAGGCCTGGGGGAGGTCAGGCTTGTGAGCTGTATAAAACCAAAATCTACCATCCAATCAATTCCCACTAGCAGTGCCTCTCTAGGTCAGAGTGGAATTGCCCTTGTGGGTTTCTGAGATTGCCATTTTTTAAAATCATTTTATTAGGGGCTCATACCACTCTTATCACAATCCATACACACATCAATTGTGTAAAGCACATTTGTACATTCATTGCCCTCATCATTCTCAAAACCTTCACTCTCCACCCAAGCCCCCAGCATCAGCTTCTCATTTTTCCCCTCCCTCCCTGCTCCCCCCTCCCTCATGAACCCTTGATAATTTATAAATTATTATTTTGCCATATCTTGCCCTGCCTGATGTCTCCCTTGAGATTGCAATTTTTTTACGGCAGTAGAAAGCCTCCTCTTTCTCCAGAGGAGTGCCTGAGGGTTTCAAACTGTTGACCTTTTGGTTTTCAGTTCAACTCGTAACCACTACCCCATCAATCATCAATACCAGTCAACACTACACGTCTCACCAAAGAGAAGCAGTATCACCCATCACTTTAGGGATGAGTTCATTAGATGTTTGACTAGTCTGACCCGTGAATGCTGTTACAAATATCCAAATTGCTCCTGGTTGAAGGAAAGGCTCCCCACCATTCATGGAACGCTTCCTCAAAAGAAGGAAGGGATTTTTATATATTAGCAAAACAGAGAGGTTGAAAAGTATTGTAACTAAGTTGGGGGTATTGATTACTCATCATCAATGTTGTCACTAAGCATCAATAATTGTAAGTAAGCTGGGTATCACGTCTTCTTCTCATGCCGTTTTCTGTTCTGATGGTCAGTGCCACCATGGCCCCCAGTGACAGCACACTGGAATGTTTTTTCTTCCCTCTGGGACCAAAGAGCAGTTTCACTGTGGTTACTCTTTAACATTCCTATTCGCTGGCCTGAAATTATAAGCTAATCAATTGTTACCAGTTTTACTGCTACGAAAGTGAAAACAAATCATAAGGAAAATAAAACAAAGCATGCTGGAATCACAAAATAAGACCAATTTATATTTACTTATTAAATTCATATTTACTTTTTAATTTTTAATGATCTAGCCCACTCTTCACCTGTCAATTTCAAGTGTGTCTCTTTTTTTTAATCATTTTATTAGGGGCTCATACAACTCTTATCACAATCCATACACACATCAATTGTGTAAAGCGCATTTGTACATTCATTGACCTCATTATTCTCAAAACATTTCCTCTCCACTTAAGCCCCTGGCATTAGGTCCTCATTTTTCCCCTCCCTACCCGCTCCCCCCTCCCTCATGAGCCCTTTATAATTTATAAATTGTTCTTTTGTCATATCTTGCCCTGTCCGACGTCTCCCTTCACCCACTTTTTGGTTGTCCATCCTCAAGGAGGAGGTCACATATAGTTTCTTGTAATTGTTCCCTCTTTCCTACCCACTCTCCCTCTACCGTCCCTGTATCACCACTCACACCACATCCTGTAGGGCTCATCCGCCCTGGATTCCCTGGATTTCCAGTTCCTATCTGTACCAGTGTACATCCTCTGGTCTAGCCAGACTTGCAAGGTAGAATTCGTGTCATGATAGTGGGAGTGGGGACAAGTGTGTGTCTTTAAGCTCTTATATAACCATACTTCTCTCCTTCAGAATACTTACCCCAGGTTCTGATTGCATATTCGTTAGTGTGATTGTTATATTAAGAACTGGCTCCCTTTAGAAAGGTGCTGATGAAGACTGTGTGATCCAAAGATGATAACAAAATCCAAATATGAGGAAGGGAAAAGTATCAGAGCTTAAATCGTGAGCACCAATTTGAGGAAGGCTATGGAGGACAGTGGGAGCCCAAAATCTATCTGCAGACTCTCTAGTTAGATTAAGCCTCTGGCAGATCTCCTCAGGCCACAGGTGAGGCACTCGAACAGGTTTACTCTCAGGCAGAGATGATCATAAACTTGATTACTTGATTATAGTAGATCAAACCTTGGTATATGACCCTTGGTCAGTTGACTTCCCTCTTGGCCCACCTGAATTTGCTCTAGGCTAAAGTAAAATATTGTTGGTGGTTTTTTCTTTTTCACTCTTTTGTTACTATCTTTATATTATTTTCTTTCTGTTTTTTTATTAGTAATAAATCATTTGGGGGGAGGGGTTCATACACTTCTTATAACAATCCATACATCAATTGTATCAAACTCATTTGTACATATGTTACCACCATCATTTTCTAAACATTTTATTTCTGCTTGAGCTCTTCTTTTTTCCCTCCCACCATCCCCCCACCCTCCCACCTCAGGGACTCCTGAGAAATTGAAAATTATTATAATTTTCATATCTGACGCTGATCACTGTCTCCCTTCACCCCTATTTCTGTTGTCCATCCCCATAGGATTATACATCAATCATTGTAGATGGTTCCCATTTCTCCCCCTTCGTTCTCCCACTTCCCCTCACTACTCCCATTACTATTCCAGAGGGGTTTATCTGTCCAGGATTCCATGTGTCAAGAGCTCTTATCTGTATTAGTGTACATGAACTAGGAGGAAAAAGACATGTATAGAGGTAAAAATATAGGCATGCACATAAATAAATATATTAATAGGGATATAGGTCTATGTACAAATATTTAAATGTTAGTATTAAGGTAGCATACAAGCACTGGATCTCTCCTCAAGTGCTCCCTCAATGCAAGAATACTTTTCTAATAACCCGGCATTCTGTGATGCTCACCTTCCTGACACAATCGCTGTAGTCAAAATGGGTGCATAAGCAAATGTGAAAAAAGCTGATGGTGCCTGGCTAAGAGATATAGTATTCGGGGTCTTAAAGGCTTGAAGTTAAACAAGCGGCCGTCTAGCTGAGAAGCAACAAGCCCACATGGAAGAAGCACACCAGCCTGTGATGTCATGAGATGTCAACAGGATCAGGTATCAGGCATCAGAAGACCCAAAACAAACAAATATATTGATGCAAATTGTGGGGGTCAGAAAGGAGGCCCAAAGCCCATCTGTAGACAATTGGACGTTCCCTCACAGAAGGGTCACAAGGAAGGAACAGGTCAGCCAGGGTGCAGCATAGCACCAATGGAACATATAGCATTCCTCTAGTTCTTTAATGCTTCTTCTCCTCCAACATCATGACCACTGTTCTACCTTACAAATCTGGCTAGACCTGAGCATTTTGTTTTTTGTTTGTTTGTTTTTTTTAATATAAGAAAGAACTTTATATAAAAGAGCAATTGAATATTGAGAAAACATCCCAGGCAGTCAAGATCAAGTCCATAAGTCCAATATTAGCCCATATGTCCGATGCCAGTCTATAAATTCCTCTTCAGACTCACGCAAACCATGCAATGACACTGAATGCAGGACAATCACAGGCCAGTGGGTGGAAAGTCCAGTGTCCGTGTAAGCATCTCAGCACTGATAAGGAGTCCACGTGGCTTCTCCGGCTCCATAGCTCTGGCTGCATCAGCGTAGCTCATCAGGCTTGTTGTCAGTAATGTCTCACAGGGAGTGAGCATGTGTCCTGTCTCCAGCAAGCTATTTATCTCCTTAGTGCCTCCAGATGAGGTCATCAAGCTGCGACCTGATTGACAGGCTACACTCCACCCTTTCACTCTTAAGTCTCAAATTGACAACAGATTATGTGACTACCATAGTCACTTCGAGAACCAAGGTGCACCTGACCCAAGCCACAATATTTTCAATCACCTAATAGAGCATTTTGTTTTTTATCCTTTCTGTTAGGTTTCCCAGTTTATGAAGCACAGGAGTGGCTGCGTAGAGAAAACAATTGATGCAATACTTTATCAGGATCGAGGCAGGTGGGGAGGGGAGGGGAATTGGAGAGAAAACAATCAGTGAGGGAGTAAGGAGGGAGCACTAAGACTGATTCTGATGATGTATATACAACCCTTTTTAAAAGTGACTTAACCATCGAAGTGTATGATATGTGAATTTTATATCAAGAAAACTACTTGAAAAAAAAAGAAACCAGAGTTGACCAATGGTTACCATGGGTAAAAGAGAAAGAGCTTTTTGCCCAGGGGCATTGAGTTTATGTTAATGGTGGTGGAATAATATGGGAAAGAATATCAATACTGATTCCACAACACAAAGAGCATAACCAATGGCACCTAATTATACATGTAGAAGTTGTTGAATTGGAGAATGTTTTGTTGTGCCTATTTTGCCAATATTAAAATTAATAATTGCACTAATAACAAACAAAAGGAAAGAGAAAATGTTATAAAATTGATTGTGGTGATGATTGTACAACTCTTCTTGATATGATTGAACTATTGAATTGTATGATATGTGTAAAGAAGTGCCAATCAAATGGTTTTGGTTTTTTTAAGTGCTGGTGAAGAATATTGAAACTACCATGGACTTCCAAAAGAACAAACCAATCTGTCTTGGAAGAAATGCAGGCAGACTGCTTCTGTGAGGCAAGGATGGTGAAACTTTGTCTCAACCTCTCCTGACATGCTGTCAGGAGAGGCCAGTCCCTGGAGAAGGACATCGTGCTTGGAGTCGACTGGACAGGACAATAATAACAGCCCTTTAGTAAAGGTAGGGAATCCTAGTGGCAGAGTGCGCTGGGCTGTTAACTGCAAGCTCAGCAGTTCTAAACCACCAGCCACTCCTTAGGAGGAAGACGGGGTTTTCTACTGTCATGAAGAGTTACAGAATTGGAAACTCACAAGGGCAGTTCCTCCCTGTCCTGTAGGGTCACGATGAGACGGCATGGGCTGGACGGCAGTGAGTGAGTGATCAGGAAAGGTAAGATCTATGAGAACACAATCCATAGCCGGTCCTGTTTCATTACGTCCACCGCGTGTGACACACTGTGCGCTGCTGTCATGTTGGCTCGGACTCACAGTGAGCATATGGATCACAGAACAGAATGCTGCCTGGTCTTCGGCCGTCTTCATGACGTTTGGTACGTGTGAGCTCATCATTGTGACTACTGTGTTGATTCATGTCATTGCGGGTTCTCCTTGGCCCTCTGCTTTACCAAACGTGATGTCCTTGCCTAGAAATCGGTTTCTCCTAATGGAGTTTCCACTGTAAGAGAGTCAAAGTTTTACCATCCTGGCTTCCAAGCCATGGCCTTTTCAATCACTTCATATGCACATGAGAGTTGAATGATGGAAAAGGAAGACAGAGGAAGAATTGGCGTGTCGGTGCATTGCGGTGTGGGTGAAGGATACTGAATAAACTGGAGGGTGCCAACAGCACGAACAAGTCAATCTTAGAAGTAGTACAACCAGTATGTCCCTTAGAAATGAGGGACATCGGAGGAAGTTAGGAGTGAAGGGAGGAAAGGAAAGAGGAGAATATCAGGGAAAGAGAGGGAAGCGGGTAAAGAAAGGAAGGAAATTCTACCTAAAAACATGACTCCATTCAGCATCTCTCTAGCAGAACAGCAGCTTCATTTCTAGCCCACAGAAAGACAACATTTAGAAACCTGATTTAATATAGACATTTCCTACTTCTCACTTCTCAAGTCCTAGAAGATGTCTTATCACTTGATAGGTACGTGACAGCAGCTGAACTTGGAAGCAGCTCTACCCTTTTGTGTGGAAATGGCCTTGTTTAGGCAATTCTGTTGGGTAATGTTCCGCCTAAGCACCTTCTCACATGCTTTCTCAACCATTTTGGAACACAAACACGTTTGTCACACTGTATTATGAGAGCAACCACAACGGCAATTTCTGCTTATTCATGGCACTAATACATTATCATTGTTCTTTTATCTCTATCTTGTGCCTCATTAGTAGCATAAGGATTGTAGACATAGTTAATTTGGGTTGTCCTGGTATCCACAGGACAACTAGGCCCTCTGCAGGAAACTCAACTTGTCCATTGATATCATCGCTTTCGTCATCTTACTGGCTCCCTTCTGCCACCCCATCATAAAGAAGCCATGCACAGCTTTGAGACTACAAGGCTTCCAAAACACTAACAGGCTCAATGGAACCGACTTCTTGTGTTGTAGTGAGGAGTTAGGTGTCATGGGGTGTGACAAGGACTTGCCTAGCACATACAGACAGCAAGGAGAGATTAGGAAGGCATGTGCAGCTCCCACTCAGGACATGGATGCCAGTGCCTTCAAGTAGGAGAGAGGAAGGAATCTGGGAGAAAAAACCAACGAATTCAAGAAGCTATGTAGAATAGCTAATAAATCAAAGTAAATCATAAAACTTGTTGATCCAATATGTGTTTTTACTGTTAAAAAACAAATAGTGTTACATAGCTGTTAACCTTGGCCAGATAACATCGAAACTAGCTCACCTCAATACTCTAATCTATATGAAAGGCCATTCAAACATTAATTATTGCCAGAGTCGGATGACTATCATAAGACAATGACAAGTTTGAGTGAGGATAGGGAGAAATTGAAACCCTTGTGCATTGCTGATGGGAAGGTAAAATGGTGTAGCGACCGTGGTTCCTCAAAGAGTTAAACACAGAACATGCAACGACTCGTCTTTCCCTATCGAGAGCGAAGAATAATGATGAAAATCAAACACACACACACACACACACACACACATCCAACAATTAATTTCAAGGACTAATGGACCCCATGAACTCCTGCCTTCTGGAGCCCAAGACAAGCACTAGATGAGGTCCAGCTACCACTGTGCCCCTGAACCTGGGATCTTCCTGCATTCTGCAACATTGCGTGTGGCTCCATGAGTCTGAAGAGGAACTTATGGACTCATGGACTTGAGTTGGAATGGGCTGGGATGCCTTCTGCATATATAATTACTTCTTGATATAAAGCTCTTTTCTTTTTTTTTTTAATCATTTACTGGGGGCTCTTACCACTCATAACATTCCATGCATCAATTGTATCAAGTATATTTGTACATATGTTGCCGTCATCATTTTCTAAACATTTACTTTCTATTTGAGCCCTAGATATCAGCTCCTTTCTTCCCTCTCCCAAACCCTCATGACCCCTTGATAAATTATTATTATTTTCATATCTTATTCATATCATATCTTCCCCCTGCACTCCTGATATCACTACTCCCATTTCTGTTCCTGAGGGGTTTATCTGACCTGGATTCCCTGTGTTGTGAGCTCTTATCTGTACCAGTCTGCATGCTCTGGTCTAGCCAGAACTGAAAGGCAGGCCTGGGGTCATGATAGTGGGGGATGATTAAGCCTCAAAGAGCCTGTATTAGTCTGGGTACTTTAGAGAAACAAATCCACAGCAACTCATGTATAAGAGTTTTATGTAAAGAAAGTGTGCATCACGAAAACATCCCAACCCAATGCTGCCCAAGCCCACAAGTCCAACATTAACCCATTAACCCAACACCAGTCCACAAAGTCCTCCACCTCACAAAACAGAGGCAATGATGCCGACTGCAGGAGGAAAGTTGAGTCAGTGAACGAATAAGCATCTCAGCACTAGCAGGGGTCTCCACACAGCTGCTCCAGCACCCAGGGCTGCATCGGGATAGGTCCATGTGGCTTCTCCTTGGGGATGTCTTGTAGGAAGTCATTCTTGCACGCTGAAGCAGGGAGCTGCTAAGGCAGCTACACCCTGGTGCGACCATCACAAAGCAAGAGACCCAAGAGCTAGAAAGGCGAGGCTCACCACCCAGTTATCCCTCCGCCTTTCAATTAGCCCTACATGTGATTATCGGCCAGGTTGGCACAATTAACTAACTCAGAGCCAGAGGAATATTGTATGTTTCATTGGTGCTATATTGTGCCCTGATTGACTCATCCCTTCCTTGTGGTCCTTCTGTGAGGAGATGTCTTATTGTCTACAGATGGGGCTTGGGTCTCTGCTCTGACCCCTCTCATTCTCAACAACATATTTTTTGTTTGTGTGTTTTGGGTCTTCTGGTGACTGTTATCTGATCTCATCAACACCTCATGATCGCACAAGCTGATGCACTTCCTCCATGTGGGCTTGTTGCTTCTCTGCTAGATGGCCACTTGGTTATCTTCCAGCCTTGAAGACACCAGATGCTATATCTTTTGATAACCGGGCACCATCAGCCTTCTTCACCACATTTGCTTATGCACCCATTTTGTCTTCAGCGATCTTGTGGGAAGGGTGAACATCACAGAATGCCAGGTTGTCAGAACAACGTGCTCTTGTATTGAGTGAGGGCTGGAGCAGAGGCCCAAAGTCCATCCACTTCCTCAATGTATTACTATATAAATATATGTATATAGGCGAATACATCTATTTTTAGGAATTAATAATATTTACATAAGTGCACACCTATATTTATACCTCTATCCATAGCTTTGCTTCCTAGATCTTTCCTCTGTTTCCTTTTACCTTCCTCCTGCCCCAACAGCACGCTCGCCCTTCTTCCGCCTCTTAGTCATGCCTCTCAGCTAGCTTGCTGTTGCTCCAACACCCCCAAGATCTCTCTGTCCTCCTCGTTGTTGCTTTCAATTCCCTAACTGCTCCCCTGTCTATGGCCTTGTTTGCTCACCACTCCTTTCCTCCACACCTCCTCCTCCCCCCAAGTCCCTCGGGAACAGCTGGTCCCATTGCTTCCCCGTGCTTATCTTCTATAGGTAGGCAAAACGAAAATTAGAGACAAAACAGAAAGAAAACAGAAGATTGAATAAAAAGAGAAAATAAAAACGAAGAAGGGGGAAAAAGCTAGCAAAAAAGGAAAGACATACATAATCCTAGGTCTATCCACATTATGGGGAATGAGTCCGGTCTGACGACCCCCAGAGCGGGGCAAACCAAGAAGGGAGCATAACATCAACAATGGGAGCAAAGCCCCCCAAATAGACTTCAGACTAGGAGGGGCAGTTCTCGGAACCCCCCAGGAGATAGTCATAAAGCTCTTTCTTATACACAGATGAATGTCACTGGATTTGTTACTTTAGACAACCCGGCCTAACACATAAGTGGTATGCAGCTATTGATCTGGCCAATGCCTTTTTCTCAACTCCAGTTTCAAAGGACCACCAGAAGCAGTCTGCTTTCAATTGGCAAGGGCATTTGTCAACTGAATACATTTTAAAACATAAATAAACTGAAATAGATATATATATATTTTATACACTTTTAAAATTCTTCCCCTGGGAATAAGTCAACTCTTCAGGATGATGTCATAATTTAGTCCACAGGAAACCTGATCTCCTTTCCCTTCCACAAAATGTCACACTCGTCCATTACATTGATGGCATTATGCTGATTGGACTTGGTAGGGAAGACATCAATAACTTTAGACTTATTGGTAAGATGTCTGCATGTCAGAGGGTGAGAAATTAATCTGACAAAAATTCAGGCACCTTCCACCTCAGTGAAATTTCTAGGGACCCAGTGGTGTGGGGGCATGTCGAGAAATCCCTACCAAGGCGAGAGAAGTTATTGCATCTGGCCCCTCCCACAATGAAAAAGGAAGCACATGCCTGCTGGGCCTCTGGATATTGGAGGCAGCATACCCCCATTTGTGTGTGCTACTCCGGCCTTGCTTTCAAGTGACTCAAAAAGCTTCCAGCTTTGAATGGGGCAAGAGAAGGTTCTACAAATGGTTCAGTCTGCTATTCGAGCCACGCTACCACTTGAGCTACATGATCCAGCTGATCCCATGGTGCTTGAGGTGGCAGTGGCAGATAGAGATACAGTTTGGGATCTTTGGCAAGCCCCTATGGGCAAATCACAGGGTAGACCCTAGGACTTTTGGACAAAGCTCTGCCATTCTTGGCAGGCAACTACTCCCCTTTTGAAAGACAACTTTAGCTCTGTTACTGGGCCTTAGTGGAGACTGAACCTTGGGCCACCCAGTCACCACATGGCCTGAGCTGACCACCATGAACTGGGTAGTGGAAGAAGGTTATTCTAAATATCAGCTATGGCCATGTGACCAGCTGCAGAAATGAGGACACTAATTATTAGTAGTAATTCCTACTTGTAGGTATGCACCAAATATTTTCTTTTGTTCACTTATAATATGAAAATGGGGTTAGTGCATTTTCAGTTGTATGCATGTTAGTGGTACTATGTTAGGTGCAGGTTTAATGTGACAGTTGTCTTTGGTGATTACATATGGTTAAAGAATTGTGTTCAGGTGTCAAGTTGACAAGGGGTGGTCTGTGATGGTTAGGGATTATGTCAACTAGACATGCCTGGGTAAGGGTAGGGGTGGAGCCCAATCTGTCAATCAGGTCACACCCTGATGACACTTCCTTGGTGGTGTGGCCTTTTGTATAAGAGACTGACTGTGTAAATAGTGCTCAATCATTTAATCTGTAAAAACTAACTATTTGTGGAATGTGGTCTGGACACAGTTTATATGAGTATAACTTTCTTTTCTCACCAGTATGTTAGATTCTATTTATAATGTTGGATAAATTAATGACACTATCAATAGAATTACCTTATGCCCCAGGGGGATGATTGATAATGTTTTCTGTCACAAAATGATATTAAGGTCTCTAAAATGAACTAGAGACGTATGTGAATGGATTTGGGGCTCACACTTAATTCTGTCTCCAAGCTAAAAACAATAAAGGCATGTCTTCAAACAAGCAGCTATCTAAGTGAGGCATTCAAATGGAAGAAGCACCCCAGCTTGTGTGATCCAAGGATGACAAATAATAAAATCCGAATCCAAAGGAAGAAATTATATCAGAGCTTAAATTGTGAAGACCTGATTTGCAGAAGGCTATGGATGACAGTGGGAACCCAGAACCCATTTGCAGGGTCTGTACATGGATTAAGCCTCTGGTAGATCCCCTCCAACTAGAGTAGAGGGATACTAATAGCCTTCATATCAGACAGACAGTATTGTAAACTCAATTATAGCAGAAGTGATTAGGTTAAAATGCAATACCTAACCATTTGATTTCACTCTTGACCCATTTTTAATTTGTTCTTGTTTTTAATATTTCCTGCCCTTTTTTATTGAGGTTATTTTTCCAGTTTATTCTGTTGGTTTTGTTTGTTTACTTATTTATTTTTATTTTTACTATTTGTTTTTCTTTTTTGCATATGTTTTCTAGCATATGAAATCCAGGATTAGGTAAATCTATAGAGACAGTAACTGGATTATTAAGGGTGTGTAGGGAGCTTGGAGGGAAAGGGGGGCTAATAATGAGTATAAGAAGGAAAAAATTGTTCTAGAACTGATTGTAGTGATGATTAAACAACTCTTTTTAATATGACTAAACAATAGAAGCAGATGAGATGTGAATTATATGTCAATTTAAAAAATTTTTTTTAAGAAACAGAAAGAGATTAAGCAGAGTGGAATCTTCTTTGATCCTTTGCCTTCATCTGGACCTGGATCTTGCATCTGGTTCCCTGATCTGTTGTGTTGCCTGCTGATCCCGGGAGCTGCTAGGAGACTACCAACAATGGATTCATTCACCCAGCTTTGGATTCATTTACTTCTGCATCTGCCAGCTTGTTGTCTCCATTTTTCAATCCTGCTTCCTGTATGTCAGCTTCTACAAGTCAAGATAAGTCTGACTTGAACTGGACCAAACTTACCTATTTCTACAACTGTGTAAGTCATCTCTTGAAATAAGGCTCTTTCAGGGGGAAAAAATGAGGAGCTGATACCAAGGGCTCAAGTAGAAAGCAAATCTTTTGAGAATGATGACGGTAACAAATGTACAAGTGTGCTTGACACAATGGATGTATGTGTATGGATTGTGATAAGCATTGTACGAGCCCCCAATAAACTAAAAATTTTAAATAAGTCCCTTTCTATATACAAACCCATGCAAATGTCACTAGTTTTGCTTCTCAAGAGAGTCCAGCCAAACATACTGAGCATTCCTGATCTTGAATAGTAATCTGTTAACTTCCCTAAAGAATTCTATCATTGTGGGTACCATCTCTGAGCTCTGGGTGGCCGTGGCAATGAAGTATTGAACCCAGCAGAATATTCTGTGGAAAGGATCACTGATGTCAGAATTAGTAAAGAAAACTGGAGGGTAGAGGCATGTCTGACCTCTGCCTCAAAAGAATCAGCCTTGGGCTGATGTTGAGTTTGACTCTCCTCTCCCTTCGTGAAGTTAGTTGAGGTCAAAGGCACACTCCCACATCCATTTTTACAGAGGTCCTGGATAGAGTGGCAGGCCATTGTGAGACAAAATTCAAAATTGAAATTGAAAATCAGGTTTACCATTTTGACAGAAACGGATGGAACCTCCCAAGACTGTGACCCCTAGACACCCCTTAGACTTAGAACTGTACTTACCCCCATGGCTCAACTTTCAGCTAAGCAACAGCTAAGCCTATAAGGTGAATAATAACAATAAGGAGGTGAGCGCTCTTTAGAACTTTCAGTCAGCCAGATGATCTCAAATGGGCAATATTTTCCCAGGGATAAAACTCAGAAGGCGGGAAGGGCTGGAGAGGAAGGATGAATGGAACCAGGAAGCCCAGGGAGGAAGTGGGAAGAGTGCCGTTCCATTGTGAGGATGGCAATCCATCCCACAGATGTGTCGGAATGTTTATACAGAAAGCCAGTTGGCTCCACAAATGTCCACCCAAATCACAACAAAAAGTCAAAATAGAGAAAAGACAAACAAAAATACTACAGCCTTGGGGACCCCATGGGACAGTTCTACTTTAGAGAGACCAGAACTTATGAATGGTTCTCAATGTTAAGGCGGGGGAAGAGGGGAACTTCAGTGTAGTAGGTATTGCATTTCTGTGGTGAGAGGTGGAATGACGTGGGAAAGGAGAGAGAGAAGGGTTGTATAACTTGAAGAGTCTATCGATGTAGCTGAATTGCGCCTGTAGAGACTGCTGAATGCTTTACTGTGTACTTTATAATCTTCCTCCCCCCAACTTCTCTGACTGCTGAGTCCTCC
>NW_022103927.1:1658104-1666250 GCF_000313985.2 Echinops telfairi | reverse complement strand
GGGCTTTCATAGCTGTGATGCCTGTATGTGCTACTATATTCATGAACATATTTGTAGCATATGTGAGTAAAAATGTAGAATTATCTGTCAAATCTCTGTATATTCATGGGTTTAGTCCCATTTGCCTCCCCACTCTTGTTCACCCTGTATGTTTACCTATGTATTCATTTATAGACCAATGTTATGACTGGTATTGCAAGATTGGGTAGGAGGGTGCTTCAGAAAGGTCATGCAAAAATCCCATTCCCTTTCCTTCCATTTGTTCACGCACTTTTTGAAACACCATCGTATGTGATAGTATTTACCTCTGCTGCTCTTAACAATTTGCTTTGCCTACTGTCTTCCTGTCCCTTAATAATTTTGTACTAACTTTCCCCTTTCCCTTACCCAAATGTATATATGTCTAACCTTTAGTCAGTCGTGTATCTGCCTTTTCCCTTTGCCCCTGAGAATGTGCATTTTTTTCAGTCAAAATTTATCCAACTTTTATTAAGCTTCTTCATTGACAAAGCAGTGTAGGACATAGAAACAGAAAA
Source organism: Echinops telfairi (assembly GCF_000313985.2). Taxonomy (NCBI): domain Eukaryota; kingdom Metazoa; phylum Chordata; class Mammalia; order Afrosoricida; family Tenrecidae; genus Echinops; species Echinops telfairi. The sequence continues at coordinate 1,665,714 of NW_022103927.1, read as the reverse complement.
TATATGGAATTATTTTTCCCTAGATATTTCTTCAAGTATTATATCCTGATTTACTAGGTTCGTTCCATTAATTTATATATTTGACAAATGTTTATAGAGATTTTTACCATGTGCCAGCATCGATTTAATATTTCAAGATTAAATGGTATTGAAGACGGTGTTATTGTTCTCTCTGCCTTTAAAATCTAGATAATGGACAGAAATAAACAAGCAATAGAGAGATAATTTAGTTTCGAATAACATATATCTTAGATATCAAATATAACTGAATTAAATTTCTTTGAATAGTGCCTGTGTTTACATATTCTGAGTACACACCAAAAGGATGAATCAAAACCTTTATTTCTCAATAGCAAAAGAATGTAAATACTTAGTTTGCTTGCAGGAAAACTCCTTAGAATAAACTGATTTGCAACCTCCCCAAAGACAATGACCACTTTTTCCTGGTTAGGTAAGTATTCCCAGGAGATAAAGGGATGAAATAAATACTTTTTGTCATGTTAAAAGTGACATTGCTGTTAATTTACCGAAAATATATGCAGATCATTGTTTTGTGCTTCCTGGAATTCTTACTATATGTAACTTCCTTGTCAATTTCCACACCCACACTTCTAGATTACTTCATATAATCGTCTCTCTTTTCACATCTCTGAAATCTTTACATACAGAGTTGTGTGAAAAACATGATTTTACTAGGACTTATTGCAAGTAAAATATGTTTAAACACATTTCTGTGTTCCGTGAATGGAGACAGGCAAATTATGTTAGTAATATACTTCTCTGAGTCTTATTAGAGTATCTTCACAAAATATGATACTATAAGTGCCATGGAAAATTTGATTTTGAAATTGGGGCTGATATCAAAATTTTAAATTAAACTAAAGTAAACATATTCCCAAATCATTGAAGTTTTGCAAGCAGTTTATGGGAATGCTGCCCCACAGAAAGCAACAATTTATAATTGGATCAAGCATTTTTTTAATAAGAATTCAAGTATGAGCCAAAAGAGAAGAACCTACCAGTTTTAATGAATGGGGGAAAAAACTGTGATGAAAATTCAGAAGCTGGATTGAAGAAAACTGAAGAATCACCACTGATTATAGCTACTTAAAGAAGGATACCACAGTTTGGCATTGCCAAATTTACGTGACCTCAGCAAGCTTTTGGCTCCATGGATGTTACATGTCTGTGAAAATCAATTAATTCACAGAACAAGTCTTTGCATCTTTCTTATAAACAGGATAAAAGCTACTGAAGTTGATGTTTTGCAAAGAGTAAGAACTGGGAACTAGTCATGAATTTACCAGTATGATCCAGGGAGCAAGGTCCAATCGAAACAGTGAATTACTAGGGGACCGGGGTGCTGAGTGGAGCTCGTGAAGATGTTTTAAAGACTCTGAAAACTACATTGATGATAACAAGGTCAAAGACGTTCTAGCATTTTTGGGGTCAATGATGACAATGGACTTACCAATTTTCAGAGGGTAGCCAGGGCTGTCCTAGAAGAATTAGTTGGGACTTTTTGCCCTACACTTCTACATCCTGACCTTTCCTCTCCGATTTCATTTTATTTCTACAACGGAAACATTTCGAAGGAACACGATGAGGTCCTCAAGGAAGCCCCCACGCTCTTGTGGATGTCCTGGAAAGCGTTGGATTAGCTTCAAGGTCTGGGGTTCCACTGTACGATGAGAGCATGAAATCCTGATGCACACTTTTTCTGACTTTAAACCAGGCAGTATTCCACGGTTCCGTTCACACATTATGGAAATGTCTGTGGGAATACCAAAATGGGCTTTGGACTTCGCCACCCACTCCGATGCGTTGTCATTTGCTGTCCTATCTGTGTTCTCAAGGACTTCCTACTCATGACGCCCAGTCTCCATTGACCTTCTGAGAAGATGCGTTAGGCTGGGTTGCCTGCTAACATGAAAGACAGCATGATCCGTCTCTATGTTCCTGTTCTCTCTGTTGTCTCCGTCCAAACGTTTTCAAGAGCTCAATGTTCGTTGATCCTTTCGTATTTTTGAGTGAAAATATATCGTAGAACCTCGGCTTAATGGTTTGGTTGTTCATTCAGCTAGCAGTGTATCTTCCGCAGTCCAGTATCTTTGGATTTTCACGTGGTGGAACTCAATGAGTATGGGGTGCTGCTCATAGCCTTCTAACCTCTGGCATCATTCAGGACTCCTGTTCACGGTGAGTTCTTCCTAGTTGGGAAAGATCACGGGGTGACTTCATGGCAAAGGCAGGTGGATGGTTCCAGGAGAATCCTCAGCCCCGCTTGTTGGTCCACGTGGAGGGAGGGGGAAGGGAAGGAGGACAAGGGGAAAGGGAACAGGGGAGGAGAGGGGGCCGAGGAGAGGTCAAGGGAGAAGCACAGAGAGAGAGCGATAATGTGCACTTTTGTGAGTAACCTTCGTCTTTGCTTTTTTATAGTGGTACTCTCATACAGCACTTGTCCTTTGCGGTTGATGAATTTCACTCAGCCCAAGGTCCCCCACATTCATCCAGGTTGTGAGGTGTTCCGCGGGTTATTTGTTGATCATTAACATTGTGTGATATTCCATTGTGTTTATTATCCATTCGTTGATGGACACTTGGGATGTTTCCATTGTTTACAAAAATAGAAAACGCATCGGAAGGGCAAAGAATTGAGTCACCGAGAGACAAAATGAGTGGAATTGAAGATAAATATCTTAACAGTAAGACTAAACTTCACAGAAGCAGACTGCTATATCTCTCTCCCATGGGATGGCTTGTGGATTTGAATGACTGACCTTTTTATTTTGCAGCCAATCTGCTTAACTATTGCACCACTAGGGCTTCGCTGCTATACATTTCACTTATGTAATATAAATGAAATACTACAGTCTTTTGTGACTGACTTTTCTCCCAGAAATATGCCTTCAAGATGCATCTATTAGCGTGGCATGCGGCAGGACTTTGTTTCTATTTATGGCGGAGTAATATTCTTTTGTATGATGGACCACATTTTCTTCATTCATCCATCTATTGATGGACATTTCAGTTGTTTTGCATCTTTTGGCTATTGTGAAAATCACTGCCATGAACATGGGTGTACAGGGTTGATGTCAGCTTGGGGGCCAGCTTCCTTCGCTTCTCTGAGCGCCAGTTATCTCTGTGCAATCTTGCAGTTGTCTGCACTGGAGTTTTCGTTCTTCAATTGCTCTAAGTGGGTGTCTGAAAAACACAATTTTGCTTCCCCTGTGCTTTGAGCTCCATGACTTGCAAAAACGTTGATACGTTCAGGGAGGGAAGGGGCACCTGCGGCACTTGGGGATCTTCCCAGATGGTGGCTGACAAAAATCCTGCTTGAGAAGAGGCCAGCTCATCTTGTTGCTGCACATAGAGTGTTTACCCCCAACGGAGTCCGGGATGATGAGGCATTGCCAAGTCTTTGAGCAATTCCAGCTCCTTTCACATAATGAGACATTAATTCTGCAGCTCCTGACACAGGTAAAAGGAGCCCAAGTGTTCGGGGACCTGAAGTTCCAATGGAATCAAGGACTGGTGACACGGAGGAGTACACAGGTATAGGGTGACAGGGAAATGACTTCATTGCTACAATGGCTCATGGATCGATCTGCAGGTGGGATGAGCATGAGCCTTTGGGGTCTATCGTCATGTCTGTCTCCACCAAACTCAAATCCAAACCCTTTGTCACTGAGTTGATTCTGACTCATAATGACTTTAAGACAGACTAGACGTTCCCCATAAAATTTCTAAGGCTGTAAATTTTTACAGAGGCAAGCTGTCAAATCATTATCCCCTGAAGTGACTAGAGGGTTGGCACCATAGGTTTCTAGTTAGCAATTGAGCTGTTTGATCGCTGCTCCATCAGGGATCTTGCTCTCTATACATTTGCCTATTTTATGTAAGTCAGACAATACAGTCCTTGTCCTTTTGTGACTGATGTATTTCATCAGCTTGCTGCTTTTCATGATTTTTTCATGAAAAGTTTTGGCAGGCATCAACAATTCATTTCTCTTTGAGGTCGAGTAATATTCCGTGGGATGAGTGGACTACATTTTGTTTACCCATTCATCTGTTGTTGATAGACACTTCAGTAGTTTCCACCTTGTGGCTATTGTGAAAATCACGGCCATGAACATTGGTGCACAGGTTAGATGTCGGCTTTTGAGCCAGCTTCCTTTGCTACTCTGAATTTCAATTATCTCTGGGCAATCTTGCAGCTGCCTGCACTGGAGTTCCAATTCCTAAATTGCTTTATGTGGGTGTCTGAGAAACATAGCTCTGTTTCTCCTTGTGCTTTGAGCTCAGTGACTTGCGACACTTGGAGACATTCAGGGAGGGAGGCAGCACCTAGGGCACTTGGGCGTCTTCCCAGAAGGTGGCAGACAAAACCCTGCTTGACAAGATACCAGCTCATCTTGTTTCTGCACATGGAGTGTTTACCCCCAAGGGAGCCTGGGATGATGGAGCATTACCAAGTCTTTAAGCAAGACCAGCTCCTTTCACACAATGAGATGTTGATTCTGAAGTTCCTGACACAGGTAAAAGAGGTCAATGGGGTCAAGAGGGGTCAATGAGCTCATGCTCATCCCACCAGCATATCCATGAGCCATTGTGGTAGCAATGAAACATGTCCCCAGCACCCTACGCCATTTGAACTTCAGGTCCCCAAACCCTTGGGATCTGTTTGCCTGTGTCAGGAGCTGCAGAATCAACATGAAGTTCAAATGGACTCAGGGGCTGGTGACACAGAGGAGTCCACAGGCTTAGGGGCCATGGAAGGGGAAATGTTGTAGCTTTCTTGCTGCAACAAGGGGTCATGGATATGCCTGTGGGGTGAGCATGAGCCCCTTGGAGGCATAGTTGTGTATGTCAACCCAATTCAAACCCAAATCATTCGATAGTAAGTCAATAATGATGCATAATGATCCATATGGTTTCTTCTAAGGCTGTCATCTTTGCAATGGCAGATTATCAGGTCTTTATGCCCCAGAGAAGTTCACTGGCTTGAACTAATGGCTTTTCAGTTGGCAGCCAAGCAGTTCATTGCTGTACCTCCAGGTCAAGACATATCCACCATGCCCAAGAACTAACCAGAAATGATGCCCGGGATTCAACAAGACTCCTTCTACCTCACACTGCAGTCCATTCCCGGAGACTGAGCAGCTTGAAGTAGAGACTGGGAACCCTTAGGCAGAGCCCCTTGAGAAACAAGTCCATTTCAGGCCTAAGGTTCCAAGGTTGACTCTAGTTGAGAACAAGGTCAGCTTCCTCCTTGGCATCAATCTTCAACAAATTGAAACAGAATATGGTATCATATTCTGAGCTCATGCGCTTGTACCTCACCATCCACAGTGACCATGAGGGTGGCAATGTAAGTGCCCATACCAGCCATTTGGTAGGCAGTGCTCTTTCTGACCCCTACTTGTCCCTTTCAACTGCCATGAATGGGCTGGCAGGGCCCCTACATGGACTGGCATATCAGCTTCACTGCATATTAGGGTCATCTGGAGCTTAAAAAAAACTGGGGCACTGCACACTCTGAAAGGAACCCTGTTAACAGTTGTTTCCCCTCCCCTCGGGTCCCTGTAACCACTGATCTGTTTCTGTCTACACGTGTGCGTGTTTCAGCTATTTCCTATAAGTGGGTTCATACGGTATTTGTCCTTTCATTGGTTGACTTATATCATTCAGAATCATCTTTTTTATGGTTATCCATTCCACAGCATGTATCAGAACTTGATTTATCTTCACAACTAAATGCATTCCATTGTATGGGTGGACCATATTTTGTTTATCCATCCATCTGATGATGAATGCTTGGATTATTTTCACATTTAGGATATTATGAATAAGATATAATTAGCATTATGTACACGTATTTCTTCAGGCCCAACTTTTGTCTCACCTGAATATACATGCCCAGGAGTAGAACCTGCTGGTTGCAGTGTAGTTCTACGTTTAACTATTTGAAGTACCACTGTACAATGTTTTCACAGCAGCTACGAATCCATGTGTTTAAGAGCTCCTTCCCCAAGTAGTTGCAACAGACCCTCACGAGCGTGTGTCCTCAGCACTGAGAACCAGACCTGCTCTATCAAATGGCTAGCTGGTCTGCTTTACAGAAAGAATGAATTTCACCCTCAGGACAGTTTTTAGGAGAAAGCCAGGCTCCACTCTGTGCTGTGCTAGCTCATCAGACTCCTCTGGCCTCCCCTACCTGTGTACTCCCATGTTCACACTGGTCCCTATCTAAAATCTATCCTGCTCCCCGAGGACTATGGCCCTTGAAGATAGGTATGCCATCATGTAGCAAAGCAATAAAACGTGATAGATCAAATGCAGGAACTCAATTAATAACTATCAAATTCATGACAACAGATGTACCCAACAAATTTGATGAGTGGATGAACTGTTACTCCAGCCCATGGTAATTCACCTTCTTTTTTAGTTACTAGTTTGATTCATGTTTAACTAAGATGTCTCGGGTATCTATTATGCTTCCCGCCAAGCGCCATGTTAGATGTCCTACCACATTCTTGATGTTGTTGTCAGTTGCTTTCCAATTGGCTCAGATTCATGGTGACCCATGTATAAGTGAATGAAGTGCTGCCTGGGTCTGCTTCCATATCAGGATCATGCTAGAGTTCACTGCTGTGTCACTGTGTGATTTGAATGCCTTCCAACTGGGGAGGCTCCTCTTCAAGCACTGTGTCAGGCAATGTTCTGTTGTGATCATAAGGTCTTCGTTGGCTGAGTTTTGGAAGTCCGTTGCTAGTCCTTTCTTTTTACTCTGTCTTGGTCTGGAAGCTCAGCTGAAACCTGGCCACTAGAGGTAATTGTGTTAGTCTGGGTTCACTAGAGAAACAACACCAGAGACACTCATATGTGTGTAATAGAGAACTTTATATCAAAGAGAATTGTATATTAAGAAAACAGCCCAGCCCAGCCCAGATCAAGTCCATAAGTTTGATATTAGCCCATATACCAATACAGCCAAAAAATCCTCTTCAGACTGATGCAACACATGCAATGGTGCCATGCCAGTGGGTGGAAAGTCTTGTGGATCCAGTGGTGGTGGAAGCATCTCAGCACTGGTGTGGGTCTCCACATGGCTCCTCCAGGTCCAGGGTTCTGGCTCCATCAGTGTAGCTCCATGTGGCTTGTCAACAGGAGTACAAAGCAGAGAAAGTGTACCTGGCCTCCAGTGAGCTTTTTATGTCCTTCGTGCCTCCGAATGAGACCTGATTGACAGGTTAGACTCCACCCCTTCCTCAAGTTGACAGTAGATTATATAACTGTCACCAGTACTCCTGTTGGCATTTGAAATGCTTTCAGCATCACACCAACATGTAAGCCATCATCATCATCAGAACAAAAAATCATATCATAGTGAATGAGGTGGGGAGTGCGGAGTGGAGACCAAAGCCCATCTGTAGGACATCTCCTTACAGAAGGGTCTCAGGGAGGAGACGAGTCAATCAGGGTGTGACATAGCAACGATGAAAATTACAACTTTCCTCTAGTTCCTAAATTCTTCCTCCTCTCCAAATATCATGATCCCAATTCTATCTTGCAAGTCTGGCTAGACCAGAGGATGTACACTGGTACAG
>NW_022103927.1:1655288-1657685 GCF_000313985.2 Echinops telfairi | reverse complement strand
ATAAAACAATGTTTAAAATGTACAGTTTCAGTAAGAGCCATCAGGTGGTGGAATGTAGAGAGGCAGAAAAAATTTAATGGATAAGAATAATATGCGAAGTAATTTGTGTATTAAAAATGAAATTTTACTATTAATGCAATTTCTAAAGGAAGTAAAAAACTGGATATTTAGGTCCATGGTCTCTGGTTTGATTTTAACTAACACTCTCAATTATTTTTATGGTATTAAAAAAAATGGTTTTACATTTTAATGGTTTACATTAAAAAAAAAAACCGTGTAAGCCATCGCAGTATGACACACAGACAGACAGATGGTGGAGTTCTGCTAAGGGAAGTGAGATTGAGGAACAAGAGGGTCAATGTCATACTTTTGTTTATAATTCACAGACCCCAATTGAATGCTTCTTGTGTTCCAGTCCCAGGCTACGTGCTAACTAGACAGAACATTAGTTCCTTTTGGGAACATCAAATAAGCGTCATAAGAGCCATCTGGCTCCAGGAAAGGCAAGAAGCTATGGAAAATGGAATCCTACTAAGTCCAGGGAGGATTCAGAGACGGCTTCCTGTTGTTGTTATTGTTTGGTGCTATCGAGTCCATTTTTATTCATAGTCATCCCATGGAGAACAGATCTAAACCCTACCCGGGCCTGCACCATGTTTGAGGCCATTGTTGCAGCCCCGGAGTCAAGTGTTCCTCTTGTTCACTGCCCCTCTATTTTACCAAGCATGACGTCCTTTTCCAGGGACTGGTCTCCCCTGATAACATGGCCAACGTACATGAAATGAAGTCTCACCATATTTGCCTCTAAGGAGCAGTCTGGCTGTACTTCTTCCAAGACAGATTTGTTTGTTCTTTTGGCAGTCCGTGGTACTTTCAACATTCCTCTCCAGCACCATAGTTCAAATACAATAATTATATTTGGGTCTTCTTTAATGAATGTCCAACTTTCACTTGCATACGGAGCAAGTGAAAAGAGCATGGCTCAGGTCAGACACTCCTTAGTTCTCCAAGTAACATCCTTGCTTTTTGACACGTTACAGGTCTTATGCAGCAGATTTACTCAATGTGGTGTTTGATCTCTTGACTGCTGCTTCCGTGAATATTGATTGCGGATCCAAGCAAGAAGTCCTTCAATTCTTTCTCCATTGATCATGCTACCTGTTGGTCCAGTTGTAAGGAGTTGGATCTTCTTTACATTGAGTTGTAATCCATACTGAACACTGCAATCCTTGATCTTCATCAGCAAGGGCTTCAAGGCTTCCTCACTTTTAGCTATCAAGGTCATTTCATCTGTATATCACAGGTTGTTAATAGTCCTTCCTCCAGTCCTGATGCTCCAAAATTTATATAGGCCACTTTCTTTGATTATTTGCTTGAATAAGTATGGTGGGAGGATACAACCCTGATGCACACCTCTCCTGATTTTAAACAATGCACTACTGCCTTGTTGTATTCACACAAAGTCTGCCCTTTGATCCATGTACAGGTTCCACATGAACACAATGTTCTGAGATTCCAATTTATTTTCAACATTATCCAGTTTGTTATGGGCCACACAGTTTAATGCCTCAACATAGTCAAAACAAGTGAACATCTTTCTGGTAACCTCTGCTTTCAGCCATGATCCATCTGACATCAGCAATGTGCTCTTCTGACTCTGGCCTGAACCTCTGGAACTTACCTGTCAATGTACTGCTGCAGCTGTTGTTGGATGATCTTCTACAACTTTCATTTGTGTGTAATAGTGATGATATTGGTGTATGATTTGAGCATTCTGTTGGCTTACCTTTCTTTTGAATGGCTACAAATATGCATCTCTTCCAGGCCTTTGCCAAGTAGCTGTCTTCCAAATTTCCTGACATAGACAAATGAGTGCTTTCAGCACTTCAGCAGCTTGTTGAAACATTTCAATTGGTAATTCAACAATTCCTGAAGGCTTATTTTTGACTAATGCTTTCAGGGCCACTTAGACTTCTTCCTCAGTGCCACTGGGTTCTTGCTCACATTCTCCCTCTTGAAATGGTGCAATGTCAACTGGTTCTTTTTGGTACATTGACTATGTGCATTCTTTCCATCTTCTTTTGATGCTTCCTGAATCATTCAATAGTTTGCCAGTAACATTTTTTCACTATCGCAGCTCAAGGCTGCTAACTGAAAGGTTGGAAATTTGAGTTCACTCAGCGGCCTCTTGGAAGAAAGGCCTGGTGGATCTACCTTTGAAATACCTTTTATTGATTCTACTTTAACACTTCTGAGGTCACCATGCATTGGAGTCAACTCAGTAACACCTGGTTTGGGCGCCTCCTAGACTTATCTGTCACCACCCCCTACATTTCAGGAGATAATATGGCATCCCAGGTAGTCCTTCACCCGGATCTTCTTCCCTGTGATCCTGCT
>NW_022103927.1:1637633-1655188 GCF_000313985.2 Echinops telfairi | reverse complement strand
TGCGCCTGGCTCTGAGTGAACTGCTCAAACATGGCCCCATCCTGAGGACCTGACTGCCTGAACCAACCTGCCTCTATGCTGCGGGGCTGCCTCAAGAAATCCCTAAAGGGGACAAGGAAGAGATGCAAAAGGAGACAAGATAACATGGCTCTCATGTGCACAGTACTAGAATCGGTAAGTGTTTTACATACATGCTACCTCTCTCAATCTCCCCAGTAGCCCTGTTGTTATTAGATACCATTGAGGCAGCCTCAACTCATGGTGGACTGATGTGTAAGTTTCAATCCTGCACCATCTTCATGATCCTTGCTATGTTTGAGTCCACTCTTGTGGCTATTGAGTCGATCCATCTCACCGAAGGTTCATCTCACCTTCACCGGCCTGCTAATTTACTAACCGTGATCTCTTCCCCACCAACCAGTCTCTTCTGATGATGCATCCAAATTAAACAAGTTGAAGTCTTGGGCAATCTTCTATGATCCATTGGGGTTTTGTTGGCTAGTTTTTGGAAGTAGATAAGAAGGCCTTTCTTCTCACTCTGTCTTGGTTGGGAAGCTCCACTAAAGGCATGCATGATGTTGCTGGTATGTGAGTTACAGACGATATAGCTTCCAGAATCACAGCAACATGCAAGCCGCCACAAGCTGACAAGCTGACAGATGGATAGTAGCCTAAAATGTAGGTATTCTCACCTTGAATTTTTTTTTTTACATAAGGAAACCTGAGGCTCTGTGCTGTGCTGTGCTGTTGATGATGCAGAGAAATAGCACATTCTCATACACAGATGACACTGTAACAACAAGGGTTTGAACTGTGTGGGCTCCACTTAGATGCAGATTTGTCCTATTGTTATTGCGGTGAGGTCAAGTATTGCAAGTATCATTTGAAGGACCATGGAATACTAATCATCTCAGTGCTCCTGAAGTTCAAGTCCACACTGTCCAAGGGTCAGCTATGAATTATACATGGATTTCCAAGTTGGTCATTTGAATTTGTCAAGGTTTGGGAGGTGTGTGCCCTTTGGTCTGGTAACTCCATTTCTAGGAAAACCTCTCTCTACAGAAAAGACTCAAGCATGGGCTTGAAGAAGCACGTAGAAGGATGCTCGTGGCAATGATGCTTATCATGGTGAAAAACTGGAAACACCTGAAGTGGCCATCAACGGGGGATGACTAATAAATTACTTCACATCCATTCTATAGAATTTTGTGTAGCTTGTAAAACCAATGGGGTTGCACACCCACTGGAATGGCTAAGATGAAAAGTGTCAAGTGTTGGTGTATCTTTGGAGCTCTCACACCCTGTGAGTGGAAAGGCTAAAGTGGTTTGCCACTTTGGAGAAGGATTTGGCAATAACTACTACCGCTGAACATATACAGCCCTTATGATTCAGCAAAGGTCCCTGGGTGCACAAGTGGTTTGTAATCAGCTACTAATCTAAAAGCTTGAACCCCCCAGTGGTGCAATGGCAGAAAGAGCTGCTACTGTCCTTCTGCTAAGATTGTTGTTGCTGTTGTTGTTGTTGTCATTGATGGAGAGTTGGCTTCAACTCTTATGTGCAACAAACAGATGGTTCAAGAGCAAGTTTCAGAATCTTACCTGACGCCATTTCGGTCATTTCTTTCTTTCCTGTCTTTTTAATGACATTTTGTTTCTTTGTAGATGGATAATATCTTTGATATCGTCCCACAACACCTCTGGTCTTTGGACATTAGTGTACAATGAGTCAAATCTACTCTTGAGATGATCTCTAAATTCAGGTAGGACATATTTAAGGTTGTATTTAAACTCTTGTGAACTTGTTTTACATTTGCCAGCTTCATCCTCAACCTTCATATGAGCAGTTGATGGTCTGTTCCACCGTTGACCCTGGCCTTTTGCTAACTGATGAATGAACTTCTCTATCACCTTTTTCCACAGATATAGTCAATGTGACTCTTGTGTATTCCATCTGGTGAGGTCCACCTGTGCAGTTACTATTGATGTTGTAGGCAAAAAGGTATTTGAAATGAATAAGTCTTTGGTCTTGCAAAATTCTATCGTGTGAGTATCCATTTCATTTCTTTTGCCAAGGTCTTATTTTCCAGTTACGAATGATTCTGCTTTGTTTCCAACTTTTGTATTCCAATCACCAAAAATTATCAATGCATCTTGATTGTATGTTTTATTAGTTTCAGACTTCAGAAATTGGTAAATATTTTTAATTTCTTCGTCTTTGGCATGAGTGATTGGTGCATAAATTCAACTCATGATCATATTAACTGATCTTCTTCATAGACATATGGATATTATCTTATTACTGACAGTGTGGTACTTCAGGATATATCTTGAAAGATTTTATCTTCAACTTTTCACTCATGCCCTAATAGACCATATGATTTTCTGACTCAAAATGGCCAATACCAGTCCATTTCAGACACAAGTGCCTAGGATATGGCTCTTTATGCATTCAATTTAATTTTTGATGATTTCAATTTTTCTAGATTCATACTTCATACATTCCAATTATTAATGATTATTTGCAGATAATTATTCTCATTTTAATCCATTAAGACTAGGGCTTAGTAAACCCTATGGGATAATTCTACTCTGTCCTATAGTGCTGTTATGAATCAGAATCAACTCAAAGTCGCACAACTACAAATGTGTATAACAAGGTCTCTCCGTGGTACAAATGGCTTGCACTAGACTGCTAGCCTAAATGTTGACTGTTTGAACCCACCCAGTAGCATGGCGGAAGAAAGTCTTGGTGATTCACTCCTGTGAAGGTCACCACCCAAAAAAGCGCTACTGGAGTATTTCTATTCTGTAACACATTGATCTTTGCTGACTCAAAAACAATCAGTTTACTTTGTTTGTTTTTTAGCTTTCTCTTCAAGAAACGTAAGAACAGAGGCCCTCATAAAACCTTGTCCACAATATTTACAGCAGTAAATATTCAGAATAGCCACAAGGCCAACAAGACTCAAGTGAACATCAACTGCTGAATGAATTTTTAAAATCTAGCAAATCTATACAGTAGAATATGATTTGGCCATAAAATGCTGATACACATCAAAATATGAATGAACCTCAAAATAATGGGCTAAAAGAAAAGCGTTAAACACAAAAGGCCACAGGTTGTATGACTTTATTTATGTGAAATGTCCAGAACGAGTCTCTCAGTGGTTGACCAGACCTGGGATGGGAAGAAGGGGATGGGAAGATGGGCTGGTTCATGGATGGAAAAGAGAAAGGATAAATATATGGATGGATGAATAGGTAGATGGATGAATAGATTTTCTTTTTGAGGTGATGAGAATATTCTAAAATGAATGGTGGTGGTAGGTACACATAGAAGTGAATATACTAAAAACCTTTGAATCTACGAGAAAAAAAAACAGCTACTGGGTGAGTTGTACGTTATGTGTGTTTTATTGCATGAAAGCTATCAATCGGAAATTTTAAATAATAAATAGAAAAACTAGAGGAGGCCGATCATAGGAAGAGATAAAAGAGGCAGAGGCGGGTGTGAAGTCAACAGTGTAGGCACGGTAAAGTACTCAGGCTCTGGGGCTGGATCCTCTTGGATTGGGATTCTGACTGTGCCACTTACTGGTTGGTTGACCCTGGATCACCTCTCTGAGCCTGTTTGCCCACATGCAGAATAGGAGCAACAATACTGGTCTCCCACGATTCAATGATGTGATAATGAAATTGGTAATACCTGCATAGCTGAAAGTGGAATGAGTAGGCATGAATGTAATGTTATGGTGATGATGGACTGTTGATATCAAGAGATGGGGCATAGGGGGCCCTTGTGTTTGAGCTGGGATACAAACTCTGGATAAATTGGATGCTCTGTTTTTAATACAAGAACCCTGGCAGCTCTGCGGTTGAGTGCTCGGCTACAAGCCAAAAGGTCGGCAGTTCAAAACCACCAGTTCACTCCACCTTTACCACCTTAGCCAGGGGTGTCGGCTGCACCTTGCCTTCACTCATCCTATAGGTGTTTGGCTCCATTTACTCACTAAAGACTGTGCCAAGGGTGTGTCATTTGTATCATGAGGTTGCTGGAGTGACAGAAAGCTCTCTGGCAATAAAGGGGCAGGCGGCTGTACTGCCCAACTCATAAACCAGCCACTCAGCAGGGGCCTGGGAAAATCCTGTGCTATCAGCCCATTCTCCCAGGTCAGCACTGGCCTGAACACTTCTAGGAGCCCAGCCTTTGACTGGTGGAGAGGAGAGAAGTAAGACTTGCCCTGGCTTTAGAAGCAGCTACATCTAGAGTCGGTAAGTACTTTGGCAGATACTCCCTTGCTTGCTCACTCTCCCTCTCTCCACTTCACCCCCCCACCCCGCCACCTCCTCCTTTTAGTAATAAATGCCATAACCCGTTTGTGCCAGAACTAAAGAAATTCCCTTCCATCTATTAACTCATCCATCGATCCTCCCACCCATCCATCCTTATGTTCATTTGTTTCTTTTTTCACACAATGAATTTACATCCGTGCCATCTCTGTGCCCGTCCCCTTGCTGGTGGCCCTGGTGGAAGTAGAGGTAAAGAAATCAGGGTGCTTTTCAGATGAGAAAACTAAGATTCAGAGATGTTCAAGGTCACACAGCTGGAAAAGGGCGGCGGCAGAACTTGATTCTGGTCTGTCTGGCTCCTCAGCCCAGCCCAGGCTCTTTCTCTTTGAATAGCATTTGGTTCATCTTCTCCCTCCACTAGTTCCTCTCTCTTCTCTCTCCTTTCTTTCCTCTCCTCACCTCTGCTCTATATTTTCATTTTTTTTCTCCTCCTTTTCCTCCTCCACCTCCTTCTCCTTCTTCTTCTCCTTCTTTTTTTCTCTCCCCCACTGCTGTTGGAGAGCTTAATGCATGTCTGTCATAGACGTAAGAACTAAAGACACCAAAGAAATAATTGACAAATGAACACGTAGTTGTCTGTATAAGTTCAATGGAGGGTGGAACGGGTAGTTGGTGGAGTACACAGATGGATGGATGTCTGGCCAGGTGAAAAAGTAGACAGATGTTATTGTGAGGTGCCATTAAGTACATTTTCATCCATAGCCATCCCATGTGACAAGGTTAAACTGCACCCCAGAGCTTTCTTGACTGTAATCTTTCTGGGAACAGTATCAACAGACTGTTGTGTGCGCTCAAACCACTCGCTTCTCGGTTTTAACCATTTGCACCACCAAGGCTCCTGGATGGATGGGTGGGTAGGTAGGTATATGAGTAGGTGAACAGAATCTTGATTGGTGAAGAAGGACCTTAAGGGCATGTCAAGCTGAGGAAGACGTGTTTTTAAAAGGCAGGGGGATGAGAAAATGCCAAGTTTGTGGCCAAAATCATTTCACTTGGCCAAGGAATCGATGGGAGTGGAGAGCTTAGCTATATGCTCTGGCTAGACACCCACAGAGACAATCTCAAAGTAGTCCTCCCCTACATTTATGACATGTTCATTTTAGACCCAACACAAAAGCAGCTCCTTCGGGATTTATGTCTAGGCAGCCACTTGATCTTTCCATCAACTCACAGCCTTCAGTGGAGAGACGATCCCATCCGAGGCTGGTTAGGGTCCCAAGGGAAGCATGCAGAAAGCATCTAGAAGGATACCTTTGTGAAAAGGGTCACGGAGTTCTGGGGACATCCAGGGATGGAAGGAACCACCGGAGTGTCACGAGAGGAGACACTTCATAGAGTAACATCTCCTGCCCAAGTCTGACTCTAACATGTATCAGGTCCAGCTGCTGGGCTCCGCTTCAGTCTCACAGACTCAGATTACCCACCTGCTTTGTCCCCTGAGCCCTTTCTGAATGCCCTTGGAAACCCTCGTCTCTTTTCTTGATCTCCAGGTTCCAGGCAAAGGTGCTGAGGAATACACTCCAAGTCAAAGAAGAAAATGAGTGATCCTCAGCCTTTGGAGCAGGTGGGCTGGGTGCAGGTTGCGGGGTTGGGGGCATGGAGAGGTGAGAGAGAAGAGTTTAGTATTGGGGCAAAGATTGGAGAGGGAAAACTTGGGACCTGAATGCTGAGCCGGAAGGTACTTGGTAGCCCTGAATGGTAAAGGTGTGGGTAGTCAAGGGAAAGTGGACGCATCCTCTTTCAATGGTTGAACAATTAGCACTGCTTATTCAGGGCCCTGGTGCTCTTTTGAAGAGAAAATGCCATCCCACTATCCTCCTTCCTCAGCTAGGATGAGATAAGGACCTTAGTATTCACTTCTGAAATTCTGAGGAAGCATTGGAGGAATGTTCAGAACGTTCTTGGAGAGAATGAGGCCAGAGGCTTCAGTCACCCGCTGCGACAACTGGGAGAGACCTTCAAACCTCCCCCCCCCACATTCGATGTCTGCATTGGGAACTGCACCTCAGAGAGGAGCAATGACTTGTTCTCATCCCCACAAGGCTGCTACAGAGCCCAGGTAAAGGTTACCAGATGTGGCCAATAAAAATGCAGATTGCCCCTCTAAATTTGAACGTCGGACAAATAATAAATAATTGGGTAGTCCACATCGCATGCCATATTGGGACATACTTATACTCAATAGCCAGTTGCCATACCAGTTACCACTGAGTTGATTCCCATTTATGGTACACCCAGATATCAGAATAGATCTGTGCTCCATCGTTTTCAGTGGTTGATTTTTTTTTTCCCCTCAAGTAGATCACCAGGCCTTTCTTCCAAGGCATGTCTGAGTGGGCTAAAACCTCCAACCTTTTATGAGCAGCCTAGCACTTAATTGTTTATACCACCCAGCCATCATTGAGTCGTAGTTATACTCAACCATTGTTATTGTCAGTTTCCTGGTTCTGTGCCATCTTTACGATTGTTGGTATGTTTGAGTCCAGTTTTGACATTATTGTGTCAAATCCACTTCATGGAAGGAAAGTTTCCTTCACTGACGAATTTACCTGCCACAATGTCCTTTTCTAGCAATCGGTTACCCAAGCATAGCTTTTCTTAAATTCAAGCTTAGCTGATATTCAGTATTGTTATCTAGCACCCTAACCTTGGGTCACTTTGGATCACATCCCCTACTTCTGCCTCACCTTTCTCTCTTTGCTGGGTTCTGTTTTCTCTTGCCTCAGGCGGCTTATGATATGTCAGGTGCCCGCCTGGCCCTGACTCTGTGTGTCACCAAAGCCCGGGAAGGTTGTGAGGCTGACCTGGATGCCCTGGAACGGATGTTCCAGCAGCTGGGATTTGAGAGTACCATAAAGAGAGATCCCACTGCCCAGGTATTGTGCCACCAGCTCCATCTCAGGGAGGCAAGGGCCTGGGTCAAAGGGAAGGCTTTGGGGCCCTGCTGAGTCTGGCTATTCCTCTCCCTCCAGCAATTCCAAGAGGAGCTGGACAAATTTCAGCAGGACATGGATGCCCGGACTGATCCCGTCAGCTGCGGCTTTGTGGTGCTCATGGCGCATGGGTTAGAAGGCGTCCTCAAGGGGGAGGATGGCCAGATGATCAAACTGAATGACCTCTTTGAGGTCCTGAACAACAAGAACTGCCAGGCCCTGAGAGCCAAACCCAAAGTGTACATCGTGCAGGCCTGCCGAGGAGGTGGGGACAAAGACAAGAACCTAGAACCCAGAGCATAGAGCCCCAAATGATCTATGTTGTTGTTGTCAGGTGCTATCAAGTAGGGCTCAACTCATCGCAACGCTATGTACAACAGAATGAACCACTGCCCAGCCCTGTGCCATGCTCACAATTGTTACGATTTAGCCCACTGTTGTAGCCACTGTGTCCATCCATCTTGTTGAGATTCTTTCTCTTTCTCATGGATAATGAACCCAAATCCTAGGCCCCAGGCCCCACCTACCTACCAGCTAAGCCTTATGCACCTTTCCTTGAACTACTAGATTGCCCTGTGGCTTTGTCTCCTCGTCTATCTCTTTTTAAACTGTGATTGCTCCTCTTCTTGATGTTTTAGAACAAAGGGATGCTGGAGAAGCAGTAGATGGAGGAATCAAGATGATTGTAGAAGATGGCCACCAAACCATCCCAACCTACACAGATGCCCTGCATGTCTACTCCACTGTAGAGGGTACGAGCTACTGGCTAGCCCAGGCACCAACTGTAGCCTAGCCTCCACTCCTCTTCCCTGCACCCAAAAAACCTCGCCCTGATCCTCTCCTCTAAGATATCTTCAGGTGTCACTCCTCCCAAGGCCACCCAACCCCCCATCTACTTATCCATTCAACCCCCTGTTCATCCATCTATCTACCAACTCTATTCATCATCCACCTATCTAGCCAAAGGTTTACTGATGTACACCTTCCCCTTCCACAATGCTGGAGTTTCCCTGATCTCACCTCCTCGTGGTCTTTTGGAATTTCTAGGGTACATTTCCTATAGACATGACAAGAACGGCTCCTTCTTCATCCAGACCCTGGTGGATGTGTTTACTAAGAGAAGAGGACCCATCTTGGAGCTTCTGACAGAGGTGAGTTGAAAAGAAGCAATCAAATCTAACAAGGAGAAAGGTGCTGTCCAATCTAACAAGGAGAAAGTGGGAGCGATTGAATATTTTTCCAAACCTTTCTCCGTGTTCTCCTCCCATGCCTCCAGCCCCCATCCACTAGGATGCCTCTCAACCAGCAATAAGATGGGACTTTCTACTCCCATGGAGAGTTATACCCTCAGGGGCAGGTCTACCCTGTCCTATAGGTCACTGTGAGTTGGCATTGACTCAGTAACAGTGAGGTTTGTTTTGTTGTTGTTTGTTTGTTTTCTTTTTTTGAGAGTGCCAGAATGGCCAAAGTCTTCAGTATGTGAGATACAGACCCACTTCTGTGAATAACTACCTACAAATACTCACCTTTGGATTTAACCGATGTGCAGACAACTTTTTTCTGAAAGTTTTATTATGGTTTAGAAAAATCTGTGTAAATGGATGTATGGAAGGATTGTGATAAGAGCTGTAAAGCCCCCAATAAAATGATTTTTTAAACACTTTACAGGGGGCTCTTACAGCTTTTATCACAATCCATACAGCCATCCATTGTGTAAAGCACATTTGTACATTTGTTGCCATCATTTTCAAACATTTTCTTTCTACTTGAGCCCTAGGTATCAGCTTCTCAGTTTTCCCCTCCCTTCCTCATGAACCCTTGATAATTTATGATTTTTTTTTCAGGTCTTCCACTGACCAATGTCTCCTTTTACCCATTTTTCTGTTGTCTATCTCCCTGGGAGGGGGTTATATGCAGATCATTGTGATTGGTTCCCTCTTTCTCCCCATACCTTCCCCTTACCCTCACGGTATCGCTACTCTCTATATTGGTACTGAGGGGTTTATCTGTCCTGGATTCTCTGTGTTTCCAGCTCTTATCTGTACTTGTGTACAAGCTCTGGCCTAGCCCGATTTGTAAGGTAGAATTGGGGTCATGATAGTGGGGGAGGGAAAGTGGGGAGGAGCACTAAAGAACTAGAGGAAAGTTGAATGTTTCATTGGTGCAATACTGCACCCTGACTGGCTCGTCTCCTCCCCGTGAACCTTCTGTAAGAGGAAAGAGAGAAAGAAAAATCTGTGTAACACAAATGTACAACCAATGATTTTATAGGTATGATCAGGAGCAAATTACCCACCCAATAAGCAAGGAACATGATGTTACCCATGCTTACTTATTGATTTGTCATGAAATGTTTCACATGGACTTCACCCAATGAAATAAGCTTCTCCTTATCTTGCTTACCTGGTCTTCAATATTGAATATAATGATATAGAAAGAGGCAGTAAAGGGTCTCTCATCTTGGGACATGGGTATCCACCTGCCTTGTTCTCTTGCTTTCTTCCCGTAAACCGATTGTCCCACCTCCCCCAAAAGGCCCAACCCGAAGGTGACGACCCTTGTTGTTGCAGGTGACCAGGCGAATGGCAGAGGGAGAGCTGATTCAAGAAGGGAAAGCGAGGAAAGTGAATCCTGAAATCCTAAGCACCCTTCGGAAACGGCTCTACCTGCAGAAGTAGAAAGGGCCCAGGCGGGTTCTCCTTCTTGTACACTTTCTGTCCCACAGATGGTTAAAGGTAGTTTCCACTATTCCCACACACCTTTCTCTTCCCAAAGTACCCAGTCTCTCTTACTATCACACTCCCCATGCTGGTCCTCCTCGGTCAACCTCATTCTGTCCTCCTTAGAGCAAGCCGAGCAACCGAGCCCAAAGCACACATAGTAACATGAGCATACTCTCCCCCAGGTTGGTCCTTCTACCTCTATTAACACAACCTAAGATTCTCTCATCCCACTTCCTGCTCCTTTATTTGCCTGAAACCCTTCTTTCTCTCATGAGTCACAGCCTTACAAACGCAACTGTCGGGAGCTCAAGGTTTTCTGCTGGCAAACCAATGCCCATTCATTACCCCTACTCCAATCAAAACTCCTCTGGTGCCTCAGTCTTGCCTGGAATGATAATCGCGTCCTGAGCCCCACCCCCTCCTGTCTCCCAATGATTCTCTCCCAACCCCTGGAGTTTCCATAAGGCAAGAATCATTCTCTCTTCAAGGCCTTGGCTTGCAAGATGGCACATTGATATCATTCTCCTCCTAGCGCATTGCCTCTCTCTCCATCAGCAAGAACAGACTCCTCTTTTTCTGAGTCTCTTTCCTTCCTAATGCACCTCCCTTGCCCCACACACACAGGGCCATGGACACTGCCCTTTCTAGAAGAAAATTCATGTATCCGTTCATTCTTCCAAGTCCACTTTTCCACCACTTTGTGAATCAGGGAGCATTGCCATGCCCCACCCCCTTGATACCCAGGATTATTGGTTTTGTTTTTGTGAACTATGAAATATCACCTGTTTTGTCATTTTGTTATTTTAATGGCAATGAAATAAATGCTCCAGTGGGTTAGGTGATTTGTCAAAAGCCACACAGTACTTCAGTGGTAGACTTCAGCCTCCTTTACACTACTTGCTAAATCTTAATACAACAAAAAAACATCTGACTGACACCATGGGCTACTAAAAGGTCTCCCTCTCTTAGTGGTTATGGATCGGGCTATGATCCACCTGCAGTTCAAAACCACCAGCAGCTCCTCGAGAGAAAGACTGGGCTTTCTACTCCCATCAGCAGTTACAGTCTCGGAAACCCACAGGGAGGGGATCTCTATGAGTCAGTATTGACTGTACGGCAGTGAGTTTGGTTTGGTTTCCCTTGGAAGCAGTAGCCCTCTAGAAGACTTCCAGAAGCTCTCAATAGCCCGTCAAGATTACTTCCACAGAATGATGGCACTGGGCTAGAAGTTGGGTTCAATGAAATGTCTCCCAAGTCTATGGTCCCTGTCTCTCTTCTATCCTGGACCTTTCTTTCTCAAATAGCCTGTAAAATGTATCTGTCGTCATTGAAACGCATGGCTTAAGAGCTGTCTGTTCCTCCCCATTATGTCTAAGTCCAAGCTTCCCCAGGCACCCCCAAACTCAGACTCCAAGTTTGGAATTCTGTGGTTATCTCTGACTCCTCTTTTGTTGCATCCTTTATATGCCACCAGCTACCACGCTCAGCTCTGGTACCTTTGAAATGTCTCTTACACTTGTCTTCTCTCCCCTTAGTCCTTACTCTCTGGGTTCAAGTCTGTCTTGTGTCTGCATCTTTGCAACAGCTTCCTTCCTTGACCTTCTGTCATCCATCTCCCTCTTCTGGTCTGCCCTGTGTTCCATCCACAAAAATGATTTCACTAGAACAGTTGAGACAAAACGACACCCTGTTGTTTAGAAACCAGGATCAGACCCCACATCCTCTTTTCTCATACCCTTACAATTTCATCCTCTATCAACAATCAGTTAAACTCATTTCCAGTCTCCCTCACCATGAGCTCACTCTTCCAACAAGGTCATTGTCTGTACTCATTGCTTCTCCAAAGCGTTGTTGTCATCATTTCCCCAACTGGAATGACCCTTCTCCTTCACTCGACACCCCTACTTCCTCCCCTAAACCACTCCTAATACTCTTTCTAATGGATGCTGCTGTCCTACCGAGAGCATACTGAAGATGGAAATGCCTGGAGACCAGGGAATGGATCTTTGTATCAATTTAACGGGTGCTTAATAAATGGCTGTAAGACTTGGGAAATGTGCTGGTTTTTTCTATATCTTTAAACTCTGGATCTGATGTGTAAAGAGCTGTGAATTTGGATTCTCTGTCCTGGTAGCCAGCTGCTTCCAAACATAAAATCAGGAATCGCATCCTGTCTTTTTCATACAGAGAGATAAAGTGAAAATTTGTGAAATTATGGCCACACTTCCATGTTTGGTGACTAAATCTTAAGGGTTTTTTTTCATTTCCAGGATGTTTATCCACATATAGACCTCAGACTTTTTGTAAGGAACCTTGGGGATCAGCTCGTTACTAGATCACGAATACTTGGCCAGTGTACCACCTCTCTCTTGCCCGGTGCCCATGCCAGACACAAGTAATCAATCACATTACCTTTTATACTAAACTCAGGTGTAGGCTCAGAGTTTCTCTTCTCTCAATACCCAGAAAACCAATACCTGTCTATTGACAGGGGCATGACATTCCCGATTCAGATGAGCCTTTTAGTTGTGGAGTCGCCTGCCACCAAGTTCTTCGGTGGTAGGTGTCAGGCTCCTCGGGCTGTGGTGCAGAAATAACCAAGGCAGCATATGGGAACGGCAGATCTGGTCCTAGACATCTACAATGTGCAAACCTGTGGTCCAGCCACCCAAGGATTCTATCAACTTCGTATCCAGGGGTTGGCAAACTATGGCCTGTTGGTCAAATCCAATCTGCTCTCTGCTTTTGTCAATAAAGCTTTATTAAAATGCAACCAAATCCACTCATTTACAGATTGTCTGTTGCTGTTTTCAAGAAGCAACAGCAAAGCTGTGGGGAAATCACAAGGTCAGCAGTTGGAACACACCGACTGGTTTCTAGTCCTGTAAAAGTTTAACCTTTAGACACCCACAGGGCAGTTCTACTCTGTTCAGTAGGGTTGCTATGAGTCATGATCAACTCAGTGAGTTTGGGTTGGTTGGTTTGGTTTGGTTTGGGCTCTTTACGGAAAAGATTTGCCAACCTCTACTGTAAGTGGTCACTTGGGCAGGGAGGGGATGTGGCAGTCTGCTTCCATAAAGACTCCAAAGCCGAAAAACTCAAACCTACTGCCATCCAATTGATTCCAACTCACAGTGACTCTGCAGGACAGAGAACTGCCCCTTTGGGTTGCCAAGACTTGAAATATTGACAAGAGCTGACAGCCGCATTTCTCTCCGGAGAAGCAACTAGAGAGTTTGAACCACTGACCTTGTGGTTAGCAGCTCAAAGTGCAACTCACTAAGCCACCAGAGAGAGTAGTTGTACTCTGTTCTAGAGTCTAAATCAATTCAACAACAGGGTTTCCCCCCGACTTAGTAAGCGCCTTGGTTCTTTGCACTGCTTTAACAGAAAAACTATGTGGGTGGCTGTGATGAACAGAAATTTGTTTGGGAGCTAGAAGTCCCACATTCAGGGCAACGGTTCCAGGGGATACCCCTCTCTGTGTGTCCACTCTGGGGGATTCTTTATCTCTTTCAGCTTCCCTTCCTGGGTGCCTGGGTGATCTCTACTGATATTGCTGTTTCCCCCTTTTGTCTTTATGTGCTTCTGGGCTCCTTTTGTATCTCAAAAGTGATTAGGCTTAAGACCCATCCTACACTGATATGGCCTCATTTGTGTAAGAAAGAAAATCCTATTCCCAAATGAGATTCAACCTACAGATATAGGGGTTAGGATTTCAACACCCAACTTGAGGGGACATGACTCAATCCCAAACTGAGGATTTGAAAGTTTAGCCGGGAAGTAGATTGCTTAGCATCAAGGGTGCTGACCCAGGCTTTGTACAGCCTGTCCAATTGTGTTGGGAGGAGACTTTCCTTAAGAGAAATGTTAAAATACCAATACAGAATCCATATAACCCCAGAGATTTGGGGTGGGAGGTGGGCCATGAAAATAAGGCCCCAGGCAGCTTTGCCACAGCAAACCCACCCTTGTCTACCATCTGTTGTCCACACCACTCACCAACAGAGTTATTGTTTTCAAACGCATCAATCTAACCTATCATGCAACTTCTTCAAACCTTTCCGTGGTCTTCCACCGCTTGTTGTATAAAGAGAAAGAAAAGAAAAGAAGCTTTGATTTTTCTGTCCCTGTACAGTCTCATCTCTAACCCTTTACTCCTTCTGCCCCCTCACTTTGCCTCTCCTACACGAGACCTAAGTCCCTTTGAGGTGTGGTAAACCCCTTGCAGTAAACAATTTGGCCTTTGGTTCCTGAGAATCGGGCAACACTTGGGGCTGATGAGCGGGAAGCTGACCAGACCAAGAGGGGTCTCCTGGAAGTCCAATGCTAACTGAATTCTAGGAGACATGATGTATTCTATAGTGCCCGAGTGAAGACAGTATCTCAGTGGAGCCTTCCGGTGGTGAGAGTGACTGTCTGCTCTCTCCCAGGGGATGCCGGGTGGGTGGGGGAGGGAGGGATGGGAAGTAAGTTTGGCACCTGGAGACATGGAAGATCTGTACTGAGGCCCCATCTGGATCTCACCATATGTTTGTGTTTGTGTAGCCCCTTCCCTGGAATTTGTGAGTGATCCCACTGGGTTATCAGACCTAAGAAATAGGGAGGAAGCCCATACCCACTGACATGGCCCCATGTGGGGGAGGGGAGTCAGTGCCAGCAGCTGGGGTCTGGAATGATCAGAGAAGGGAAGCTGATATTTCTACAGGGTGCAAATGGTATGTGGAGTGGAATTCCTCTCTCGCCCCACATATGGTCTCTCTGGATTCGTTTGCATGATTGGCATAGTGAGGATGAGCCATTAGATGACCCTACATCAGTCACTAGAGGCCGACATCATTGTACTCACCCAGCCTATACTCACCTCCTACATCTCTTATTCATTTTATCCTTCGTATTACAGCCCAAACATGATTTCTTCATGGAACTCTCCCTATCACCCCAGACCAGATGAAAGCTTACAATTTTTCACAGACTTTCAAAACTCAAGTCATATTTCAAAATTCTGTATGGTCTTAGTTATATGGTTATTGTTTATTTATTTACTGCATTTTACTGCTCCACTAAATGGTAACTCCAAGACTAATTCAATTCTGCTCTCTTAATTGTTAATTCTGCTGAGCTCTGGAAGTCATTTTTTACTGCAGTGTACCCTAACTTATGCTGATTAACACACCAGAGAAGGTTCAGCCCGAAAGAGGAGCCAGGTTAAAAAGTGGGCCTGATAATGAATGAAGCTCTGAGGTTCTGCACAGTCCAAAAGAAATTCACAGAATCCGTGAGATTGGAGATGTGGGTAATCCAAGCGGTAATGCTCTCAGGGACGGCCAAAAGTTTGAAGATTCAAGTTCATACAGAGGTGCCTCAGAAGAAAGGCCTGGTGAACTACTTCCAAAAAAAACAATCACTGAAAACTATATAGAGCGCAATTGTACTCTAACACAAATGGGGTCACCATGAGTGATTGAAGTGATCGAAGATAAGTGGTTATGAGATAGAAGCAGGTCCACTTAATCATGTTCATATTTCATCCACTAACAAGGGGGGTCATGAGCAACCAATGGCCTAAGTCATTTCAAAGGCCCCAGTACAGCATGAGACACAACTGATGAGAGAGTGCTTGTCGTGAAAATTTAGAACACGAACCGGCCTGTCTTCATTCTGATCGGTTGGGTTATTTGGAATGAAACATTCCAGTCACTTAAAAAGTTGTTCTTACAGATGACCAATTGCAGAATGAGGTCACCCTCACTCCTGGCCAATTATGTGAACCAATTACCCTCCCGTGGAACCTCCTCACCCTGGTCCACACCTAAGACCTCAAGACGGGTTCATTATGCTCAATTGGTTTCCCATTAGGTTCTGCCACAAGAGGAAGACAGGAGGACAGAAGAGAAGAAATGAAATTTGTTTTTAAATGCTCCAGCTTCAATCCTACCAAATTATCCCAGTTTTCAGGAGTCTCTTTTATTTGGGGGTGTGGGTGGGGCAACACCAGAACCAGCACCATCCTGGCCCCTCAAGAATACTAGCACTAAATGATCAGCCAAAATTCCCTGTCCCTAAGGTGGTTAAGGTTGATGATTCAAGCCTACAACTACTGTGCTGCCGCAAGATATGGCGGTAGGCTTCCCTACAGATTCACGCTCTCACTGCCATTGATTCGATGCCGACTCCTAGCGACCCCGTAGGGCAGGGTAGAACTGCCCCTGCAGGCTTTCCAGACTGTAACTCTTTATAGGAATTGAAATCCCGGCCTTTCTCCAAAGGAGGGGCTGCTGGCTTTGAAATGCTGACCTGGCAGTTAGCAGGCCAACGTGTAACCTTTCAGCCACCGGTGCTCCTGCTCCGCATAGCTGACAGTCTTCAAAATCCTCTGCGGCAGTTCCACTCTTGAGCCAGAATCAACTCGACCACAAGGGGGTTTTGTTTGGGGGTTAAATCACCCCCACCCCCTCCTCAGACCTGCATCGTGTCCTCTTCTCCCGCTTCTAAGCTCGCAGAGTCCGACCTTCCCTTGGTTGCCCAGGACCAGGATGTGTGTGATGATAATGACAGGAGCAATCTGTGGCTTAACCCTAGTGTTGCCTTCTAGGTCCCCAAGTGTAAGGTGACCAGACGTCCCGCTTTGGGCGGGACAGTCCCGACTTTTAACAATTTTGCCCGCGTCCGCGGCATTTTTTAAAAGTCCCGATTTTTGGAAAGAATGCACAACAAGCGAGGGTAGACGGTTTTCGGCTGCCATGTGGCTCTTTCGCCAGGATAGGAGTTTTATCAATGGTGTCCCGCTTTACCAATGTTAAAATCTGGTCCCCTTACCCAAGTGGCCAAACAATTTGACTACGAACCTTAGCGATTTGAACCCACCCAGTACCCTCCTCCAAAAAAACCCCAAAACCAACAACTATGGAGCAGTTCTACTTTGTAACACATGGATTTGCCAGGATTAGGAATTGACTCGACAGCAAGAAGAGTTTGTTTGTTTGTTTGTTTGTTTGTTTGTTTGTTTCCAGTGCTTTCTGGCCTTTCCCATCCTCCACTACCTGCTTAATCAATTCCTATATTCAATTATTTCTGCTAAAAGAACTGGGGTCCTTTACTAACAAGCACTGCGTTGAAGAACACAGCAGCAGCGAGAACAAAACAGTCGCTGCCATCAAGCCTACTTCAATGTCTGGTGACCCATGTGTGTCAGAGTAGCACTGCTCTGCAGAACTTCAATAGCCGTCATATTTCTGAAGCACAGTCACCCACTTTATGTGAAGTAGCCAAGCAGTCAGCATTTAACGTCGTCCTGGAAATCCAATCACGAGAAAAACACCAGGCAACCCAGATTCATTGACATCCTAAACAGGCTTCCTCAAGACTGTGGCAAAACCCAAAACCAAACCACGGCCATCGAGACCATCCCAACGAACAGTAAGCCTAACGGGCAGGGAGGACTGCTCCTGGGGGCTTCCAAGAGTGAACTCTTTGCAGGAGTAGAAAGCCTCGTCTTTCTCCCTTGGAGTGGGCTGGTGGTTTTGAACTGCTAACTTTGCTGTTAGCC
>NW_022103927.1:1622732-1637194 GCF_000313985.2 Echinops telfairi | reverse complement strand
GCCGCAGTCTGCTTCCATAATGGTTTACAGCCTTGGGAAACCTGTGGGGCAGTTTCTCTCTGTCGATCGTCAAAATTGACTCTGCTTCCATTACTCTTCTAAACGGTCAAGATTTTGATAAAGAAGAAAAAGCAAAGAAACTCTTGTTGATCAGCAGGGACTGAGGAGACACGATGACTACCGGCAGCTCCGTCTTCGGGACCTGAGTCTTTGCGTGGTACAGATATTTAACCCTCTCAGTTGCTAACCGAAATGTTAGAGGTCTGAGTCCGCTCAGAGGTGCCTTGAAAGAAAAGCCCATCAATCTACTTCCAAAACCTCAGCCCTTGAAAGCCAGGCGGAGCACAGCTCCGCTCGGACACAAGAGGAGTTGTAGTTGATGCCACAGCAAATGGTTTTCAGTCCTAGATTGGATCCTGAAGTAACAAAAGACATTGTGAACCACACAAAAGACCGGACTTTAGTTAGGAGGCTGAGTGGTTATGGCTTGGGCTGCTCATTTTCCTTATAAAGGGATTGGAGTGGGACCCAATCGTGTAAAATAATACTATAAATTCTTTGACACTTTCTATCAAAAGGACCTCTGATGGCATAGTGGTTGCATGTTGAGCCGCTAACTGAAGATGGGCAGTTCGAAACCATGAGTCACTCCAGGGGAGAAAACTGAAGCTTTCTGCTCCCGTAAAGAGTTACAGTCTAGGAAGCCCGCAGGGCCATTGGGCCCTGTCCCACAGGCTCACTATGAGTTGGGATTGACTCAGTGGCACTAAGTGTATTATACCAATGTAAATTTTGGCCTGATTCTAAATCAGTATTAAAGGGAGCTGGGCAAAGGGTATACAGGTACTCTACTAATTTTGCAACCTTTCTGGAAATCTAAAATTATTTCAAAATAAATTGGCCTTTTAAAGCACACAAACAAAAATGATGAGGGTAGTTTTTGTTTATTTGTGTCCCTTACTTAATTTCGGGGTGTCGTCATCATTGCTTATAAAGTAGGCGAGGTTGCCAAAGAGTAGCTAATTCATGTAAATAAATTCATCAACTTTAATCTGTCGCTATTAGAATACAATGCAGTTTCTGAGCCATGATACAAGATAGGCAAGTCATGAATGTTGGTATTATACCTAATTTAGAGAGGATTTAGTTTCTACTCCTGTTGCTTCATGTTAGAATGGTTAATATATCAAGATGGGGTAGCAGTCCATCACTCTCCACCATTCTGGATGTGTTTAACTTTTGCGGGAAGCCTATCAAATATTCTTTTGGACATATTATTAGGGCAGGGGCTTGTTGAAGACACTAGGGAGCCAGTATGGAGCATTTCCAGACCACACCCAATGTTTGGCATTGATTACTCTATAGGAGAAGGGTGAGACTGGTATTGATGGGAGGACCGAAGAGATGAGTCTGCCGCCCAAACCACGGAATTTTACAATGTACCCCAAAATTATCAACACCCAGAAGACACACCCCAGGTTGTTCACATAAGCCAAGTATAAACTCAAGTACTGCTTCTAGATTGCCGTTTCCCAACCTTGGTACTGTGCATGCTCACCCCATCCCATTTCCACCTTGTGGTTGGTTGCCTTCATGCATGCCCCTTCCAACTCATGCAATTGATGTACGACAGCAGGGAGCATGGCCTGGCCTTGTGCCATCTTCATGATCCATCCATGTTTCCATTCATCGTTGATCTTACTGAAGGCTTCCCTTATAGTCATTGACCCCTCTCCCAACCAAGGTGTCCATTTGTAGTGTTGGTCTTTCCCGATGACTTGTCCAGAGCAAACGAAATAGATTCCTGGTACTATCACTTCACTGATATTTTTCTCTAACGTAATTCTTTTCTTTTCCTTTTCTTCTGTAAGGAAACATCCTACAATGGAATATTATTGGTTATAAAAAGAATGGCGTACTGATACCCACAACAGCACAATGAACCTTGAGAATATAATACTAAATGGGAAAAGCAAGTCGTAAGTGGGTTTCGTATGACTCCTTTTGTATAGAATGTGCAGAGCAGCTAAATCCATAGAAACAGAAATAAGATTCGTAGTCACAAGAATTGGGAGTGGAGGGGTGGGGAGTGACTGTCAATGAGTACATGGTTTCTCTCAAGGGTAATAAAAAAAGTTACAATATTACATACTATTGATGGTTGCACAATGTAGCCCCCAAAACCCACTAAATACATTTTGAAAGCATGAATTTTATGGTATGTGAATTATGTCAATAAAACTGTGATTTTTCTCATGGAAACTGCACCTTATTATACAAGTGAAAAGTCAGTTTCACTTGCCATAACTAGGAGATAGCATATATATTATATGCAATTAAATTTTTAATATTCTGTAGAACACAGAATCAATTCACTGGGTTGAAAAGTGTGATTGATAAAAATGAAGCATAAAGAAGAATTTGAAAATGTGGGGCCAAGATGCTTTTATTTTTTGAAATCATTTTATTGGGGGTTCGGGCAACTCTTATCACAATCCAAGATGTTTTTCTTATTGTGATCAAATACACAAAGCAGAATAAATTTATTATTTTAACTATTTTTAAGGTGTGCAGTTCAGTACCATTTAGTACAGTCACAATGTTCTGCACAACTGCCACCGCTACCTAGGTCCAGAGCATTCTTGTCACGCACACCCCAAAAGTTCCCGAGGACCAGGCAGGTGGTCAGAGAAGCGGATTTGAGCAGAAACCTGAAGGAACAGCAAGCTGGAACCATGAGAACATCTCATGCTGCTGAACCAAAAGAGTTACTCTCACATCCATCCACCCATGTGTCTTAGAGTAGAACTGTGCTGCATAAGGCTTTCCGTGACTGATTTTTCAGCAATAGAACACCAGGTCTTTCTTCTGAGAATCTTCTGGTGAACTGGAACCTCAATCTCTGAGTTAGCAGCCCACTAGGTGAACCATTGCCACCACCCAAGGACTCTGATCACATTGTGACTGGTGTGACTGACCCAAGCTGTTTTAGTCAGGGTTGACTAGAGAAACAAATTCATAGACGCGCATATGTGTGTAAGAGAGAATTTTATATCAAAGAGTAATTGTACATTAAGAAAACATCCCAGCCCAGTCCAGATCAAGTCCATACATCGGATATTAGCCCATATGTCTGATACCAATCTACAAAGTCCTCTTCAGACTCATGAAACACATGCAATGATGTCGAATGCAGAAAGATCACAGGCCAGTGGATGGAAAGTCTTGTGGATCCAGTGGCGGTAAAAGCATCTCAGTGCTGGGTGGGTCTCCACGTGGCTCCTCCAGCACCGGGCTCTGGCTGCATCACCATACCTCCATCAGGCTCTTCATCAGTTATGTCCCACAGGGAGTGAGTGTGTGTCCCACCTCCAGCGAGCTATTTATCTCCTTAGTGCCTCTAAGGGAGGTCATCAAGCTGCGACCTGATTGACAGGCTAAACTCCACCCTTTCACTCTTAAGTCTCCAATTGACAACAGATTATGACACTACCCCACAAGCCATATTTTCAATCACCTCACATGCTTGTGAAAGTTGGACAGTAAATAAGGAAGACTGAAGTAGAATGAATGCATTTGAATGATGGTGTTGATAAAGAATATCTAAAGTACCATATACTGCTAGAAGAACAACAACAGCCAAAAGTCTGTCTTGGAAGAAGTGCAATCAGGATGCTTCTTAGAAGCAAGGATGGCCAGACATCGTCTCACGTGTTTTAAGCATGTTATCAAGAAAAACCAGTCCCTGGGAAAGGACATCACGCTTAGTAAAGTAGAAACGCACTGGCACCGAGTCATTTCTGACTCACATGACCCTATAGGACAGGGTAGGACTGCCCCTGTGGGTTTCCAAGACTGTAACGCTTTACGGAAGTAGAAAGTCTCATCTTTGTCCTGTGGTAAAATCTATCACGTGAAAGAGGGGCGTCCTCTTTCTGCGATTGTAACAAGGGGTTCAACCTTAGGACCACTTTTGGTTTTGTTGCGGGCTTGGGCGGTTTTTTGTTTTGTTTTTTTTTCCTTGGTTGGGTTGGTTTTGGTTGGGGGTTGCTTGGTTGTTTTCAACCACCACCCTTGGTTGCTTTTGGGGGGAAGCCAGAAACCACAGGCAGAAATGTTGAGGAAGCAGCTGTTAGCCTAGTCTCACGAAGAACTTTCTAGCACTAAAAACGGCCCCACTGAAGGCATTCAGCTCTGAATGTCCAGAGTTCCCACCTCGTGAGCTCAGAGTAGAGCTCCTCTGGCCAGCCCAGGAGGAAGTGCTGCTACACGAGCAATGAAAGAAATGCCACTCCCATCAACCCTCAGGGAATCTTTAGAACGCTAACACATTAGCACATGAGTTTTACAAGCTAACAGTAGAAAGGCTGGTGGCAATAAAAAATGTTACGACATTTGTAAAAACTTGTCTAGAGCTATAAAAATGTTCTCTCTCTTTGATCTTCCTTCGATCTGATCATTTCCCTTCAGAGAAACTGCTATAAAGAAAAAAAAAATTCAAGTTCCTATTTCAGCCTCCCTTACCTGCAATGAAAAGCAAAGTAGCCAAAAGGTTAAGTAAATCATTATTTGTGCACTTCATGGACTATGAGGCAGCAATTAAAGTGGTCATTATGAAACATGTCTGACAATAGAGGGAAGAGTGGGCATATAATATTATGTGGGGGAGAACACAAAAAAATTATGTCTTCCAAGTCTAAATAAATGGACCAACAGTAGAAGGAAACTGAGTTATGCAAGATTCCCCAAATATAGGGTGATTTTTTGCATGTGCAGTTTCAGCTGCCCTGTATGTGCTTACACACACACACATGTTCACACATGTGAGTGTGGTGCAGGACTGGGCAGCATTTTGTTCTGTTGTACATAGATAGGGTCCCTGATATATGCAGCCAGATACACACAGAGATGCCCACACAGTACATATGCAAATATACATTTACATGTACACACAATCTACATATCCACTCATGTACACATGCACACATGTCCACACAATACACATACTCTTGCATATACTACATATGTATACATTCACATACACGTACACAGACTCATATACATACACATATGACCACACAATGCCCATGTACACACATGGCACATATGTACACATGAGCATGTACCCACATACCCTTATAATACACAGGCACACATTTACATACACAAACTCCTTTCTTCTTCAAGATCCAGCTCATTTCAGCACTTTTGTACAGCATTCCCTGGTCCTTTCAGGAAGTATAAGGAGCTGGGAATACAGTAACAACCAGACTCAATCTCTTCTCCCTTGCGCTCACACTCAATTATGACACTTATCTCATTGTATTAGAATTGTTGGTTTAAATGCCTGTCTTCTCCCTCTGGCTATGAGCACATGAATTATCTATCCAATGACAATTACATCTGTAAAGCAGGGGACTTAATAGATTTCTGTTGACTTTTTGATAAAAAAAGATACATCTACAAGCCAAACTAAAGAGTTGCATTAGGCTGGTGGAGAGTGAGTTCCTCGGCTTGTTAATTTGTGGTCTCCAGAAAGCAAACATGAAGACAGATGTTGAGATCAAAATGACTCCAGGAAGAACAATAAGGGATACAAGAAGAGAGTTGGGAAGGAAGAAAAATGCAATAGCTAGTGAGTTGAATGATACTCAAGCCAAGGACCTCTGCAAGACTGAATGGAACACACCTCAAAATTGTCTCACAAAACAGCATAAGAACTGAGTTATTCGGGGAGGAGACGAGCCAGTCAGGGTGCGATGTAACAACAATGAAAAATACAACTTTCCTCTAGTTCCTAAATTTTCCTCCCCACTCCCACTATCATGACACAAATTCTACCTTGCAAGTCTGGCTAGACCAGAGGATGTACACTGGTACAGATAGGAACTGGAAATCCAGGGAATCCAGGGCGGATGAGCCCTACAGGACCAGTGGTGTGAGTGGCGATACAGGGAGGGTAGAGGGAGAGTGGGTAGGAAAGAGGGAACCAATTACAAGGAACTATATGTGACCTCCTCCCTGGGGGACGGACAACCAAAAAGTGGGTGAAGGGAGACGTCGGACAGGGCAAGATATGACAAAATAACAATTTATAAACTATCAAGGGCTCATGAGGGAGGGGGGAGCAGGGAGGGAGGGGGAAAATGAGGACCTAATGCCGGGGGCTTAAGTGGAGAGGAAATGTTTTGAGAATGATGAGGGCAATGAATGTTCAAATGCACTTTACACAATTGATGTGTGTATGGATTGTGATAAGAGTTGTATGAGCCCCTAATAAAATGATTTTTAAAAAAAGAACTGAGTTATTATTATGTGTTAAATTGTGTTCCCCCGTCTCAAAAAAAAAGTGTGTTGCAGTCCTATACCTGTGGGTGTAAGGCTGTTTGGAAATAGGGTTTTCTTTGTTAGGTTGATTATAGATCATGACCAAGTAGGGTGGGTTCTAAACCTACTTACTGCTGAGTTATGGAACGATTAGTTCTTGTGACATAGCCCTACTCAGTAATTTCCCTCTTGAAGAGATCACTGAAGATTTGAGTGAAATCACAAAGTGTGGTGGAGAAATTAGATGTTGCCTAGCCATTAGAAAAAAATAGCATGTGGGATCTTAACGCCTTATATTAAAACAAGCAGCCTAATAAAATGATTTTTTTTTTTAAACAAGTAGCCATCTCAATGAGGAGTCAGCAAATTCCATTTTGGAAGAAGCCACACCAGCCTGTGTGATCCAAAGATTTTAAATAATCAAATCCAAACCAGAGGAGGGAATGGTACCAGAGCCTAAATTCTAAACACCCAGTTTATGGAACTTGAAAGATGGTAGCGGAAGCCCAAAATCCATTTGCAGGGTCCTTACCTGAATTGAGCCTCTGGTAAATCACCATTGGCTGTGGTTTAGAATGTGATTGGTTTAAAATCAGACGAGCATTGTAAAGTGGATTTTAGCAAGCTGTAGCAGCTATAGTCAGGCTAATATGGAACACCTTGTCATTGGGTCTCCCTTTTGATCCATTTTGAATTTATTCTGGTTTTAAAATATTTTCTACGTTCTTTTCTATTGAGGCTTCTCCGTGTTTTATTTGGTGATGGTTGCTGGGTTCTTGTTTGGCCTTTTGTCTTTGTTGTCTGTTTTTCAGAACAGGGAAGTCAGGGTGAGTGGATCTATGATGACAGCAACGAGATAAATGATTACCTGGGGACACAGACGTGGAGATAGGGAGACATGGGGAGTCAACTGCAGTGGGTAAAAGAAGCAAGAAAATGTTCCAAAGTTAAGTGTGGTGATGAAAGCACGGCCCTTCTTAAGATGATTGAACCATTGAATTATATGATATGGTGATTATATCTCAATAAAACTTTTTAAATTATAGATCAGACACAGAAACACTGGTACAGGGGGAAGAGGGGACAGATAAAGGAATCGGCTGCAACTCTGATGCATCTACAAGCCCAGAAACTCTAAGGTCTTCCAACAGTTACTAGAAGTTGAACTAGACTCAGAAGAATACCCCCTAGAGCAATGGTTCTCAACCTTCCTAATGCCGCCACCCTTTCATATAGTTCCTCATATGGTGGTGACCCCCAACCATAACATTATTTGTGTTGCTACTTCATCACAGTAATTTTGCTACTGTTATGAATCAGGCAACCCCTGTGAAAGGGTCATTTGACCCCCCCCAAAGGGGTCACGACCCACATGTTGAGAACCGCTGCCCTAGAGCTAAGCCCTGGATCCGGACTTCTAGCCTCCTGAACTGTACAGAAATAAGTTTCTGTCCTGTACAAAGCACCCACTGGTGGTATTTGTAGCACAGCACCACTCGGTACCTAAAACAATAATCAACTCTGATTCCTCGTTGAATGGGAGATACTCTAGTAGGCTTTCTTCAGTATAAAGTTTTCAAGCTTCATCCATGGTCTTTCATTCACCAGGACATGTCATTTTGTTTTTAGGAATGCTCACGTCCTTTCTGACTCAAAGTGACCTTTATGTCCAACAGAACAAAAAATACCACCCAGGGCACTGCCATCCTCACAATCATTGCTCTAGTTGAACCCATTCTGGCAGCCACTGTGTCGATCCATCTTGGTGAGAATCTTTACTTTCTTCTTCTTCTTCTTCTTCTTCTTCTTCTTCTTCTTCTTCTTCTTCTTCTTCTTCATCTTCCTTTTCTTCTGCTTCTTCCTTCCTTCCTTCCGTCCTTCCTTTCTTCCTTTCTATCTTATTTCTGACATTAGCAAGAGTTATGTCCTTCCCCAGGCACTGGCCCCTCTTGCTACGCTGTCCAAAGCACACAAGTTGAAATCTCTGCACACTCCTCTCTAAGGAACATTCGGGCTGGTCTTCACGCAAGACAGATTGCCCATTCTTCCAGCAGTTCATGGTATGTCCGTGTTCTTCCACAGCACTGTAACTCAGTCATCAAGTCTTCTCCAGGCTTCCTTATGCATTCTTCAGCTTTCACATGCATAAGAGGGCATAGAACATGCCATGACTTGGATGAGGCTCACCTTAGTCCTCAAAGGGACACTCTTGCTTTTCAACACTTTAACGACATCTTGTGCAGCAGATTCATTCAGCATTGTTTGATCTCTTGACTGCAGCTTCTATGAGCAGGTTGACTAAGGACGATGAAAGAATACGGAAAGTACCGTGGACTTCCAGGAGAACAACCAGATCTGCCTGGAGCCAGAATGCTCCTTAGAAGCGAGGACTTCATCCCATGTCCTTTGGACATATTATCAGGAGCGACAAGTCCCTGGAAAAAAGACAGAGTGCTTGGTAACATAAAGGGGCAGCAAGTTAGAGGAAGACCCTCAACAAGATGGGTGGACACAGTGGCTGCAACAATGGGCTCAAACATGGGACCAATTATGAGCCTGGTGCAGGGCCTGCTGGTGTTTCATTCTGTTGTCCAGGGGTCCATGTGGTCAGAGGCAACGCAGCAGCACCTAACAGCAACGTGATAAAGTTTAGTGGCCTTCCAAACAGAAAACAGTTTCCTGTCTGGTCCCTTACTAAAATGTTTGCTGACCTCTAAGCTATAGAATTCCAAAAGTCGTCCATGTTTCTGTAAGGTCACAGTGGAGACTTCCTAGAGCTATAGAGCCATCCATTTCCCTTTTGTTTTCTATACCAAACTGCTCCTCGATCTGCTCAGGAGAGAAAATATGAGGACGAAATGGGCAGGCACACTTTGTAAAAGAGAAGCACTTCCCGGGTGCCCGGGACTGCGCTAGATTCCTACGTACACTCTTCATTTAACTTCTCCGTGACCCTCCAAAAGGTATTCCTATTCCCAATCTCTGGCTTCAGAAAGGAGAGGGAAGCTTTGAAAGATGGGTATTCCAACCCAGCCTAAGCCAGCATGTGTCATAAGTAGTTTCGGAGGACAGTTGCATCTGTCCCCAGAGCTCACGCTTTTACTACATCTGGAGTCCTACAAAGAGCACTGAGACTGGCCAGAGCTCACATTCCAGACAGACAGAGACTCTACAGCCAAGCACCGAGCTGTTTGAAGTCAGGAACAAAGGGAACGGAGAGGAAGGCACCTGAGGCCAAAAACACACCTTGCTGTACCTGTTGGAACGAGAATTTCAAAAGGTGGCAGATGGCCTGCCACCAGGTGGCGCAACAGCCTGCTGGTTATCGGGACATCGCGGAGCTAGAGCGCTTCCTTCTTCTGAGCTAGAGCGCTTCCTTCTTCTGATAAGGATTTGAGGATGTATCTCAGCTCTTCTTCTTTTTTGTTTTTCCTCAGCTCTTCTTAACAAAAGTTTGTATTCATCTGAGACAAGCATTCCCAAACAAGATGGGCAGAGAATGACTTAGCATGGTGGTTTCTGAACCTGATTTATCCAATAGGTCTAAAGTAAAACCCAGAAAATTGTATTATTTTCAAAAACTCCTTAGATGGTGCTGATACGCAGCCTGGTTAGGGAACTACTGCCTTGGCATTTTTCTATCTGTTCTTGTCACTAAAAACAAGCAAACACAAAACGCACTCCAATCAAGCCGAACCAGACCCAGAGGAACCTGGTAGGACACAGCAGAATTGTCCTTTGGATTTCTGAGACCTCAGCTCTTTACCGGCGCAGACAGCCTCATCTTTCTCCCTCGGAGAGCCTTTGAGCCACTGAACTTTTTGTCTTAAGAGAAAATGTACTAGGTCTTACAAAGCGCAGGGATAAGACAATGGAGCTCTCTCATCAGGATGAGAGAGGCGTAAGGTCATAGTTGGAGTGCAAAGGTTTGCTGAGATGCAGAGCTTTAAAAAGGACATGGGCGGTCAAAGAAAAATGTCAAGAAAAACATAGTTGGCCACAGATCAAGGCATCCCAGTTACAGGTGAGACTCCTGAAGCAGGATCAGGGACATGATGGAGAGAGGTGCCTCATGTTAGACAGAGATGCTTACAATATTGGTCCAGGTGTTTCCCAGGAGGTAGTCAGAGCATGACTTATTACCATACAACCCCCTGTACTGTTATCGCTATCAAGGACACACACCCACACACACACACACCATGTTTTGTTAATCAATCAACTATTGTTTTTTTAAACCGTTTTATTGGCATATAATTCACATCTCATACAATTCAGTAGTTCAATCACATCAAGAAGTGTACAATCCTCACCACTGTCTGTTTTAGAATGTTTTCTTCATTTTCCCGATAGTTTTATTGAGATATCTATCATAGGCCAGTCATATTTTAAATGAGTTGTACGTACACACCACAGTCAGTTATAGAGCACCCTCTTCTCTCCTATAGTCATTACTTGCTCATCTCCCTCTAATCACCGCACCCCCCCCTTACTCCATGTCCCGAATAAGCCTTACACCAACTACGGTCTCTGTACATCTGCCCATCCTGTGCTTCTGAACAGCTGCACTGTTGATTAGTAGCTTAATGCACAACCCACTACAGCACATGAGAGCTATTGTTAATGCTGCAGCGCAAATGTCGAGATAGGAATTGATTCTGTTTATCTCACTTTCCCTGGAAGGTGGAACACTGACTTCCAAAGCACACTGGTTGGTTCCTACACTTGGGATTATGAAAAGACAACCAAACCCAAAGCAGACTCGCTACTATCACGTCGATGGGGACACACAGCGCCCCTACAGGACAGGGTGGAACTGCCCCTGGGAGTTTCTGAGACTGTCACTGTTTGCGAGACTGGAAAGCCCATCTTTCTTCCACAAAGAAGCTGGTGGTTTCCAACTGGGAACCTTTGGGATCGCAAGCCCAACACGTAACCCCTGTGCCACGAGGGCTCCTCAAGAAGGCCTAGGGAAGACTTATGAAGAATTCGTTCCCATCCCATTGCGAAAACTTTACTCAGTGTGGGCTTCAAAGCCCTGGCGCTGTCGGTCGCTCTATGAATGACCTTGGAAAAGTCATTTGACCAGCGTGAACCTGTTTTCTCTTCAATGAAATTACAGAGTTGGGGAAAACCAAAGATGATGTGTGTCAAATATCTAGTACATAATAGGCTTTCAATATATTGACTATATTACTGCTATTTACTCCATCCAATGAAAAACTATATTACCCTGAAATCCACGGAGGGCTGAAAGCATAAAATTTTAACTCAGACCTAAGTTCAAAACCCAGCTCTGCCACGTCCCAATTGTGCAATATTAAGTAAGTAGGTTTACCACCCTGAGAGTCCTTTCGTCATGTGTAAAACAGGGTTGGTAGTGCCTACCTTGTAGGATGGTTATGAGGCATAAATGTAAATCATAATGCATGCAAATGTGCCCAGGACAGTGCCTGGCACAAAGTCCTCAATAAGCAGGAACATTATGACTATTCCGTCCGTAGAATTTGCTGAATCTCCATCTCTGATGGCTTTCAAGTTCATATTCCATGTTTCTAAAACCCTACTTGATTCTCCGCACAAAAGCTGGAGGTGCAACTGAGCTCCCACTTTGCAAACGTGACCAGGAATGCTGGGCCTCTTGCTAATGAGGCAGGAGAGCCAATAGAAGCTCCCTCGTTGTGGAAGAAAGGGAATATTGAAAGCATCATCCTTCTGGGAGACTCTCCTCTCCTTTCTTTAAAGGAATCTGTTTGGATTGTTTACATCTATATTCTACGATCTCTAGTTGTCCTCAACCCTTTTGTGCCACATTATGTTGTGTACCAAAAACTGCCCTTATAGTACATTTCTATTACATAAAATTCCATCAAGGAGAAATTACAATAACCATGTTTTCCCAAAATACTGTAGATGTGCAGAACCAGGCAGTTCCCTTCACTTGCATATAGAGTCATGATGAGTCAGAACTGACTCAGTAGCATCTAATGATCAGTTATTATCTCTAGGCATCCACTCCTTCTGTGCGTTGTAAACTGGGGTACTGAACAGACACAATAAAAAACAAAATGAAACCGAAAGAAGAAACTAATATAAAGATAAAAGCAAAGTAAGAAAGAAAAGACCACCAACAATATGTTTGAAGCCAGAGAAGACATTTCTATCATGAACAAGAGAGGAATATTTAAGGCCAGAGCAAATTCAAGTTGGGTCGAGAGGGAGGTCAACTGACCAAGTATATTATACCGTGGCTCAATCCACCATAACTAAGTTTACAATAATCTCTGTTTGAGAGTAAAGCTGCTCTGAGTCGAGGATCTGCCAGAGGCTTAATCTGAGTAGATACTCTGAAGATGGATTTGGGCTCCCACTATCCGCTATAACCTTCTACAAA
This sequence comes from Echinops telfairi, assembly GCF_000313985.2. NCBI lineage: Eukaryota > Metazoa > Chordata > Mammalia > Afrosoricida > Tenrecidae > Echinops > Echinops telfairi. The sequence continues at coordinate 1,624,473 of NW_022103927.1, read as the reverse complement.
TTGGCTATTCACACCATAAGCTCTAATATGTTCCCCTTCATCATATTTGGATTTTGTTACCACCACCACACAGGCTGATGTGCGTCTTCCGTGTGGACTTAGCTGTCACCTCGCGTAGGTGAGTTAGCCTGTTAGAATGCATACAAGCCTTTAAGATCCCAGACACTAACAGTGGTTCTTAAAGTGTGGTCCCTGGACCAGCACCATCAGCATCACCTGGGAATTGTTGGAAATGTAGATTCCAGGGCCATATTCCAGTTCTGCTGAGCCCGAAGCTCTTGGGCAGGGGGCCTAGAAATCTGTGTTTAACCAAGCCCTTTGTGTGATACGGCTGCAGGTTCCAATTAGAGAACGCTTCTTTTAAAGGTTCTGCTGAGGTGTTTACCGCCTATTTGTCAGTTTGTTGTACTGTGATGGCTTGTGTGTTGCTTTGAGGAACTCCATACCAGGATTGTAAATACCAGCAGGATCATTCATGATGGATGGGTTTCGTGGAGTTCACAGACAAAGGCAGATCAGGGGGGAAATCCTGGCGACCTGCTTTAGAAAGTTAGCCATTGAAAACCGTGTGGATCACAACAGAACATCACCCAATGTAGTGCTGGACGATGTGTCCCATACACGAGCAGACACTCAGACTATACCATAGCTGCAAGAGTGGAGTCAAGTATACCAAGATTGTAAAGATGGTGCGGGACTGGGCAGTGCTTCTTTGTATTGCACATAGGGTCTCCGTGATTCTGGGCCAACCCAATGGTAGCTAACAACAGGAGCAAGCACATTGGATTTTCCAAGAACTGTGCTGGAGGGGGTGTCAGGAAGACAGAATGTGTGGGTTTTAAGAGGTTAACTGACAGAACACTACTATATTGAATCTAATATTGTTCCGGTTACAGGAGGTAAATTCTTTGAGTGGAGTTTTTCAAACAATGTAATGTTCAAAGCAGCTTTCTTTGTATGATGCCTAAACTGGACACATCCCAAATATTCATCAACAGGTGGATGAATAAACTATGGTCCATCCTTATTAATCATGTATTCCATTCAGTGATACCAGGAGTGAACTAATGATACATGCTACAATATGAATGAATCTCGAGATAAGGATGCTGATTGAAAAAAGCGAATATCCAGTGTATGATTCCACATATGCACAGTTCTGGAAAATGCAATCTCATCTATAATGACAGGAAGCGGATTAGTAGTTGCCTAAGGCTGGGGTGGAGAGGGCAGGGTAATTAGAAAACTTAGGAGGAGGTGGCGAAATGTTTTCTATCTCGATGGTGGTGACACTGGTATAATGTCACAACTCATGAAATCATACACTTTAAACTTGTGCAATTTATCATATGCTAACTACACCTTCATAAAACTGTAAAAAGAAGTGAGGAAGGTGACAATTGCTCCCTCACCTCGTGAGAAAATAATGGGTCCATGATGGCACTGTACGTGTCAGACTGTTGGTGTTGTGTTTTGTTGTGTTTTTCCTTTTCTGAAATCCCATGGGTTATTTTGAGGTTTGGGGTTATATAAATAATAGCAGCTAGTGGGGGCTGACTATGATGGCTTGCGATTTACTTTAATGTTACTCTGTGTCACCCGTATTGAAATGCCAGCAGGGTCGGCAAAAGGAGCTCTAGAGGCTTAGTGCGTCACAAATCGGGCTGCTAACCATAAGATTAGTGGTTCTGCTGGTACAGATGGGAACTGGAAGCACAGGGACTCCAGGGCAGATGATCCC
>NW_022103927.1:1616870-1621465 GCF_000313985.2 Echinops telfairi | reverse complement strand
CAATCTGGGGAACACGGGGGCAGTTCTTGCCCTGTCCTATCGGGTCGCCATGAATCAGAAGTGCCTCCTTAGCAGTCAGTTTGGTTTGGGGAAGGGTGAAGTAGAGGTCCCCTGAGGGCGAGAGGCCGTCCCGAGATGAACGGGCACGGGAATCATGCCAAGGATGGACTTGGTCTTCAGCGTTGATGAAAATAACACAGGACTGGGCTGCTGTCCTTCTGCTGCCCAGAAGGTCACCTTGAGTCCGAGTCAACTCAATCTTTTTGTTGTTGTTTTTTAAACTAAACCTCTACACACACCAATGTCCCATTTCAAAATATTGCCCAACATTCTGAATACAAAATGCTCAGCTGTATTCCTCCTTCACAAAGACACAGCTCATCACCTTGCCCCCTCCAGCTCCTCCCCGTGCCACAACGCCTCCCACCCCTCCCCCTCCCCTAGAGAGCCCCCGACTCTCGAGCTCGCTGCATTGGGAAAGACAGGCCAACTGGGACGACAGGGTTACATTCCTCACAAGACAGCCCACCATTGGGTTTGCTCCTGGGAAGGAGGGTTGGTAGAGAGAGGAAGGGGAAGGGGAGGAGAAAGGTTTTATTCTTTTTTTAAAAGTTTGTTTTTCCTGAAAAAATATCATTCTCTCCTCTTTTTAAGAAAGAATCTTGAAAAGAAAAAATTACGTATATTTTTATGTTAGAAATATACATATATTATATATACCTCTTACATTTTCAAATGTAGCAAATTATTCCATAGAAAGACACCAAAAATGTAAAAAGAAAAGAAAAAGGGGGGTAAAGAGTCTTCTTATGAAACCAGATAAATTAGTGAAGGTTTTCGTTTTTTTCGTAAAAAATGAAACTGAAGCAAAAATGCCTATATTTGAGAAGACAGACTGAACCAGGCCCAAGAGGTCAGCCCTGAACCCATAATTTTTCATATTCAAGACACTGAAGGGGCTGGGCTCCCCTCTCCCTGTCCTTGGGGAGCAACTTGCAGACATGGGGATGGGGATAAGGCAGCATCCAGCCTGTCCCAGAGCGCAGCTGTGCACCTGTGCCAGTTACCTGTGCAGGAGCGGAGAATGGGGGGTGGGGGTGGGTCCAGGCAGGTTGGCCCCTGAGAAGCCAAGAGGACAGCTGGTGTTGGGCCAAGGAACCAGGGCACTGCCCTGCAGGGAGAGGTAGAGCAGATGCCCATTGCAGAAGCTGGGGAAATGGCAGACAGAACTTGGGCTGGCCTACTGCTCCAGCAGGTGCCCATCTGGGGTCGTTGGGAAGGGTCAGGGTGGTGGGCCAGGAGCTTTGGTACTTCCTGGGGAGGGGGCTCTGAGGCCATGTGGCCCACTGCCATGTAGCGTGGAAGCTGGCCCACAAGGGTGGCAGGGCCAGCTGTCTTCTGCCCTAAGTCAAGCTCACCGGGCAGGATGGCCAAGGGGCTGCCAGCCAACCCCACCAGGAGCCCACTCTTCCCAGCACCCAGGCCCAGTGGGTTGGGTTAGGGCAGTGAGATGGGACGCATCGCCAGAGTCCCAAGAAGTTCCTGATCAGGCAAGGGCACGAATGGACTAACAGAACCACAAGCAGAAGACCCCAGAGTCTCACTTCAAGGCTCAGGCACTAACTACCCCCCCCACCCCCACCCCCACAGGTGCTCAGGTGAGCAGTTCCCATTCCTGGGTTAAGGACAGAGAACAGGAAGGGGAACGTCTGGGGACATTTAGACATTAGGTATCTCCTCAGCCCTTCAGAGCTGTTTTTGCTTTTGGTCAAAGACAAGTGCAGATCCCTCAGCAGTCTGGAAACTAGCTCCTCCTGAAGAGCGAGCTTCCGGGAGCACTCAGGCTCAGCCAGGCTGGCCTCTTGGGGGGCCCTGCAGAGTGCCAGGGAAGCACTTGTTACAACCCAGGGCCACATCCAGAGTGGGAGTTCCACACGGCTTGGAATTTTTAAAAACAGGGCAGCAAACCACGCATGCGCGCGCGCGCACACACACACACACACACACACATCTTCAGCGTTGATGAAAATGACACAGGACTGGCTACTGCTGCCCAGAAGGTCACCTTGAGTCCGAGTCAACTCAGTGGCAGTTGTCTATCGATCCCTCTAGAGCTCCTTTAAAGCACGTGTCAGGTTCATCATATTTTGGATGGTTCTGGGGGACAGATAACGCATGTCACAATGAAAAGGTTAGTATGCATAATATATACAGAGCTTCCATAAACAGATAATAAAAACCCAGATCATCCGAATGTGTCCAAATATGCAAACAATATTTGAAGTGAGTCATTCAAAGGAGAAAAAATCCTCTTTTAACATGAAATGGAAAAATCAGACATGTTCGACTTCACTAGAAGTCGGGGAAATAAAAAGTGAGTCAGAATGACTTGCAGTTTTCAGTTATCAGATGGGTATCAGTAAAAGTAGGTTAAGATATGACTCGGTGCTTGCAAACGTGTGTTGAAAGGGCATTCTGTAGATTGCACGTGAGAATTGTGCCTTATTTTTGCATTTTGAATAATTTGACATGACAATACCTGGTTAAAATCTTGCATCTGGGACCCACCTATATAAATACATTTGCTGAAGACTTGTTTGTAGTGGAAATAAGATAAACTGGAAATAACCTGCCTGCGCTCAAAGGTGGAGTAGCTGAATAGCCTAAATACATTCATTTTATGGGATATTATGCAACTATTTAAAATAATGAGTGAGATTCCTATCTACAGACCTAGAAGGATTCTACAATGTCCTCGCTGTTTTTGTTTTTGTTTTTGTTTTTAAGTGAATTTTAGAGAATTGTAATTGTATGATCCCAGGGATTTGTTAAGAGATTCGAGGATGCACCATGCTGTTAAAATCGATACCGGGAGGTGGGGGATATTCAAATGGGGTAAAAAGATTTAAGGAAAAGTAGTAGTTTATAACCAAGTAGAAAAATGCCCATGGCACACTGGTTTTGGTTTCTTAACTTTATTTACTTATTTATAGACTTTTCATTTGACAGTGTGTGGAGCATATGCCACTAAATAAAATATTATTAGCTCCTACTGAGGAGGCGATGACTCGTAGCAGTCGCACGTGCCAGAGAACGAAACACCACCCAGTCCTACACCATTCTCTGAACTTTTTGATGGTTCGTTGATCTTGAACTCAGTGACAATTGGCACGGCCAGCGAAGGTCCTGTTTTGAAAGAGGACCCTGGTTGCCTCTTACACACTGTGAAGCATCTCTTTGGTGGTCTTCTGGCTGTTCCATTTCCAAGTCTAACTTCCCCACCACTTTCTCATCTCATCTTTGCTTTCGATTAAATGTCGCCTTCTGAGTTCATCCAGATTATTGGTTGTTTTTGACTGGGATTTTTTTTCTTTTTCTATTGTTTCTTAGAGCCCTGCTCTAACAGATGATAGTCTTTTATTTTAGGCATCACTCCTCTTTTCTGCTAAAAAGGTGATCTCACGGCATCGTTTGGGTCACAGCTTAGGGAATGCTCTGCTCTCAGGTGGTGCAGTTAGTCAAGCTGTTTTGTTTACTTTGTAAAGAACTTGAGTTTTGCTCTGCATTTTTCTCCTGTTCTAGTGCGGCCATCTATTGCCTGGCATATGGCTATCAAAAACTATGGATTATCAAATGCTGCTATGTTGCTTACACATTTAGAAAGTGAATTTTCACTAGTGGATGAAAGGGGAAAAACTAGCTATATGGAGATGGATATAAGTATTGCAGGAAGTACGGTGATCAATCTTTGCCTGGATTGTTGTTACTTAATGCATCATCTGCAGTGAAGTAATTGTATGTTCTAGTTTATGTTTGTTACATCTTGAACTATGAAATTATCTTATATTTTTATGCTTTTGCTAATGTGGTGGAAACCCACACATTAAAATATAGTCAGCATGAAAAATAAAAACAATTTTAAAATAAAATATAGTCAGCACAACCAGGTCCACACTTACAATTCAATGACATTTTCCATATGATTCAACCAATGATCACTATCCTTTTCCAAAACATGGCCGCACCATTAACATAAACCCAGTGCCCCCAAACACAAATAGCCCCTATTCCCCTCCCCACTGTCACTTATTCAAAACTCACTGCCATCGAGTTAGTTCCAACTCATAGCAGAGTAGAACTGCCCCCGTGAGTTTCTGAGACTAACTCTTTATGGGAGTAGAAAGTCTCATCTTTCTCCCGCAGGAAGGCTAGTGGTTTTGAACTACCAACCTCCTGGTTAGCAACCCAATGCAAAGCCCACTATGCTACCAGGGCTCCTCTTCCACCACTGGTGTCTACATATGTGCTTCATTTCAAGTTAAGTGCATTCCAAGTTGTGGCTTTACCGTTTACATTTGATATGTTCCATGCCATTACAAAATTATTTCAAAGCATCCCTTATGACATGGGAATCTTTTACTGATGTTTCATAATATAGTTCGCCAGTTTGTCCATGAGCAATAAAATTGTTTTCTGCTTTTAATTGTTTCGAAAGCAGTACAGCAAACATCCCTTTGTTTATTGAAGGTATGGGAAGAATAAAGATCAAAGTTAACAAGAATCTCCTCTTGCCTGGATCCACAATCAATGCTCAT
>NW_022103927.1:1610728-1616071 GCF_000313985.2 Echinops telfairi | reverse complement strand
CGGATTAGAGCAGAACACGCACAGTGCTACAGATAAGAGCCCGAAACACAGAGAATCCAGGACAGACAAATCCCTCGGGACTAATAATGAGAATAGACACAAGGAGGAGGAAGAGGAAATTGATCACAAGGATCAACCTATAATCACCTCCCAGGGGGACGAATAACAGAAAAGTGGGTGAAGGAAGACAGAGGATAATGTAAGATATGGAACGAATAATCCATAATTTGCCAAGGGCTCATGAGGGAGGGAGGGGGAGAGATGGAGGGGGAAATGAGGAGCTGATATCAAGGGCTCAAGTAGAAAGACAATGCTTTGAAAATGATGATGGCAACATACGTATAAATGTGCTTGACAAATGGATGAATGGGTGGATTGTGATAAGAGCTGTAAGAGCCCCCAATAAAAGTATTTAAGATAATAATAAAAGTTAAATAAAATGCAATTTAACTATGGAAGTGTATGATGATAGGTGAATATTATGTCAAGAAAACTACTTAAAAAAAAGAGTTGAGTTGCCAGCATCCAACAACAATAATCATTATATAAATAATGATCATTATATAAATAATTATTATATAAAGCATTATATAAATAATCATTATATAAATGATTGCATGGGGTTGTTGGAAAAGGAAATAAAGAAAAGCCACTGCTTTGTAAACTGAACAGCCACATTTAAAACTGATTCCATGGGGGGCCGTAGTAACTACAATGCCATTGCCACAATAGCACCACACTGTGCTAGTTCCCTCCCTGCGCTCCAGCGACCCTGGTGACCCTATGTGACACAGTAGAACGGTGCCTGTGAGCTTCCAAGACTTGAGAGCAGTTGGTGGTTTTGAACTCTTGACCGTGTGGCTGCCAGCCCGAGACTTTGCTCACGGTGACACCAGGGCTCCCTCTGTGTTGTAGATGGTACACTATAAAACCAAGCCCACATTCGCTAGTTACCTCTCTTCTTTGCCATTTCCTTCTCTCACTCCCTTCTCTCGTTTGCTCAGTCCAGCAGCCCCATCGGGTAGACACGGCTGTGTGTCCAGTTTCGTTGATGAGGAAACTGAGGTTAAAGGGTAGGAAAGAGCACAGACTTGGGCACCAGACAGTTTCAGATCCTGGCTCTGCCACTCACCAGCTCTCTGACCTTGGACCGGCCCATTTGGCCCACTAAAGCCAGTTTCCCTGTTTGAAAGATGGAGTTCAAAATCTTTTGGAGATCAGACCTAAGGTTTAGAGTTAAAAGCCAGAGCATTCCTGGTGCACCATAATCAATCCATGACAACTTCCATTCTCAATGTGGAAGAATTTTATCTAGAATCATCTGTCGGTGATTGGGGGTGCTCCAGCTCAGATCAGCAGTTCAAACCCACCAGAGAACACGCTGGCAATCTGCATCCGTAAGGATTAAACCCAAACAAATCAAATCCATTCTGACCCACGGCAACCTTGAAAGATAGCATAGACCTACCCCCCTAAGGAAGGTCCAAACTCACTACCTTTGGGTCAATTCTGACTCATAGCAGCCCTTTAGGATATGGTAGAGCTGCCTGTGTGGGCTTCAGCGTCTGTACATCTTGGTGGGAGCAGAAAGCCGCAACTTCCTCCCAAGAATTAGCTGGTGGATTCCAACTGCTGACCTTATGGTTTGCAGCCAAGCTTGTAACCTATTAGGCCACAGAGTGCTTATGGGGCCGTCAATCTTTAGAGAAACAGACTAGCTACCACATCTTTCCCCCATGGAGCAGCTGGTGTGATCAAACCACCAACCTTGTAGTTCACAGCCAAGCTCGGAGCCACTGCACCATCAGGGCTCCTTTGGGAAATACGACAGGTTCAGGAAGCCCGGGGGGCAGTTCTCTTCGCCGCTGTAGCGTTCCTAGGAGCCAGGTGGTTTCGCTGAATCAACAAGCCACACTTGGCTTGTTGTATTGGCTCCAAGTTGTTTTCTTCTTCACAGCCAGCTGAACCCCTTCGAACCCCCGAACCCCCGAACTGCGCAGGTGCCAGACTCAATTTTGTAAACATCCAATTCGTTTTTCCATAGTCCAAAGGGAGAATTGTTTGTTTGCTTGTTTTTTAGCTTAGGGCACCCATGAGCATAATGTGGTTTGTTTTGGTTTGAGTCCTAATTAACATCATACAAATTCAATGGTTCAGTGATACCAAGAAGGGCTGTATAGTTCTTGTCACAAGCCACTTTGTGGCTTTCCCCGACCCCACCCCCTATTTTACACTTAGATGTTGATTCCTCCTTTCTCCCTCCCTCCCCTTCCTGTCTCCAGGTCATCATCAATCCCATTATTATCTGAGTATTTCCTTCGATCCTCGTTTCTCTGTACAGATGACTATACAAGACTAGGGCAGACGCCAAGCAAGGATCCATCCACAATGATCGTACAAAACCGGTAGAGACCTCAATCTAATAGAAAGCAGGGAATATTGAAAGTTTAGAATCAATGCATGATGAGTCCATAGAGAGATCAAATCACAAGACATGACATTCCAGCCTGAGCTCGGCAGTAGCTAAAATCCCCTTTACAATCCTCGTCATCTGATTTGGGCTACTGTCCTTTCTAGCCAGTGTGCGTTGCGGAATCACTGGGGGCTCATCCCACGTAGTGACTCTGGGATTGGATTCTAAACTACCACTAACATCTATCGTTTTCTAAAGTCTGGGTTATTTAAGGATTGGGGTACTGGCACCAGTCCCCTTTCCAGGTCTGGATCTTCTTATTAGTTATCTTTGGATCTCACAGGTTGATGTGCTTCCTCTGTGCAGCCTTGGCTGACTCCTCGATTAGATGGTTGTTTGCTTTGGGATACGCCTTGAAGATTTCAGACGGGCACCATCTAGCTTCTTCACCACACTTTGTCATGAGCGTAATGTGAACGCTGGTGGAACCCTTTGGAAAGGGATGGAGAGACTGGTGCCCAAGTTGAATCACGTACGCAGTGCCATGGAGTTGTACGCGTAAAAATGGTTCTGGTGGCAAATGTTTTGTTGTGTATGCTTTCATCATAGTTTTTTTTAAATGTTTTTAATTAGCTCCAATAAGCAGGATCTTAGTAACTTGGAGCCAGTTGTACAGGCCCTGTGAGACTTCCTCTAACATGTGCTAGTCCTAGATTGCATGAATCCAGTAGTAATAAGGACCATCAAGCAGCCACTGTCCTCCAAAGCCCTCGGGTTCAACTCCCCGCTTGCCTACATATTGACACCCCCTAGGCTCACATAAGCCTTCACCTTCTCCTCAGTCCTCTTCCCCTTCTGGGTCTCCGGCTGGCTGTTAGTTTGTGCTCAGCTACTAATCTAAAGGTGGGTTGTGTGAAGAAAGGCGCTGTTGAAGAAAGGCCTGGTGATCTGCTCCCATAAAGATGACAGCTCAGAAAATCCTATGGGGCAATTCTGCTCTGGGGTCAGTCGGAATCAACTCAAGAGTAACAAGTTTAGTGTTACGCGTTTGCGTTTGTTTTTTAACTCCCCTTCTGGTGGGCTCCTCCGGAATCCCTCCTGCTGTGAGAACTGCGCACCCCACAGCCCCCGTGTGACTGTGAAAGTGTGAGCCCCAGTGCATAGCTGGTTGTCTCCCCCTGCTACCTCGTGGTCCCATCTCTTTCCTTGGTCAGCCCCAAATTCCCCCAAAGTCCCTCTGCTGGTGGGCACTGACACCAGAAGCCTCCCTTGCCAGAAGCTGTCCTTCATGAGGGCAGGGCTTTTCTGTGATTCTAGCTACAGTTCAGCCAGGGCCCAGGCTGGCACATAAGGTCTGTGTCCTGGAGTCTTATAGACGGTGGTGGGTTCTCCATCACGCCTTTCCCTCACATACGGATTATAGATTTGCTGCCCTCTTTCTCCACTCAGCGCTAGACCGGAGAAGTAGCCAACGTGGTGGCTGGCCTCGCCCTAACCCCTCCTGAGTGCAGTCTTATAGAGGGAAGACAGAGGTCCTGTGGGGATCCTTCTACAGGCAAAAGCTGGCCAAAGACCGCCAGAAGTCACAAGGAGCTAGGAGCAAGGCCCACAGAAGGAACCCACCAAGCTGCAACGCTGGTTTGGACTTTTAGCCAGCATGACTGTGAAGGAATTCAACTCCTGTCCTCAAAAGGCACTCGCGTGTGGCATTTTGTTGTGGCAGTGCTATGAAATGAAGCCCCAGTCAGGGAGTGGATTCTGCCTCCTAATGACCCCGTAGGGCTGTCAATCTCTACAGAAGCAGGCTACCTCGTCTTTATCCCGAGGAGCAGCTGGTGGGTTTGAACCACCCACTTTGCAACCACATCGTGACCAGGCTCTTTCACCTCTGCACGACTGGGGCTCCTTCTACAAAACGAGAATCAAACCAAACTCACTGCCACCAGCGCCAACCTGTCAGGGCACTTCCAGGGCAGGGCTCCAGTTTGGGCCGGGTGAGTGCTTTAGGTCTGGCAACAGTCATTGGCATTCCTTGGCTGGGAGGAGGGCCCTCATATGATACCTTTCTTCCCCTGCGTGTGCTTCTCTGTCAATTCTGCTCTTTGAATAGCTCAGAAGTGATTAGGTTTAGGACTCACCTCTATCAGAGTGGGCCCTCATTAACATAACAAAAATCCCTCTTTCCAAATAGGGATAGAGTCCCAGGCACAAAGGTTAGGACTCCAAGACATATTTTGTAGGGACGCAGTTCAACCCACAACAGAGGGGATTGTAGCCACCATAACTTAATGGGTACAGGGGAATCCAGATGAGCATGAGACCCCACTGACTGCTCCATCTCCTTGCCCCTCCTACCTCCACCCCCCAAAGAGCATGTCACCAGGGGCAAGAGTGAAAACAAAATAATTAGCACCCTCTTCCTTAACAAGGTGCCTTGGGATGGAGTCCCCCAAGAGCCTCCCAATTATAAGCATCCTTCTATGTCCCTGCCTCCCGGCTAAGCTGCCCAGGCTGGGGGGCGCACACATTACTCCCTCCCACACACAGCAGACTCAACCCAATCATCACAGCTGAGTGGTCTCCCTGCGCCCTTCTTGGGAGCTCAGTGGCTGAACCTCAGGGTTCTCTGGCAGCTGGTGGAGGAGGAAGCCTGCTTAGACCATCCTCAGGGTGAGGTCACCTGGTAAGCCCGTGCTGGAGGGATGGAGAAAGAGAGAGAGGGAAGAAGAAGCTGAGGCCAATTCTAGATTCTCTGAGTGAACCGAGGCTGGGCTTTGCCTTTAGAAGCCTTGGTAGGAGGTACAGTATGGCACCAATGAAACATACAACTTTCCTCTAATTCTTTAATGCTTTCTCCCCCTACCCCACCCATATTAGGATCCCAATTCTACCTTACAAATCTAGCTAGACCAGAGGATGTACACTGGTAC
>NW_022103927.1:1605959-1607771 GCF_000313985.2 Echinops telfairi | reverse complement strand
AAAAAAAGAAAGAAAGGCAAAACAAAAAAAGAGAAAGACATCCCTTGGAGGACTAAAGTGCACCTGGCCCAAGCATGGTATTTGAAGTCAGCTCAAAAGCTAGGTGATGCATAAAGAAGGCCAGGGAAGAATGGTTGCCTTTGAATTATGGTGCTGGCCAAAAAGGAGTGAATATACCACAGACAGCCAAAAGAATAATGAAATCTGTCTCGGAAGAGACCCTTAACTGGCTTGTGTGGATGCAGGTAGGAATCTGCCTTTCCAGCCTTTTAAAACTTTATGGTGAATGAGAAGCTGATATCAGGGGCTCAAGGGGGAAGAGAATGCTTTGAAACTGATGATGGCGGCATCTGTGCAAATGTGCTTGACACACTGGAGGAAGGTATGAGTTGTGATAAGAGATGTAAGAGCCCCCAATAAAAATGTTTTTTAAAAAAGAACTGGGGAAAAAAAACCTTTATGGTGGTAAAATAGATACAGTGAAGCATGTAATGATGGTGAGATTTCGTCTCACGTGCTTTAGACATGTCAGGAGAAGCCAGTCCCTGGAAGAGGACATCATGCTCGGTAAAGTAGACGGGCAGCAAAAAAGGAGAAAGACTCCCTGTGAAATGATTTGACACGGCGGCTGCAGTAATGTAGTAAAGCTTAGTAGCAATCGTGCGGATGGTGCCGGGCTGGGGAGCGCTTCTCTCTGTTGCGCTATGAGTCAAAAGCGCCCGATGGCAGCCAGCAGCATCAGAAAGGGCTCCGCACCACACAGCTCTTGTCTTTGAGTTCTTCAGACGTGCTCATATATATAACAGAATATTTGTCATGTCAACTATTTTCATGTTTACAATTCATTGTGGATGAGTCTGACCATCTTAATAAACCATCACACTATGCCACTACAATGAACAGAAACGGAATTCCTCCTAAGCAAAACTCGGCCCCACCCCCCACCCACCCCCCGCCTTCCCAATCACAAATGCAAAGTAATTGAATCAAATCTGACTCACGGCGCCCCTAGAGACAGAGTGGAACTGTACTTTGGGTTTCCCAGACTAAAACTCTTTAGGGAAGCCTCACCTTCCTCCTATGGAGCAGTTGGTGTGTTCAAACCGCTGATCTTGGGGTTAGCAGCCCAGTGTGTAACCCACGATGCCACCAGGGCTCCTCTTCCATCTCCAGGAACCACTAATGCTGCTTCCTGCATGTTTTCCTATTTCATGTCAACGGCTGGCTTTCAGAGAGGGACAACTAACCGGCGAAGAAATTAGTCATGCACAGAAAAATTCCTCTCTTGCCTTAGCTGAAAAGAGGCAATAATAAGGTTTTGCAAGACTGTGGTGTTCCGTCCTCTCCGGGTCATCTATTTATTATAAGAGAAATTGATATTGCAGGGGCCTGCAGTTTTCCATAAATGTTCCCTAAGTGAAATGAAGAATGGAGATTTGCTTTTGAAAGCAATAAGTGGCTTGTATCGATGCAACTAGGGGTCTACCTTTCCAGCCTTTCTAGATTTTATTGTGGTTTGTATTTGCCGTCTTAACCATTCTAAGTGTAAGTTCCGTGACATTCAATGCATTTCACTGTGTGGTGGAGTCATCGTCGCTGTTCGTTTCCAAATGCCGTTCATCTCCCTACCAGAAACTCAGGGAGAACGATGAGGCTTTCTTTCGGCTCTGGTCAAGTTTGACAGTCTCAGAAAGCACCTGGAGCAGCTCCACTCTGCCCTACAGGGCTGCTATCAATTGAAATCAAGTCAACGCCAGTGGGGTCATGCAAACAGAAACGCAGTTCCCCTTAACCAGTAACTCGCTGTCTCCT
>NW_022103927.1:1603427-1605658 GCF_000313985.2 Echinops telfairi | reverse complement strand
ATTTATCCTTTGGGATTGGTTGATTTCACTCGGAACAAGGTTGACTCATCTTGTAGCATACATCATAACTTCATGGTGACAGCATAAAATATCCCACTGTACGTTTACAAACCAAAGTGAAACCCATTACTATCTAGTCAATTCAGAGTCATAGTGACTCTGTTTAGTAGAGTTTCCCAAAGTGGGCCATGACACCCGCAGGGGGTGCTAGAATGATGGGGGAGTGGACTTTAAAAGAGAATTCCTACACTTTATCCTGAAAATATGAGATGAAGTACAAATGTTTTTAATAGTTGGGGGGAACTGAGCAATTTTTTTTAAGGGAGAGGTAGGACAAGTAAGTTTGGGAACTTACGCCATCTGGGATTTCTGAGGCTAAATCTTTATAGGACCCAACAGCCTCCTCATTCTCCCACAGAGTGGGTTTGAACCTATGACCTTGCAGTCCAATGCTTACCCAACAGCACCACTTGGCCTCCTTTGCATGTGCACACCATATTTGGTGCATTCATTCATCCATCGAAAGACACTCGAGTGGTTTCTACATTGTGCCTATTGTCAACAGCATGGCAACGAGTCCCTGCTTTCAGGGATTTACTTCACCTTCTCTCCCTTACCCCCTCCACTGGGTAACCTCCAAAGTTCGTTCTCTTTGGCATGGAAATCTTTGTCTTGGTTGGGTTTTGTTTGTCTGCTGGCTTGCTTTCTTCTTTCTTCTTCTTGATCGCTGTGGTCGCATATAAGGTCTGTCCTTTCGTGGCTGACTAATTTCACCCAGCAGAGTTTTCTCCAGGCCCACCCATACCATAAGACACTTTGTGATTTCACCATTATTTTTCAGGGATGCATACTATTCCACTGTGTGTATGTACCAAAGATTATGATGTGCCATTTCAATGGGCATTAAGGTTGTTTCCATCTTCTTGCTACAGTGAATGCTGCTGCAATGAACATGGGTGTGCATATATCTGTTCATCCTATAATGCTTAATTACTTCTTTAGAGTATATACCCAGCAGAGGTATTGCTGGATCATATGGACTTTCTACTCCCAGTTGTTTGAAGTAGCACCATATCACATCCCATGGTAGCTGCACATATTTACTGATCCACTAACAGTGGGATTGTAATCTCTCCACGCCCTCTCTAACATTTGTTGTTTTCTGGTTATTTGTTTTGTTTTTAATTTGGCTGCCATTGACAATATAAGGTAGTATCTCATCGTTGCTTTGATTGGCATCTCCCGATGGCTAGTGGTCGTGAGCATTTCTTCATCTGTGTGTTGGTCATTTGTAGGTCATCCTTGGTGAACTGTCTGTTCGTGTCCTTGGACCATTTCTACATGGGTGATTTGTCTTTTTCTTTTTGAGATATTGCTGTTTTTTTAAGATTTTTAAAATTCATCCTTTGTCCATTGTGTCATTGCTAAAACAATTTTCCCCAGGCTTCAGGCTCACTTTTTACTTTTTGAGTGGCATCTTTTGATACGCCTCTGTGTCTTAGTTTTAGTAGGTTCCAGTCATCTATTTTGTCTTGTACTGTGTGTTTCCTTTGTTACAGTTGATAGTGCCGATCAATGCCCTCCAATAGGGCCCTTATGTTTGTTCCCATTTTCTTGCTGATGGTCTCGATGGCTCTGGGAGTTATATTTAGGTCTTAGATCCACCTTGAATTTGTTTTTGTGTACGGGGCGCGTTTTAGGTCCGGCTACATTGTCTGCAGATGGAGATCCAATTTTTCCAGCACCATTGTTGAAGAGACTCTTTCCGCTTCGTGAATACTTAACCCTCTGCCAACGATCGACTGTCCTTTAGATTCCTTAGCCCTCAAACCTAAACAGTGGTCTGAGTGGCTTATAGGAAAAAGGAGGAAAAGTAAAACTGAAATGGATTGCCGTCTTGTGACAAACAAGTTCACTTCAAACAATAACAACACACACCAAAAAGAAGATCACTTGTCTGGAAGTGGATGGATTTATTTCTGGGTTCTCTCTTTTGTTCCATTAGCCTTTGTATCTATCGCTGTACCAGTGCCAGACTGTTTTACCACTGTGGCTGTGTAATACGTTTTGAGGTTGGGAAGTGAGAGGCCTCCTGCTTGGTACTTCTTAAGGAGTGCTGTGCTTATTCTGAGTCCTCCCCATATAAAGTTAGTAATCCGTTTTTTCAGTTCTTTAAAGAATGGAGTTCGAATTTGGATTGGAGTTGCACTTTACTTATAGATTGTTTGGGG
>NW_022103927.1:1595708-1602385 GCF_000313985.2 Echinops telfairi | reverse complement strand
GTGTGTGTGTGTGTGTGTGTGTGTGTGTGTGTCCGGGCTATGCTCACTTCATAAAATGTTTGGGAGCTTACTGTTCTTTTCTATATTCTGGAACCATTTGTGTAGAATTGGTGTCACATCTTCTCTGAATTCCTGGTTGAGTTCCCTTGACTTTTTTTTTTAAAACAGTTTTATTGGCACTTCATCCACATATCATGCACATGAACTTATGTATGGTTGGAAGTTTTTAATGATCTGATCTATTTCTTCTTTTGTTACGCGTCTATCAAGGTTTCCTATATCAGCCCGTGTGAATTTTGGTAAAGAGTGCAGCGCTAGAAATGTGTCCAGTTTATCTGCGTTTTCAAACTTGTTGGAGTCCAGTCTTTCACAGTAATGTGTTACTGTGTTTTCATTTGGTTCTACTGCGATATCACCTTTTCCATCTCTGGTGATTGGTATTTGTCTCTTTCTTTGTTAAGTTTGCCAGTGGCCTATCGATCCACTTTCTCTGATAGCAACCATACTAGTACAGGTGAAGTGTAGCCCCAGGCTTTTGATACGAAGCTACCTTAAGTCTCAAACTGTCCAAAGCAAATGAAGAGGAGAATCCAACAGCAGCCTCTAGTTCTACAGATTAAAATGGCTTGGGATGAGTTTAAGGTCTCTTTTTAAATAGGTGGAGAACTAAAACCAGGGTCTGACCAACTAGGATCTCCAGTGGGTGGGTGAGAGTATTTTATAGCCTGGCTAAGCATTTACATTTCTTTGCATCTTGCTCTCAAACATGCATTTCTGTGCTCACTGTTTTATATATTAGTTTGTATCACAATGATATGTTATAAACTTGGTTTTCTTGTCACTGTATTAACTATGGAATAAACACACAGCAGACTTGCTTGCCACCAAATAAGAACTTCAGCACACCTTTGTTGTTTTAAAAATCATCACAGTGGCTTAGAATTCTGCTGCTAACCGAAAGGTCGGCAGTTCAAACCCACCCAGGACCCACCCTGCAGGAGAAAGATGTGACTGTCTGATTCTGTCAAAATTACAGCCTGGAAAACTCTATAGGACTATCACTCTCTGTCTCATAGGGCCACTGTGCAATGGAATCAGTCTTGATTCTGACTCAATGCCCCCCAAAAACCCAAAAACCTCACTGCCATCACGTCAATGCCCACTCATAGCGACTCTGCAGGACCAGGTAGAACTGCCCCTGTGAGTTTCTGAGACTATAACTCTTCAGGATTGTAGGAAGTCCCATCTGTTTTTTTTAATCATTTTATTGGGGGCTCGTACAACTCTTATCACAATCCATACATACATCCATTGTGTCAAGCACAGTCGTACATTTGTTGCCATCATCATTCTAAAAACATTTTCTTTCTACCTGAGCTCTTGGTATCAGCTCCTTGTTTTTTCCCCTCCGTCCCCGTCCCCTCTCCCTCATGAACCCTTGATAATTTATAAATTATTATTATTTGTTCATGTCTTACACCGCCCGACATCTCCCTTCTTTCTCCCGAGGAACAGTTGATGGTTTTGAACTGCTGACCTTGCAATTAGCAGCCCAACGAGCAACCACTATGCCACCAGGACTCCTTATCATAGGCACAGCTTATCATATTGATGACAAAAGATTGAGTTTGAACATCCTGACCTGTGTGTCTCAAATGTTTCATTTTCAACAAACAAAAACAAAACAAAACAGCTCGTTGGCATATGATGGAACCATGCACACTTTACTGAGCGTGCAACCCGGTCCGTGGGCAGGGACGGTTTCTCTGAAACGTGGTTGTTAGATGCCACCACACCTGTTCTAACTCAAGCACATTGTGGAATCAGAAGGAAGCGCTGTCCGGGCGCATGCCAGCCTCGAAACCCTTGTGCTTGAGCCCATCACGGCAGCCGCTGTGTCAGTTCGTTTCACGGAGTGTCTTCCTCTTTCTCCCTGACCTTCTCTTTTCCCAAGAAAGATACCATTCCCAGAGACCGGTCTCGCCTGATAAAACGCCCAAAGCAGGCGAGATGAAGCCTCGCCACCCTCATTTCTAAGCAGTATTCTGGCCGTACTTCTTCCGAGACAGATTTTGTTGGTTCTTTTAGTAGTTTGTGGTACTTTCAATATTATTCTCCAACACCGTAATCCAAAGGCATTGATTATGCTTCAATCTTCCTCGTTGATTGTGCAACTTCCACAGTATCAGAAGTGATTTTTTTTTAAGTGATTTAAAATACCATGGCTTCGGTATTAGGTGCGCCCTAATCTTCAAAGTGACAACCCTGCTCTTCAACATTGTAAAGAGGTCTTGGGCAGCAGATTCGCCCCTTTGGGTTTTCAAGAGTGTTAACTCTCTTCAGGAGTAGAAAGCCTCATCTTTCTCCCAACATCCCAATAGCTTACCTTATTCCAGTTCTATTTCCCCCTTTTATGATCTTTCTTTCTTTCTTTCTTTCTTTCTTTCCCTTCTTCCTCTTTAAGGCAATTATCTCCCAGCTCTGCTAACTTTGGGGCACATAACCATTGGCCACACCTACGGACTCCATAGCTTAGGACTATGACGTTAAGGATCCACAGGGCTGTGACAGGACCGCTAGAGGTGTCCACGGGAAACTAGAGCTGGAACCTCGTCTCCAACCCCCAGCTTCATGTTGCTCCCCATCCCCACCCACCTTTTTCCCCAGGCAACACAGGCTCTCTATGGAACCAGAAAACCGAACCACAGTGTCAGAATTCTTCCTCCTGGGACTCTCAGAGAAGCCTGAACATCAGCCCCTCCTCTTTGGGCTGTTCCTGTCCATGTACCTGGTCACCATCACTGGGAACCTGCTCATCATCCTGGCCATCATCACCGACTCCCACCTCCACACGCCCATGTACTTCTTCCTCGCCAATCTGTCTCTGGTCGACATCTTCTTCTCCACCACCACTGTCCCCAAAATGCTGGCCAACATCCAGACCCAGGGCAGAGCCATCCCCTTTGCAGGCTGCCTGGTGCAGATGTACGCATTCCACTTGTTTGGCACCATGGACAGCTTCCTCCTGGCCGTGATGGCCATTGACCGCTTCGTAGCCATTGTCTACCCTCTGCGCTACTCGATCCTCATGAGCTCCCGTGTGTGTGGGCTGTTGGTGGGGGGACCATGGGTGATCACCAACCTCCAGTCTCTAGTGCACACCTGCCTTATGGCCCAGCTGACCTTCTGTGATGGCTCTGAGATCCCCCACTTCTGTGACCTCATGCCGCTGCTGAAGCTCTCCTGCTCAGACACACACACCAACGAGCTGGTCATCTTTGGTTTTGGCATTGTCATGGGCTTCAGCCCACTGTCCTGCATCCTTCTCTCTTATGTCTGCATCTTCCGGGCCGTGTTGAAGATCCCTTCTGCCCAGGGCAAGTGGAAAGCCTTCTCCACCTGCGGCTCCCACCTCACTGTGGTGTCACTGTTCTACGGGACCATTTTTGCCGTGTACCTACAGCCCGCTTCGCCCGCCTCCTCGCAGAAAGACAAGGCTGCGGCCCTGATGTGTGGGGTGGTCATCCCCATGCTGAACCCCTTTATCTACAGCCTAAGAAACAAGGACATGAAGGTGGCTCTAAGGAAGCTCCTAGGCAAAGCAGCCCCCTCTCATTCCTAGGACGGAAAAGTGCTTGTGTCTGTCGTATCCAAGATCACCTTGGGGACGTAGAGACGGGCCCCATCCCTTATGGGTTTCATAGTGCTCCCTAAATAAAATGTGCTGAATTCCTAGCCCTTATGGAGAAAAGACATCCCGGCTCTTGAGAATAGTCCATGCGTGGTATTTCTGTTAGGACAACACTAGGAAACTAAGACACCCCCTCCCATCCCTGTGCCAAAGAGCTCAGAGGGTCTCCAAAAAGTCAACATCATTTAGTCGATTCCAACTCATAACGAGCCTACAGGACAGAGGAGACCTGACCCTGCGGGTTTCCAAGACTTTTCAATCCTTACAGGAGCGAAAAGTCTCCACTTCCTCCCAAGGAGCAGCTGGGGGTATTGACCGTCCCAATGTGTAACCTACTATGTCACCGTGGGGGAATAAAAACCAGTTGCTATGGAGATGACCATGATTCCCGGTGACCCGGTGTGTGTCCGATGGAACTGTGGCCCAGAGAGTTTTCAGAGGCTGTTTTTCCAGCAGTAGATCACCAGGCCTTTCTTCCAAGGTTCCTCTGGGTGCGGGGGTTCTCACCTCCAACGTGTCCACTAGCAACCAACTGTGTTGATGGTTTGCACCACCCCAGGATGCTGGGCATTACTGAGTGGATGCTATTGTTGTTGTCGTTGACAGGTACTGTCGAGTCAGTTCCGACTCACAGTGACCCCCTCTGGGCACCAGAACAAATCACTGCCCGGCCCGGTGCCATCCTCGCAATTGTCCTTCCGTCAGAACCCTTCGCTGCAGCCACTGTGCCCATCCATCTTGTCTTCCTCTTTTTCGCTGCCCCTCTCCTTTACCAAGCATGATGTCCTCTTGCAGGGACTGGTCTCTCCTGACAGCATGTCTGACGTCAGTGAGACTAAGTCTTGCTATCCTTGCCTCTAAGGGGGCACTCTGGCTGTATTTCTTCCAAGACAGAGTGAATCATACTAGCTTGTTTAGGTTGAATGGAAGAAGCACACTGGCCTGTCCCAACTCGATTGCTGAGGACAGAGTGGGTGCATAAGCAAAAGTTGTGAAGAAATCTGATGGTGCCCGGCTATCAAATGATATAGCATCTGGGGTCTTAAAGGCTTAAAGACAATCAGGCGGCCATCTAGCTAAGAAACAACAAAGCCCACACGGAAGAAATACACCAGCCTACTCCGGCACAAGCGCTGAAGACAAAGTGGGTGCATAGGCAAATGCGGTGAAGAAAGCTGATGGTGCCCAGTTGTCAAAATATATAGAATCTGGGGTCCCACAGGCTGGAAGATAAACAAGGGGCCATCTAACTGAGAAACAACAAAGCCCACATGGAAAATGCACACCAGCCTGTGAGATGACAAGGCGTCAAAGGGATCAGGTCTCAGGCATCAAAGACCAAAAAAAAAAAAAAAATCATAGCCTTGTGAATGAGGGGGAGTGCAGAGTGGGGACCCAGGGCCCATCTGGAGGTGACGAGCCAGTCAGAGTGCAGTGTAGCAATGATGAAACATACAATTTTCCTCTAGCTCTTAAATGCTTCCTCTCCCTTCCCCCCGCCCCCATCATGATCCCAATTCTGCCTTACATATCCAGCTGGACCGGAGGATGTACACTGGCACAGATAGGAACTGGAAATACAGGGAATCCAGGACAGATGAACCCCTCAGGATCAGTGGTGTGAGTGGCAAAATCGGGAGGGTGGAGGGAGGGTGAGGGAGAAAGGGGGAACAGATGACAAGGTCTACATATAACCTCCTCCCTGGAGGACGGACAGTGGAGAACTGGGTGAGGGAGATGTCAGATGGTGTAAGATATGATAAAATAATAATTATTTCTAAATTATCAAGGGTTCAGGGGGAGGGGGAGTGGGGAGGGAGGGAAAAATGAGGAGCTGATACCAAGGACTCAAGTAGAAAGCAGGTGTTGTGAGAATGATGATGCAGCATATGTACGAATGTGCTGGTCACAAATGATGTATGTACGGATTGTGAAAAGAGTTGTATGAGCCCCTAATAAAATGATTTTTTTAAAAACATCAGATGCTGACCATGCCATTGATTACAATTTATAGGAAGCTTTTACATTTTTATGATAGCTGCTTATAATATATAACAATTTTTTATCAATGATAATATATTTTATTTATTTTGGAATTAAGCTGTTCCTACAGAGTAAATAAATCAGAATTGACTCCATTGAAAAAAAAACAACAGTTCCAAATCATGGTTACCCTCTATTCAGTAGGCAAAATATTGCGCTGGCCTGCACCATCTGCCCCATCACTGGTATGTTTGAGTCGATTGTTCCGGCATTGCCTCCACCCCCTCGCATTAAGGGTTTCCCTCGTCTCCCTCAAACACCCCAGCTTCACCAAACACAACAACCTTCACCAGCAGCCGGTCCCTCTTGATGAACACTCAGATCCGTGAGTCGGGGTCTCAGACAATGCCAGTGATCCATGAGGCTGTCGCTGGCCGGTGTTCAGCAGTAGATTGCCAGACCTTTCTGCCCAGTGCACTTTCATCTGGAAAACCAACCCCCCCACCAAAAATAACCAGAAACTCAGACAAACAAACTTCCTGCCATCGAGTTCAATGGCGACTCACGCAGACCCTATACGACAGGTTAGAACTGCTCCATGGGTTTCCAAGACTGGAACTCTTTATGGGAGTAGAAAGCCTCGTCTTTCTCCCACGGAGCCATCAGTGGCTTTGAACTTCTGACCTTGTGGTTAGCAACCCAAAGCGTAACCACTGTGATACCAGGGACGCTTCGCTGAAATCTGTCCACCCTGGGGTGTTTGAGATACGGATGGCACAGCTGCCGAGTCAGACAACACGCAAGCCGCTGCAGCACCCCAACCGGATGGTGGTGGAGGCGAAGGGAGCCCGGGTGGCAGCGCGGGTTACACATTGACCTGCTAATTGCAGGGTCAGCGTTTCAGCGTTCGAACCTACCATGCTTCTCCACGGGAGAAAAAGAGGCTGCCTGGTCCCTTAAAGATAGTCTCTGAACTTTAAAAGAGGAAGTTCTCCTGCGTCCT
>NW_022103927.1:1593253-1595327 GCF_000313985.2 Echinops telfairi | reverse complement strand
AGGGGTGTGTTCTTACAGTTAGAGGAGATGACCACCAGATGGCAGCAGGGCCATTTCACACACAAAAATGGACTGAGTGTCTGTTTCCGAAATACTTAACATTGTAACTAGTGTTCAAGCGTTTGGCTGCGCTCCTGAGAGTAGGAGGTTCGAAACCACCCGCGGCTCCGCGGGAGAAATCGTGGGCTTTCTATCCTCCCGAACAGTGGCAGTCTCAGAAACTCACAAGGGCAGTTCTAGCTCGTCCGACAGGGTCGCTCCGAGCCAGTATTGCATTTGGCAGTGAATCTAGTTTTCTTTGATTTTAGGCTGACCGCGAGAATCTGGCCCTTTTCCCTCGGCCGCCTCCGGTGTGATCTTTGCCTGGGAATCAAATCTGCAAAGGTCCGGGGGCCGCACGGGAGCCTGGCTTGGGAGTGGATGTGCTGGGGTGGGGGTGGGGGGTTGGCCCCCAGGTCAGTGGGAGCCAGGGGCAAGATTTGAGAAGAGGGGTTCAGAACAAAGACCTCCCGAGGCCGCCTGCTGATCAACCACTCACCGCGGAGCCGCTTCGGATGCTGGCGGCCCCCCTGGGACCACGTGAAACTGCTCCACAACCTTTCAAAGGGTGGACGGCGCGGGGGCGCCCTGCGGTCGACGGCTGTCGTTAGGCGCTGCCAAAACTCAAAGGGCCACAGAACGAAATGCCGTCCAGAATCTTCGCTGTGGAAAGTCAGCGAACTTTTTTCTGTGCAGGCTCGAATCCAACTGTATTTTTCAGCGTTGTGGGTGGTCTACATGGTTTCTGTTGTGTTTACTCAAATCTACCCTTTTAGCATCCAAAGCAGCCGTACAGGTATGTCCAAAAGATAAGCGTGCCCGTGTGTGAACAAACGTCATGGATAGACGCTGACATGTGATCCCATGTCATTTCGCACATCACAACATATATAGCCTTTGGTGGCGTGGAAACTACCCACACTGAAACCATCCGCCCAATGAGCAACTTCTATGTATCTCAGTCAGTGACACATGGTCCCAGTACCTTTACCATAAATTCAAGCCCCTTCCCTCAAGTAAAGTACCCCCCTCCACCTATGGCACCCACCCCTAATTGGGGGCTTCTGGGTATTTGTGGCACCGTGGCAGTGGTTGCCAGGCGCCATCAACTCAGTTCCTCTGGGCAACACAACAAAAGGCAGCCTGGTCCTCCCCCATCCTCAGCATTGTTCTCATGTCTGAGCCCAGCGGGGTTTGCAGCCGCAGTCGATCCACGTCACCATGGACTAGCCATGATGAGTCACTGTGGTTTAAACCGAAGCAGCTGGCACTTCAAACCCCCCAGCTGCTCCGTGGGGGGAAAGGCCCAGTGGTCTGCTTCTGTGAAACTTGGAGCCTCTGAACCCCTTAGAGGCTTAGAGTCAGAATCCCCTTGACTGGCCACAGTCACATGCAGTCTCTGTCCTTTTGTGTCGGCCGAATGCCACTCAACGTTATGTTTTCAAGGTTCATCCACGTTGTGCGTCAGGGCGACCTGTGGGGCCGAGGGTCCCCTAGAGCCCACTATGCCCCTCAAACAGCCTCCGGTTTGATGATTTGCACGAGGGGCTCGGAGGATTCAGAGTTGGTGGCTGAGACCATGCGATCTTGTTCATCTTGCGTCCCTCTGCTTAGCACACCAGCTGGTCTTTGTTTAGTAGTCACTCCAGATAGCCCCTGAGGGCATGAGTGCCATCAGGGAGGGAGAAAGGATGGGGCTTTCTACTCCCACAGGGACTTCCAGTCTCAGAAACTCACAGGGGCAGTTGGGTCCTGGCCTGTAGGGTCACTGAGTCAGCACTGACATGACAACAGTGTGTCTTTTGAATGGTCGTGAGCCCTGGTGGTGGACACACTGGGTTATGCTTCGGGTTGTGAACCACAAGGTCAGCAATTCAGAAAGGTCACCAGCCAATGCTCAGGAGAAAGATGAGGCTCCCTACGCTCATCAAGAGTTTTTCATCTCAGAAACTGCCCCCAGGAGAGTCTGCCCCGGCCAAAGGGTCGCTATAGGTCAGAGTCGACTCCATGGCGGTGAGTTTGTTTGGTTGTTGTT
>NW_022103927.1:1590644-1591522 GCF_000313985.2 Echinops telfairi | reverse complement strand
CACTTAACCTTTATATAAAATTCTCTCTTATACATGAGTTTCTGTGGATTTAATTCTCCAAAGTACCCAGACTAATACACCTGGCTATCAGATAGAATAGCATCTGGCGTCTTAAAGGCTTGTTTCCAAAGAAGTAGCCATCTGTGTGAGACGTCAACTAAGTCCACATGGAAGAAGCACACAAAAATCCAAGGATTGCAAATTAGATCATCAGACACAAAGGACGATTATAGAATCAGAGCTTAAACTGTGAGCTTCGATCAGTTGGCAGAAGGCAGTGGATAACGGTAGAAGCCCAACATACATCTGCAGGATCCACTCCAGGAATAAGCCTCTAGTGATCTCCCTCTAACCATATTGAGGGATGGGAATAAACTAGTTACCAGACAGAGAGTATTGGAGACATGGCTATAACAGACTGACTCAAAAACCTTGTCATCTGACTCAAAATCCATCTGGCTCGAAAATCTTGTCCCTTGACCTCTCGCTGACACACGTTGGGCTTGGTCTGGGTTTTATATTTGGGTTTAGCTCTGTTGTATTTTGTCATTGTGGATAGCCTTCTTGAGTCTGTGTGATGTGGTCTTCTATGTTTTCGGGAGAAGAAACCCAGGATTGATGAACCCATAGAAACAACGAGAATAAGAGTTCCTGGGGGAGGTGAGGGATAGAGGGAGCTGATAATAATCAAGGAGCTCAAGAAAGAAGAAAATGTTCTGAAGCTGATTGGGGTAGCAATTGTACACTACTGCTTGATGTAATTGAACTGTGGCAGACTGTGTTGTCTGGATCAGCTCCTCATGAAATGGTTTGGGGGGGCGGGGAAATACAGCCTTGAAAACCTATGAGGCTGCCCTACTCTGCCCTGTAGGGCCACT
>NW_022103927.1:1587622-1589251 GCF_000313985.2 Echinops telfairi | reverse complement strand
ACTCTCCGGAACCAGGACCAAAGGCCTATGCCGTTTACTACAAGAGGATCCCGCCCCTCGAAGTGCTCCTGGCCAGTAGGAGCGTACAAAAAGGCGTGGCATTTTCTGGGGTGACTGTCATAGTGATTGTGTTAGTCCAGGCAGACGAGAGAAACAACTCCAGGGAGACTCATATGTGTATCAGAGAGAGCTTTAGATACAAGAGCAATTGAATATTGAGAAAACATCCCAGCCCAGTCCACATCAAGTCCACACGTCTGATATTGGCCCATCTGTCCACTACTAATCTATAAAGTTCTCTTCAGACTCCTGAAACATATGCAATGATGCCGAATTCAGGAAGATCACAAGCCAGTGGGATGGGAAGTCTTGTGGATCCAGTGACGTTGCAAGCATCTCAGCGCTGGCAGGGGTCTCCACGTGGCTTCTCCAGCTCAGGGCACACATGGAGGTGTGTCTCATCAGCTGTGATGTCTCCTAGGGAGTCAGCAGAGACAGAACTTGTCTCCCGCCTCCTAGAGGATCATGGGAGTTCCCCAGAGTCCTTAAGAGAAGGCCAGGCCCACACAGGAGCCTCATTGCCTATGACCTGATTGACAGGCCAGACTCCACCCCCTCACTCGTAACCTCTCAAATTGACAAGCAATTCTAGAACTACCACAGTGATCTTGCACTGCTCGGCCGGCAGTACAAGTGGAGGGCTTTTCACCAGCAGACCCCTGTCCTCTCCCAGTTTAGGAGGAGAGAAGTCTGGATTCGGGGTGCAGCCAGCTCCAGGAGAAGAATCTCTGCTTCTGTTGGCCCTGGGGGAAGGTTTTTGTCCCTCAATCTTACCAAGGGTCTCAGAGGTATTCAGTTCAGGGATCTTGGGTCCAAAGGATGTGCTCCGCTCTCAGCATTCCTTTCTTGATGGTCATAGGCCTCCCAGACCATTCACTTGTCTACTCCCTTTCCTATCTCAAACTCCACGGACTCACCGTACAACCCAACCCTGTAGCGCGAATCCTGCCTCTTTTGCATAACTGGTTCTAATCCTGCCCCGTGAACATCACAGAGGTGAAGACTTACAAGACATAGGATACTGGCAGCGACTCACAAAAAGGAGGATAAATTCACAATACTAAGAAGGGGCGGCCCAGCCCAGTCGACCGTATTTTGGGGGGCACATTTCGATCCACAACAGAGGCTCAAGGCAATTTTAGGGATTTGAACATGGGGGCTCAGAGAGGAACAGTGATTGCTCCAAGGACATGCGCTGGACAGGTGAGACATTCCAGCCCAGGTGAGTGAGAATGAAAATCTGACCCTTCCTTTCATGGTGATGCTGGATAGCCTCCCGGGTAGGGACTTGTCGAAGGTACGTGGTGCTTCACGGAGCTCAAGCTTCAGCGAGGAGCCCACTGAGTCCACATGGAAGAAACACGCCAGCTTGTGTGAGCCAAGGACAACAATTACAAAATTCAAATGTGACCAAGGGAAAAGTAGCAGAGCCTAAATTACAAATACCCGGTTTGTAGAAGGCTATGGAGGACAGTGGGAGCCCAAAACCCATCTGCAGAGTATCTAACCTGATTTCGCCGCCGGCAGATTCCCACAAGATTCTTTTGTTCCATGACAAAAATGTTTTCC
>NW_022103927.1:1579680-1583434 GCF_000313985.2 Echinops telfairi | reverse complement strand
GGTAAAAAAAAATTAATGACTTGTTCAATGTATGGGAGATGCATAAATCCTTGACTCATTTGGAGACCCTGAGCTGTGCAAATGGTTAATGAACTTGGCTGCTAACGGAAAGGTTGGCGGTTTGAATCCATCCAATAAGTCTTTGGAAGAAAGGCCTGAAGACGTATTTCTGAAAAATCCACCAGCACGGATCACAGTTGCTTTACCATGAGTCAGAGTTAACTACATGGTAACTGGTATCAAACCAGCGAGTTTAATTTACTTATAAATGATTTTTTTGCCATACTTAGCCATTTTTACTGATAATTTTTGAAATATGAGCCCTATAATAAGGCTCAAGTTTAAAATGTTTACATGAGCCGTATTCGTGGATTTCCTATGGGAACTACTTAGAAAGACATCTTCCCAACTTTCCTTCGATCCTCCACCCTCCTTTTGCTCCTACTTCTCATCGTCTTTCACTTTCTCCACTCTTCTTTACTGCTACACATTGTGCTCTCTCTCCGCTCTTTCTCGTCTACATTTGCCTGTAGTTATTGAGAATTGCTTTCACCATTTCATACACCAGAAACCAACATTTTAGTCTGTTTTGTGGGCTTACATATAACATTTCTCCCAACAAAATCATATTATTGTAAAAACAAATAGTGAAAGTGACAATCAGAAAACTACAGGGAGAATAACAGAATAAAGAAAGTGAATGGAAGAAAAGAGAGGAGTTAGAAATGTGTCAGACTCTGCAGAATTTTTAACAGACCTTCTTAATTTGCAGGCTTTTGGACACAGTTATTTTTATATCGGAAAGACTTAAGAATCTAATGCCTGACTTAGGTTAAAAGAAAAAAACAATTAACTTTGTAAACCCGAATTAAAAACAGACGAACAATAAAACGCACTCGGTTGTGATAAGAATCCCAGCCCAAGTGTCAGGAAATGATTTCCACCGAGTATGAATATAAGGTCGCCAAGATTGTAAGCCTTAAAAAAAAAAAAAAAAGATTGTAAGCCTATAGAATCCTTCACATTCATATCACCATCCATCCCACTTGAAGTTGTTGCTAGAGGAAGACAAAGCACAGTATCAAAAGCTATTTTATATGTACAAAAGTCCTATTTAACTTCTTAGCAAATAAGCTTGTTTTGAGGCTGACTTAAAAAAAAATAAAGAATATGGTTGGTGAAGAAATGTTCGTCAGTAAATGTGTGTCGAAAAGATCTCAACAGACTGCTTGCCCAGCAAACCTCAAGAAGAATGTGCCCAACACTAACTTGGCTGGCTCCCGGAAACCTAGGTTAGAAAAGAAGTCATCTAATTGTGGAAACTTTCAAATTGCTATTGACTTGTGATCATGTGTAATCCCAGGTCTCCATGATTGTGGTCCTGTCCTACACTTTTCTGTATTAGAAAACTGATTACTCTCCAGTTAGTTCCGGTCACATGGCCCTGCTGGACACTCACCCTCAGGTAATGATCTCTGAAGATAAGGGTGCTACAGTAAAGTGTGGGGAAGAGAGCAGAGGGTGCCTGGCTATCAATGGGAATAGTGTCTGGGGTCTCAAAAGCTTGCATGCCAACAAGCAGCCATCTAAGTGAGGAGCCCACCCAGTCCACGTGGAAGAAGCACCCCAGCTTGTGTAGTCCAAAGACAACAAGAGCAAAATCCAAATAGAGCAAAGGGGGAAACGGCAGAGCTTAAATCGTGAATACCCAGTTTGTAGAAGGCTATGGAGGACAGTGGGAGGCCAAAACCCATCTGCAGAGTCTCTAGTCAGATGAAGCCACTGCAGACCCCCTCTAGTCACAGGCGAGGGACTCGAACAGCTTTACTCTCAGACCAGAATCATTGTAAACTGGATTAAGCTGGATCAAACTTGATGCCTGGTCAATTGACCTCCCTCTTGCCCCAACCTGAATTTGTTCTAGGTTCAAGCATTTCTTGCTTGTTCCATAACAAAAATTTCTTCCGTAGCATTTTAAGTATTGATGGTAGTCTTTTCTTTCTTAGGTGTTATTTGTATTTTTATCTTTATATTATTATGATCTTAACCTTGCCGTTTTATTTTGTTTTGTTTTTATTGATTCTGTTTGGTTTCCCAGTTTGTGACACATAGGAGGAGTAGATACATAGAGATAATAACTGGTGCAATGGCTTATCAGGGATGGAGGTGGGATAGGGAGGGTGAGGGGATTTGAGGAGCAAACAATGAATGCAGGAGGGGGAGGGAGCACTATAACTGATTGTGATTATGTATATAAAACTTATTTTTAAAGTGATTTAACTATGGAAGTGCATGATATGTGAACACTGTATCAGAAAAACCACTAGAAAAAAAAAAAGAAGAAACAAGCAAACTTGACCAATGGTTGCCATAGGTGAAGGGGTACAGGTTGTTGCATCGGGGGCATTAAGTTTATGTCAATGGTGGTAGAACAATGTGGAAAAGGATATCAATAATGGTGGTACAACACAAAGTCTACTTGTAATCGATGACACTGAATTGTACAAGAAGAAGTTGTGGAATTGGAGACTTCTGTTGTGTATATTTTTGCCACAATCAGGAAAAAATTACATGAATAACAACGACTCCAAGGAAGAAGAGAATGTTCTAAAATTGACTATGGTGACAATTGTACAATTCTTCTATGATTGAATTATTGAACTGTATGACATTGGGTGAAATGCTAAAAAACTGCTAAAAATTTAAAAAACCAAAACTCAGTTGTCTCTAAAAACATCAGAGCACACACTTTGGGCACTTTGGGGGATTGCCTAGGGGTGGCCCAATTTAGATCACTCTATTCCGCAGTTCAAAACTCTTGGCTTCAGTTTTAACAGAGTCCGTTTTGTTCTTTGACACTTCTTGGTATCCAAACTGTCGTCGGATTTGGAAGTGTTTATCTTACGTGACCTAAAAAAGTCAAAGGCCCAGAGGTTTGGTGCCACCAAGACGTCCCTTGTTCTATAGACGTTGCTAGCAAGTTAATGAACCTCTTAAGATCTGAGCTCTGATCCCCTGTGCGTAGCTCTTCCAGTCTTGATTCAAGGACCTGGTTTTGCTTTGTTCATGGAAGAGTTTGCCTCTGCTAGTGGAAGCAGTAGAGGGTCTGGTGTTTCCCTGACAAAAGAAGGTGTTTGAGTTTGTGAAGTCACAGGCTTTATAAGAAACCAAGGGCACGAAAATAGTCCCGTATGGGTCCATTGGGGAAGGCAGCAGCTGCAGGGTGGCCAAGGACTTCGGTGACAAGTTAAGCAGCTCAAGGGATGGGCTCCCCACCAGCCACAGACAGCGCTTCTGCAGCTCGCCGACACGTATTGGTTTAAGCAATACATTGGCCAAACCGCAAACGTTGTTGTTGTTGTTGTTGTCGTTAGGCACTGTCGAATCGGTTCCAGCTTATGGTGACCCCATGATCGACAGAACCAGACAGCCCGGTCCTACTCCATCCTCACAGTTGCTCTTCTGTTTGAGCCCATTGTTGCAGCCACTGTGTCCGTCCATCTTGCTGAGGGCTTTCCTCACGACAGCCTCCGTTAGAATGTGTTGACGCCGGGCGTCCAAAGCACTGAACAAACTGGAGCCTTCTTGAAAACGGGGAATTCCATACCCAGGGACCTTCCACGCAGAGTTCCCTTCTGGGTATTTCTCCAATGTGGACAAGCACGCTGGTTTTTCTATCTGCTGGTACCTACTAGTTAGCAAAAGCTTGCCAGGGACAGTCTGTACAAATATGTGGCTATTTGGGGTTCCTGTG
>NW_022103927.1:1576927-1578589 GCF_000313985.2 Echinops telfairi | reverse complement strand
TAGACTTCTGTAATGCAAACAATTACAGTGCTGTCACTTCCCCTCATCTCCTCAAAATATCAGAATTAGGAGGACTGTCTAGTAGCAATAACTCCTTTATGACAGATGGCTTGACGAAGTAAGTCAGACTATCCCATATATAGAAACGTTAGTAAGCTGTATGCCATGTGTGTATTTCATGTGGAGGGTTAGCCTAATTATATAAAATGCCAATGTTGACCCTTTCATTGGTCTTTACCTTGCTTAGGTAAATGGACCGTGTAAGATGAATGTACCTGGGAATGTCTGGAGTTCTATTAGGCCTCCCTCCAGTCCTGTAATGAAAGCATTGATTGGACTCTTGAGAAGAAACTATCTAAGAAGGACCATGAAGTCAAAGCCTAGCATACCAATCCTCTATCACCAATTGATACTGGCACTAGACATTCTTCATACTAATTTATGTATGGTCCTGGTTAGCAGCCACAATGTCTGCAGTTCAAGACCACCTGTTGTTCCAAGGGAGAAAGACGAGGCTAGAAAACTCTACTCCCATAAAGAGTTGCAGTCTTGGAAACCCATAGAGGCAGTTCTACCCTGCACTATTGGGTCGCTGTGAGTCAGCATCGACTCTTTGACAACGAGTTTTTGTGTTTTTGTTGTTGTTGTTTTGGTTTGGTTTGAATTCAGGCTGAAGCTGCAGAAAATGAACACAAGTCCCAGAGAGTCAAAGTCCAGGCTTGTCCAATGTGATCCTGATACACCTTTTGGGGAAAGGAGTGGAGTTTATGTCTGGTCCTGCTGAATCTTGTGCCAGAAGTGTAACTCAAAGCTATGTCCAAAAAAAAAAGGGTGGGAGGGGCGCATAGGTACAGCTTCTACCTTGCTTGCTTTGGGAGCCTTAGTGACCTTGTTAAAGCCCACCTCCCCCAAGTGCACCACACTGAGAAGAAGCCCACACCACACAAAGAGGCCACAGTCCAGGTTTGCACAGGAGTGAATCACCGGCCATCTAAGTCAAGCAGGCCCCAGCGGGCTTCAAGGTGCTCATTTCTCAAGTAGCTCCTAGGGGCAGGGTCTTCCCAACTGAGATCACAGGACTAGGGACAAGCAAAATGCCCGTTGTCCTCTGTCCAAATCCCTGATGCCCAGCCTCTGCGTGCAAGGAGCCCTGATGGCATCGTGGGTGACCGTCAGAGTAGACGCTCTGCGGGAACCAAGATAAGGTTTTCTGCCCCCTGAAACCCACCAGGGCAGTTCTACTGGGTCCTATGGGGTCTCTGTGGACAGAGGGGGCTCGATGGCTGTGCGCTTTGTTGGTGGGGTAGCCTATAAGGAGAACGAGAGGGTGGTTGTTACAATCCAGTAGCAACTGTGATCGGGTGGGGGCGCAGGAGTGGCCTCCGAGACCCCACGGAAGAGGCTGGAAGGCACCAAGTGCCCGCTGGGTCCTGAGTGCACGGAGGATTGGGAGCTGCGGGGAGCGGGTTAAATGCAGAATGCGTGTTGGAGGGAGACCCCAGAGGTGTTGGCTGCGTTAGTACAGGGCGGGTGGAGAGGCGAGCCGATCAGAGGCCCGGGCTGTCCCGCAGTCCACGGCGGTGCCAAGGAGGGTCGCCAGGGCCACCACCCCCCACCGCTCCTACCCCCCAGGCCCTCCCTCCTCCGGCGACTACATCTCCC
>NW_022103927.1:1561848-1573964 GCF_000313985.2 Echinops telfairi | reverse complement strand
GGCCCTGTGCCCAGGGGACCGTGCTGCTGCCCACCGTCTTCCGAGGTATTGCAGGCAAGTGGTGCAGGGCAGGGCACTGGGTCGTGGTGGGCAGAGGACCCAGGGGGCTGGGGCTGAGATGGGGGTGGCTTGGAATAGAGGGAACAGGGTCAGCTCTGGGCTTCTCTCCACAACCAGATTGAATCCCCAGGGTGCTGAGCCCAGGGTGACGGGATGGGGACCCAAGCAGACTCAGCCTAGGGTTCCTCCATCACCTCCCTACCACAGTTCTTATACTCACCGCCCCCCCCACACACACGCACCTCCACTAGGGTGAGGGTGACTTGGAGTTAGGGTCCCAGAGCCCAGATCCTGCCCAGGCAGCCCCAATTCTGGTTTTCACCTGCTTCTAGGAATCCTTAGGGTGCTGGGTCTGGGGTGAAGGGATGAGTAGAAGTATGAGGGCCAGGGTACAGTCGCCTGCAAGGCTCAGAGCCAGCCCGCCCCCCACCCTCTCATTCCCAGGGTGCCAAGCCCAGCAGCTGGCCGTTCGCCTGGAGCCCCAAGGGCTGCTGTATGCAAAGCTGACCCTGTCGGAGCAGCAGGAAGCTCCAGGCACAGCCGAGCCCCGAGTCTTTGGGCTGCCCCTGCCCCTGCTGGTGGAGCGGGAGCAGCCCCCTGGTCAGGTGCCCCTCATCATCCAGAAGTGTGTGGGGCAGATCGAGCGCCGAGGGCTTCGGGTGAGCCACCCTGCTGCCCTGAGCCCGGGTCACTCCTCCCTTCCAGCCTTCCCAGGGGGAAGGGGCTGCTGAGGGGTTCCATAGCACCGGCCTGGAATCCTCGGCCACCCTTTTCATAGCACAGCAGCCTGACCCTGCTGGCATTCAGAGTCTGATGTCCGGGGGAAACAGGAATCCATTAACTCATCGCCGTAAAACTGCAGCTGGGAGGAGAGAGGGCTCAGGAGGGGAGTAGCTGAGGCTCTGAAATCACAGAGCAGGGCTTGGTCTGGTCTGGAATCGTCACTGAAGGCCTCCCTGAGGAGGTGACAGACAGTTGGGCAGACACAGTCAGAGTTCCCCAGATCAGTGGAGGCTCAAGACTGGTGATCAAATCCAAGCAGAAGAGCCAAGCTTGTCCAGACAGCAAGGCAGAGACCACCGTCCGTGATGTCCAGGGTCAGGACCAGGAAGACAGGCAATGAGACTACAGCCCATTCTCCCAGCCTCCCCAGCACCCAGGGTTCACTGCCACCTTGGCCCAAACCTGTGGCCCCCACCCACAGTAGATTCCCATGAGGAGCCACTTTCTCTCTGTCCCAACCCCAGGTCGTGGGGCTGTACCGGCTATGCGGCTCAGCAGCAGTGAAAAAAGAACTACGGGATGCCTTTGAGCGAGACAGTGCAGCCGTCTGCCTCTCCGAGGACCTCTACCCTGACATCAATGTCATCACTGGTCAGCATGCCCCGCGCGCTCTGTCTGCCTCACCTCCATTCAAACCTCACTTCCAGCCATCCCTACTGCCCGTCTGCAATCGCACCTCTTCTGTCTGGCCTGGATTTCACCACCCCCTAGCCCCCCATCTTCATCCCTCCGAGTCCAAGGTGACCCTCTGGCCTCAGGAGCCAGGGGTGCCCTGACCAGAGGGTGTCTGTGTCCATAGGCATCCTCAAGGACTATCTTCGGGAGCTGCCTACCCCACTCATCACCCAGCCCCTCTATCAGGTGGTGCTGGAAGCCATGGCCCGGGGGCCCTCAGACCAGGTTCCCCACAACCCTGAGGGCACCAGAGGGCTCCTCAGCTGCCTTCCAGATGTGGAGAGGGTGAGTTGGGCTGAGGATGGCCTGGCGAGGTGGGTGGGAAGCATGGGTGTAAGCTAGTGGCATCGCAGCCCAGGAAGTGTTGTTGCCAGGTGCCATCGAGTCAGCTCGGACACATGGTGACCCTGTGTACCACAGAACCCTATGTACCGCCCGGTCCTACACCATCCTCACCATTATTGTTAGGGTCGAACCCAATGGTGCAACCACTGTGCCAGTCCATCTCATGGAAGACCTCCGTCTTTTATACTGGTCCTCTTCTCTACCAAGCATGATGTCATTCTCCCACACTGATCTCTCCTGATAACACGTCCAACGTACACGAGACCAAGTCTCACCATTCTGGCTTCTAAGGGGCATCCTGGCTGTACTGTCTTCAAGACACTTTATTCTTCTGAAAGTCCATGGTACTTTCAATATTGTTCGCCAGTACCATGACACAAGTGCGTCAATTTTTCTGTGGTCCTCAGTCATGGGCCAACTTTCACATACTATAAAGCCATTGAAAATACCACGGCTTGGGTCAAGTCCTCAAAGTGACATCTTTGTGCTTTAGCACTCTAAAGAGGTCTCGTGCAACAGATTGGTCCATTGCAATACTTGATTTGACTGTTGCTTCCAGGAGCACTGATTGTGGATCCCAATAAAACGAGATCCTTTACCACTTCCGTCTCTTCTCCATGGTTTGTGATGGTGTCTATTGGTTCAGTTGCATTCTGCTTTTCTTTACTTGGAGTTCTTAATCCCTCCTGAAGGCTGCAGCCTTTGACCTTTATCAGTTCGTCCTTCCAAGTTCTCCTCACTTTCAGCAAGCGATGCAATGTCATCTGCATACTGCAGGCTTTTAACGTGCCTTCCTCCAACCATGATGTTGCGTTCGTAATATAATCCCGTTTCGGGACTTATTTGCTCAGCTTATAGAGCAAATAGTGTGGCACACACCTTTCCTGATTTTAAAACCTGCCGCATCCCCTTGTTCTGTTCAAATAACTGCCTCTAGGTCCATGTATGTACGAGTCAGCATGCGCACAGCGAAGTGTTCTGAGATTCTCATTCTTCACAATGTTATCTGCAGTTTGTTGTGCTCCACACATTCTAAGGCCTTTGCAGAGTCAATAAAGCACAAGTACGCATCTTTCTGGAATTCTCGACTTTCAGCCAGATCTGTCTGACATCATCAGGGACATCCCTAATGCCATGTCCTCTTCTGAACCTGACTTGAATTTCTCGCAGCTTCCTGTCAATGTACTGCTACAACCATTTTTTAATTATCTGCAGTAAATTTTATTTCTATGTGACACTATTATATTGTTTGAAAATTCCCACCTTCTCTCCTTGGAATGGACACAAATATAGATCTCTTCCAAGTGGGTAGCCTCCCACATTTTGGGGGGCATAGACTAGTGAGTGCTTCCAGCATTGTCTTTGTTTGTTGAGACAATTCCTCTTCATCAATCCCTGAAGCGCTGTTTTTCATTAATGCCTTCAGTGCAGCATGGACTTCTTCCAGTGTCGTGAATCTTGATCATATGCTACCTGTGAAATGAATGAAAGTTGACCTTTGGTTACAATGACTGTGTATTCCTCCTAATTTCTGATGCTTCCTGCATATTTTATTGATGCTACCTGGATCATTCAATAGTTTGCCCATAGAATTCATCAATAGTGCAACTGGAGCCTTGGGTTTTTCTTTGTTTTTTCTTCAGTTCTTTCCGCTTGAGATCATGTGAAGTGTGGTCTTCCTTTTTGACTTGCTACTTCCAGTCTTTGCATAGTTCATTATAATGCTTTGTCTTCTTGAGTTGCCTTTTGAAATTGTGTCCAGCTCTTTTATGCCATCATGTCTTCCATGTACTGTAGCTACTCTATATTCAAGGG
Source organism: Echinops telfairi (assembly GCF_000313985.2). Classification (NCBI taxonomy): domain Eukaryota; kingdom Metazoa; phylum Chordata; class Mammalia; order Afrosoricida; family Tenrecidae; genus Echinops; species Echinops telfairi. Next base: position 1,570,286 of record NW_022103927.1, on the reverse strand, counting down.
CGTGTTTCCAAGTCTGATATCCGCTTTGGTCTCTTTCTTTCCTGTTCTTGTAATGACTCTTGCTTCCTTCGTGTATCATGGTCTGGAAATAGCAAGTGGGTGCTCTTAAACCAGTTGCCATCCCGTCGACGCCAGCTCGTGGCAATCCCTATGTGTGTCAGAGAAGAACTGTGCCCCAGGGGGGTTCTGAGAGCTGACTGCAGAGGTCTTTATTCCGAGTCCTCTCTGGGTAGACTCAAACCTCCAACCTTCCAGTGAGTAGTGAGTGTATTAACCCTTTGTACCACCTAGGGACTCCTAGTAAACAGATGTGGAAACAGATGTCCAGAGAAGTTAAGTGGGCTGCCCAAAGTCCACAGCTGGGATGTGTCAAAACCCTAAATTCTGAACTAGGATCACTTTGCCACAGAAGTTTCCTGGCTGTGGGATCCTGGATAGATCTTGCCCCTCTCTCTGCCTGAATGCCCTAATCTGTAAAATTTGACTAATGCCAGCCTAGCCAAACACAGAGAGAAGTGAACGGGGTTCCAAGCTCTGTTACTTCTAAAGCTAACTTACTTAGCTAACTTAGTGTCCCCTCCAGGAAAAAAATAATAAGGTCATAATATGAATACCCATGCAGCCCATCCTGGATCCCAGACTTGGCTTTGCCGGCTCTATTATGAAACCATGATCCTGTTTCCCCACTGTGAGCTTTAGTCTCCTGCAGATACAACAGGGCCGGGCTTTGTCTGCCATATGCACCCCCTACTCTCTTCGCAGGCCACACTGACGCTTCTCCTGGACCACCTGCGCCTGGTCTCCTCCTTCCACGCGCACAACCGCATGACCCCGCAGAACCTGGCTGTGTGTTTCGGGCCCGTGTTACTGCCAGCGCGTCAGACGCCTGCCCGGACCCGTGGCCGCAGTTCTGGCCCAGGCCTTGCCAGCGCAGTGGATTTCAAGCGGCACATCGAGGTGCTGCATTACCTGCTGCAGTCCTGGCCAGGTGAGCCTCTCTCGGCCTGATCGGGCCATGCCTTCCCTAGCGGCCAATCTCAAGCACACACACCCCGTCATCAGGGTAAATTTATGATTTGGGCAATCTATCTTTGATACAGTCAGGGGTCCTTTCAGTTAGCACGTCTGTCAGATGCTTGGTTGCCTTAGTAACTGTGGTGCAGCCAATGAGATCCTGATCTGGTCAGAGGGCCTGTCTTTGGCCATCCAATCAGAGGCCTGGTTTTGCCTGTGTAGCCACTTAGAAGACAGGTCCCCTCCGCTGTACCGGATGCCATGGTGAGCCTGCCTGCTTCCCTTCGCAGAGCCCAGAAGGCCCTCGGAAGCTCCAGACATGGCCCCGTACCTGCGGCCCAAGCGACAGCCGCCACTGCACTTGCCTCTAGTGGGCCCTGAGGTGGTAACCAGGACCCGTGGCCGAGGCGGCCCTGAGAGCCCCCCAAGCAATCGCTATGCGGGGGACTGGAGCGTCTGCGGGGGAGACTTCCTGCCCTGTGGGCGAGACTTCCTGGCAGGGCCGGACTACGACCACGTGACAGGCAGCGACAGCGAGGACGAGGACGAGGAGGAGGCGGGAGAGCCGCAGGGCACCACCGACTTTGAGGATGACTTCGAGGCGCCCTTCAACCCGCACCTGAATCTCAAAGACTTCGATGCCCTCATCCTGGACCTGGAGAGAGAGCTCTCCAAGCAAATCAACGTGTGCCTCTGAGCCCCGAGGGGCGGGACCCCGGTTGCCAAGGGCGGGGCTCCTGGTTGCTATGGTGAGGCCCGGCTCACCAAGGACCGAATTTGTTGCCAAGGCCCAACTCCTGGTTGCTAGCAGTTGCTCAGGGGGGTCCACCAGGGCCCCTGCTGAGAATCCGTCCCCATTTCCAGTGCCTTGTTGCTGGTACTCGGCCAGTGCTTGCAGAGGCCCGCTGGGTACTGGGCTTTTAGGGACCAACTGTCCTGAGTACCAAGGGCTTCTCGCTGCCAGGACGGCAGCTCTGCTTGCTAGGCGGGCCTTTCTTGCCTCCCCGTGTTCGGGGAAACACCAGTTACTGTGAGCATCACCTTGGAAGGGTGAAACACCCCTGTCGACACCAGCCAACCCTCTTGCTGCTGCCAGCCAAATCAGTATTAGCTTTGGAGGTCCGCACTCTGCTTCTCCTGTCTGTGGACGGCCCATTATAGGATACTGCGGGGTTTTATTAGAGGGGGGGGCCAAGCAACCCCTTTGTTGGGTTTCCAGCTCATAGGGTGCCCCGGGTGGCACAAACTTAGCTTTTGTGGCTGCTCACTGGAAGGCTGGCGGTTTGGGTACGGCCTGGTGATCATTGGAAAACTCTGGACCCGGTTCTACTCTGACACGCATGGGCTTGACTCCCCAGGCGGTGTTTCAAGGGCTTACAGGATAGCAGCCGGCCTCCACACCCTCCTTCCAAAGAAGACCCCCAATATTGCCCTCAGTCCAGCAAATGGAGATATGCAGAGTCTGGCCCTCCCACCTCCTCACCCCCCCCCAAAAAAAACTTTTAAGCACTTAACCCCTCCCTTCTGGAGGGGCCCCACCTGAAAACCTCAGGCTGGGGCACTTTGGTACGGAAATTATTTATTGCCCCCATGCAGGTGTGCGTCTGTGTGCGTGGGTGGGTGTGCGTGGGTGGGTGTGGAAGGAATGTGGGGGGCTCTTTGAAGGGACCACAGAGCGGCGGAGAAGAGTTTGCAGTGGCCACACGCCCTGAAATCCTGAGTTCCAGTGGGAGAGCAGGGCCCCCTCCTGTCTCCACCTCCTTCCATCTTTGTGGATAATAAATCAACATGCACAGGTTCGACCCCGAGGCCAGCGGTGGTTTATTCAGTCTGTGGGGGAGAAGCTGAGGAAAAGGCCGACCATGTGCCCAGTACTGCTGGGAGCTTCCCAGGAGGCCACGGGGTGGGCCTGAGACAGGCACAGATGATGCTCAGGCCAGCAGGGCACCGTCCAGGGGTGAGAAGAAGCCAAGGGTTCCCGCCCACGAGTTGCTACACGGAGATGGAGCCATCTCGGAAGTCAGTCTTCCCAATAAGGATGTTGACCACGACCGGGTGGCCATCATGACACTGCCGCTGCGCCTCTCGTAGTACCTGGACCACTTGATCCTCGTTCTCCCGGGACAGCAGGAATCCCTGGGCCCCCAGACCCTTAGCTGCCTTGTGATAATCTATGGGGGGTGGAGTCAAGACAGCAGGGACTCAGCCCATCAGACAGCCAACCTAATTTTGAAATGTGTCCACTCACACACACGCACATGGGCCCTCACCCTCCCCACAGCCCCTCTCAAATCTCCCCATAGACCCTTTACTCTCCCTGCAAGCCTGCGGCACTTAGTCCTCCCCAAAGCCCTGACACCTCACCCTCCCCATCCTCCATGGTCCTTTCCACCTACCCACAGCCCACCCCACCATGAAGCTGCTCACGTGTATAAGCCAGGCCACAGGCCACGTTGCTACCCAGGATGGGCACCTGCTCCCGGGAAATCTGTGTCCAGCCTGCGTCATTCCCCACCAAGGCAACCACTGGGACCTACAGGGACAAACCAGATGGCTGGGGCCTTCAGACAAAGGACAAAGGGCTCAAGGCCTTTGCCAGACAGAAGGGTGCCCTTGCCACCCCTGGTGACATCCCCCTGCGAGTAAGTCCCACTCACCTTGTGTCGGACAAAAGTGTCAAACTCGATAAGGCTGTAGCCAAAAGCTCCGTCCCCAAACAGGCACCAGACCTGGTGGACAGAGGGCAGTGAAGGGGACCCGTGGCCTGGAGAGGAGCCAGCCCCGCACCCATAGCACCCCTTAACTCACCTCGGCATCTGGCCTGCAAAGCTTGGCCCCGAGTGCGAACCCTCCACCGACCCCCAGCGTCCCAAAGGCCCCTAAGAGGAGCAAGGGCAGGTAGGTGTAGAGGAGCCAGGAGGGCACATTCCCCAGGCCACGGGCCCCTCCTTACCAGGGTCCAGCCAGCACAGGGGCCCACGGGGCCGCACCAGGTGGGCAGCAGTGCCCACAAAGTCTCCGCCGTCTACCACTAGGACCACGTTCTCAGGCAGGGTCTCCTCCACCAGCTGCAGCACTCGCACCGGGTTCAGGTGCTGGGCTGTGGGCCTCGCCGCCTTCTCCCTGCGGCCAGGCACACAGGTCAGTGGCACGCAGCCGCAGGAACCCGGACACAGGCCAGGAACCCCCACTTCCACCCAACCCAGCCCCACCGGAAGGTCTGCTCCTTCTGCCGGTCGGCTTCCCGAAGCTCTTCCAGCCAGTCTGGCGCCCAGGTGTGGCCCCGCAGGCCCTCGCCCAGCTTGAGCACAAAAGAGGCCACGTCTCCTGGGGAAGGGACACCAGGGTGTGGCTGTGGGGAGGGGCCAGCGGAGGAGGGGGCCAAAGGGTGTAAGTCCCCAAGCCTGGCCAGGTGAGGCCACCGGGGGAGAGCAGGGGAAGGCCAAAGAAATGGGATTTAGGTGTCATGGTGCGAAGCCACCCAAGGGCTCCTGAAAAGACAAGCCCAGCCATTTGTTTCTGAAAGGTCGCAGCCTTGAAAACCAGAGAGTGCTGTGCGGTTGGGCTCGCCTCGCCTCCAGGCTGACTCCACTGCCCCAGCTGGACGTTGGAAATGCAAGTGGGCCTCACTGTCTGCCCCTGGCCTGGCGATGCAGTCTTGAAATCAGTCAATACACCCACTGCATCTGCCAGGCCCGGGGCTACAAGCCAGGTGCACACTGCAGAAGAGACCTTGGGGCGGCGCACTCTGCACCACGCACACCTTGGTGATGTGCAAACAGGGATCAGGACGCTGTGTCCCTGGTCCATCCTTGCTCCTGAGGAGCCCAGGGGTGAGATCTTCATTTCCTGAGAACAGTAGGTCACTCCGGGTTGGGGGAGTGGGGGAGGGTGGCTAGTCAGAGACCGCAGTGGTGCCCACGTTCCCAAGCCGCCTTGCCTTGTTCACACAAAAGTGTCCATCTATAGCAGGCTGCCATGGGCAGGGGTGGGGCCTTGCTCACCAGCACCCAGGTCCAACAGAGAGGTGCTGGGAAGGGCAAGTCTAAAGTGTCCATCTATAGCAGGCTGCCATGGGCAGGGGTGGGGCCTTGCTCATCAGCACCCAGGTCCAACAGAGAGGTGCTGGGAAGGGCAAGTCTAAATAGGGAGACTCGGGGGCTCACCCTGCACAGCCTCCTGGGGCTTCCAGAATAAGTCTGAGTTGAGCAGCATCTCTTCCCGGTTCCGGTTGACGACGATGACCTTGCTGCTGCGGCTGAGGACTCGGCCATAGGACAGGCGGAAGTCACACACAGCTCCTGGGGGGCAGGGCAGCAGGGCCTCAGTGGACAGAGGGCCAGGGTTCTGGGGGTGAGCTTACAGCCTCACCTGCTCCACTGGGTCAATTAGAGTGCCCAGGGGCCCCATTCCCCAACCCCTCCCGGATTCCCTGCCATTTGCGCTGACTGTGGCCTGGCCTCAGGACGCGCTCTGGGCAACAGAATGTGGACAGAGACAATGGCACGCCATCCTGACATGAGATCACAAGCAGCCGGCGGCTTCCTCTCTCTCCCTCACGTGTTTCTCATCCTTCACCAAGTGAAAGCGCCCAAGAGAGCCGGCTGGATAATGAGAACCACGGTAGGGAGGATGCAGTTCCTCCAACCGAAGCCTACAGCTAGCTGAGCCCTGAATGCATGAAAAGAGTCTGGCCTGGATCAGCACAGCTGCCTCCCCATCTGGAGGGCCAAGAGACCTGCAGACACGTGAACCAGCCCAACCGGAACCAACAGAACTGCCCAGCTGAGACCCACAGCTGGATTCTGAGAAAGAAAAATTACCTTTTAAGTTATTGGGTTAGGGGGATGGTTATTACACAGCAACAGCTAACTGCTGCATTGTTATAGAGTGAGTTGAATGCCTCCAAAATAAGCGTTGGAATCCTGAGCCCTACACCCATGGATAGGAGCCCTGATGGCTAGCGGTGAAGTGCTGGGCTGGAATCCACAAGGTCTGCAGTTTGAAACCACCAGTCACTCTGTGGGAGAAAGGCGGGGCTCTCTATTCCTGGAAACAGTTACCGGCTCAAAAGCTCACAGGGACAGTTCTACCCTGTCTGACAGGATCGCTATGAGTCAGCATCGGCAGTGAGAGAGTGAGATATCCATAGGTGATATCCTACCTGAAAATAGCATTTTCTCTGTTGTGCTTTTAAGGCCATATCAGCATAAGGTATGCCTTAAATCAAACCACTTTTGAGATATAAAAGAGCAGATTAGACCCAGAGATAAGCAAGGACAAACAGGAGAAAGACAGACATCATGTGGAGACTGGCAGGGAACAGGAACACCAAGAACACTAAAGATGCTGAAACAAGGCCTTTCCCCCAGAGGCACCAGGGAGAGCCTTGCCCTGGAGCCGGTGCCTGAATTCAGACTTCTAGCCTCCTGAAAGGTTAGCTGGGATTTTGGTGCTCGCAAGCTTAGAAACTAAGACATCTGCCCGTCACGTCTCTGGGGTGCTCTGAGCCCGTCCTGTGACAATGTGTAGGAAACAATGTGTGCTTGTATCTCCAGCATCCTTTCTGTGAAGCTGGGTCACCGCACCCTAGCCCAGCCTGGACACAGCAACCTGCGTTTCAGATGCAGGCTTGCTGGATAAGGCAATCCCTGGAAAGGTCAAGGTTCCAGGGAGTCACCGTGAAAGGAAGAAGGGCATCATAGGATGGGCAAGGTGGTGGGGGAGGGAGAGAGGAGGTCAGCCCACCTGCCAGGACGACCACGTCGGCCTTCTTCAGGGCAGCGCTGCGGTTCTGCCGGATGTGGAGGGGGTTGTTGCGGCCCAGCAGCCCCCTCGCCATGCCACCCAGGAAGCAGGGGACACCCAGGGTCTCCACGGCAGCACTGCGGATCCAGGCACAGCGGGGATCAGTGTGTCCAACAGCCTGTCCAGTCCCCCACCCCCATTGCACCAGCAGACCCAGAAGCGCTGCTCACCAAAGCTTGTCAGGGGGCGTTGGGGGGAGCAGGGCCTGGCTCCCCAGTACCATCAGGGGCCTCTTGGCCCGGCTCAAAATCTCTATGCAACGCTGGACCTAGAGCGAGAGGGGGGTCAGGGGTCATCCATGAGTCTTCATCGGTCCCCATGGTCAAGGCCCCACACCATCTCAGGGAAAGGCCATGCTCCCAGAAGGGGCCCTCCCCCTGGAAAGAGAGGTGATTCACCTGCTGGGGCGTCGCTTGGGGGATGTCCAGGGGCAAGGGCCCTTCAGGCTGAGGCTCCCAGGCCCCTGCAAAGAGGTTGGCCAAGTGATTCTGTAAGTACCTGTGAAGGGCAGCAGAAGGGCAGGTTACCAGGATGGGAAGTGCAGACAGTGAACGCACGTGGTTGAGAAGTTGGAGGTCCGTGTCCATCCAGAATGAAGCATCAGAAGAAAGGCCTGGCAATTCACCTCCAAAAAGCCAGCCACTGGCAACCCGACCGAGCACAGCCCTACTCTGGCACACTCGGGGAGCCTGTGCAGGGCCATCCATCCAAGAAGGGATGTGGGGGGGCTGTGGCCCACAGAGTTCAGCAGCAGGCATCTCTGCTTGCTCGTCTAAAGAGGACTCAGCTTTCTGAGAACAAGAGACACCCCAAACATTGAAAGAAATGGCCCAAGAAGTGCGTGCCACCAAAACGTCCATCCGTTGATGTCTGGATTAGCAGAGCGGAGTCCCGTCTGCACCATGGCATGGTCTCAGCTGGAGAGAAATGGAACTCTGACGCACGGTGCACCGCAGATGAACCTTGAAAACGGTGCTGAGTGAAGGAAGCCAGAGACAAAGGGGCAAAAAACTGTAAGCCATCACTGCGGTGAGACTGCTGTTGCTCAGTGTCACGGAGTCCATTCGGACTCACCATGACCCCCGTTCCACCGGACAATGCGCTGCCCGGTCCTGCGCCATCCTCCCAAGTCCTGCTCTGTTTTGAGCCCTTTATGGCCACCGCGGTGTCACTCTTCCTCTTTCTTCTCAGCCTTCCCACTGTACCAAACATGACATCCTTTTCCAGAGAACGGTCTCTCCGGAAAGCATGTTCAAGCGCCTAGGGCAAAGTCTTGCCGTCTTTGCTTCCCAGAAGTATTCTGCCTACTTCTTCCAAGAGAGATGCGATTGTTCACTGGCAGTCCACGGGACCCCCGTGAGACGGTTGTCTCACTGGTCCTCAGCCTGGTCCTCAGCCACCCTCACAGTCCTTGGGCTTGAGCCCATTACCCAGATGAGCAAAGAGATGAAAGCCAACAATAGCTAGCGGTTACCAAAGTGGGGAGGAGAAGGAGGTTTTGCTAAGGGGCCACTGAAGTTACGTGAATGGAGGTGGGATGTTTTGGAAGAGTACAGCAAAGGGTTTGCCCAGTTTGTAGAATGCAACCCTGGCACTGAATTCCACAGGTGGAATTA
>NW_022103927.1:1549834-1560909 GCF_000313985.2 Echinops telfairi | reverse complement strand
GGAAGAAGAAACATCTCCCTCCGGGATGAGCTCCTTCCTGTTGAGCCCACCTTGGCAGTGCTCCAAATGGGTCCCACCTTCTTCTGTATGCCTCTCCTCAGGCCATCCCCCTATTGGGAAGCCCCTTTCTACCCTCTCAGCAGAGAAACACCAGCCCTGTGGAGTCAACCCCAACTCCTGACAGCCCATGTGTCAGAGAGGAACTGTATCCCGTCGGGTTTTCAAAGCCATGACCTTTTTGGAAGCAGATCACCAGGCCTTTCTTCCACAGTGCCCCTGGGTGGCCTGGAACCACCCACCTTTTAGAGTAGCTGATCGCCAACTCCTTGCACCACCCAGGCTCCCCAACTGCAAGAAACCCCCCCCTCAAAAAGTCAGCGTTCCCTTCACATTTGTGACAGGTCTCCCCACTGCCCTGAGCTCGCCATGCTCCCAGTGGGCTCAGAGGGACCCACTGGGACTCCCTGTGCCCTTAGAAGTCCACACACTTAAAATTCAATCCATCCACCCTCTTTACCCTACAACCACCACCCTGAATCACCCAGGCCACCGGGGTCCCTTGCCCCCCAGTCCTAGGCACCTTCTCCAAGTTTCCAGTCCCCTCTCCCCCACCCTGACCCCTACACCTGCCCCACAGTCCCCTCTCCAACAGCAGCCCCAGGGAATGTTACAACTCAAATCAGGGAGCCCAGGCCTCTGCTTCAGCCCCTCGGATTCATCTCCAGACATCATAATGTAAAAACAAAAGCCTACGATCGTCCCATGGCCCTTGCCAGCCCTTCTAAGGTCACTTATCACCCCTCCCATCCCCACTGCCCCCACTAGCCTACTCCCACCACCAGGGAGGCTCCTAGTTTTTCTAACCCCAAGTCCGTCCTGGCCCCAGGGCCTTTGCATGTGCTCTTTGCTTGCTCTTCCCACTTGAATTAATGGACGGAGGGGCTCTCCTTGAGGGGTATAAGCAGGAGGTTGCAGGAAAGGCTGCAGACAGGGAAGGAAGGTGTTGTGGCCTAGGGGTCCTCACCAGGTGACCCCCCTTCCCATGAGGCCCTTGGGTGGCTTGGCAGGCACCATCTCCTTCTGGACCATGTAATAGGGGTACAACACATCAATGGGAAGCTCCACGAACACTGGACCTGTGGCGACAGACAGGGGCATGCAGAGCCTGCAGGGCCACCCCGGCCTCCGGGACCCAGGACCTGACCACCGCCCACCCCTACACCTACCTGGGGTGCCCGACTGGGCAGCAGCCATGGCGGCTCTCAGGGTGGGCACGATGTCCCGCACCCTCCGCACCGATGCACAGAACTTACAGAGCGGCCGGAACAGGGACATTTGGTCGATGGCCTGGAGCGCCCCCCGGTTCTGGCAAAGCCAGGGGTCAGAGTGTCAGCATACGAAACCCCACCCGCCAGAGTCCCCTCCAGCCCCTGCTGTCCCCCTGTGGGCTGGGCACCTGCAACAGGGTGCTGGCAGCGCCCCCCAGGAGCAGAACTGGGGACTGGGCCATCTGGGCATTCTTCATTGCTGTCACCGTGTTGGTGAGGCCAGGGCCCGCCGTCACCGCTGCTACGCCCACTGTGCCTGCAACACAGGTGGTATCAGAGCCCTGTCCCCATCCCAGACATCCCATGCTGGAGTCACCCCCACTCCATCCGCTCCCCGCACCTTTACCGGTCAGGCGGGCCACAGCATCAGCCGCAAAGACAGCGGTGACCTCATGGCGCGTGTCCACCACACGGATGCCCAGCTTTTCACAGGCCACCAGCAGCGGGGAGATGTGTCCGCCGACCAGGGTGAAGAGGAAGCGTACGCCATGGGCACGCAACACAGCTGCCACGTTCTCCCCGCCATGCCGGACACTGGCTTTGTCCACCTGAGCCCCAGGGGAAGGCAAGTCCGTCAAGCACAAGGGCAATGGCACCAGGGCCGGCAGGGCAGGGGCAAGCCCACTCCAGGAAGGGAGGGTGGGCGCAAGTACAGCTTGGGGTTGCTCAGGCAATCTCTGTATCGCCTCCCCCCTGGCTCCCAGGAGGCCTCTGCTGAAGCGCATCACTAAGGAGAGCCTGGTTTACCCCAGACCCCAGCTGGAATGTAGTGGAAGCAGCGCTCTTTGGCTGCGCTGTGCTCCTTCGCACTGTCGCACTGCCTGCCTCAGGGATGGGAGGGTAACCTACACAGGAGGCCAGGAAGGGTCTGCCGCCTTGGATGAGCTTAGCCAGGGTATAGGCAGGGGCCCAATCACCAACTTGGGCGTCTGGAAGTGCCTGTCCACCAGTGTCCCTACAGGACCTAGTGCCCTGACTCTTTCCCTCCCTCAGAGACCCAGCTGACAGACTGCCAGCAGCCAGATGCCAATGCAGAAGCATGCTAAGCCTTCCTTGTCCCAGCTTCCCTCGCCCACACACCTGTGTTTTTAATCCCTACAAGTCCCTGGGGCTAGTGGCGTTGCCCACTAGCTGTAAGAGGAAACCTGGTGAGAGGCCAAAGGGGTGAGGTATAGCTAGGTTGAAGGATCGGTGAAGGGCCTGGGGAAGGCTTAGCTGTTGGTTAAGAAGGCGAGGACCAGGGAGGGTCTGAGGAGGGGTCGGTCTCTGGGTAGTATAAATTGTTATCGCACTCGACTGCTAACTGACATATGGAAGGTCCGGGTCTACCCAGAAATGCCCGGCAATCTACCACCAAACACTCAGCCATTGAGAAGCCTCCAGCGCATCCTTCTACTCGGACAGCATGAGGTCCTCAGAAGGGGGAGCTGCTGTCACAGCAACGGAGGAGGAGCCAGCGTGCCTACTGCCCCCTGCCCACATTAAGATGAAGGCCCGGGAGCTAGGGGAGAGGGACAGCGCCTGAGTGGTGCAGATGGTTAATGCCCAAAGCAGGGAAATGGAAGGTTGGAGGGTCTGGTCCAACCAAAGGAGCCTTGGAAGAAAGGCCTGACAATCTACTTCCGAAAAAGTTGGCCACTGAAAACCCCGTGGAGCCCAGTTGTACTGGGACATACATGGGGATGGAGGGTGAGGGGGTGGTGTCAAGGCCCCTCCCAGGTCTGAGAGGAAGGTCTGAGGAGGGACCTGGGGAGGGAGGATGCTTGAGAGAGGTGCCAAGCAGTTACAGAGGGATGACTGTGCGGCCAGTTCTCCCCAAAGAGGTCAGCAAGGACAAGCTGTCACATGGCTTTCCTCGGCCTCGGTTTCCTCACTGAAAAAGGGGGACCATGCTAACAGCACCTACTCACTGTGTGGTGGGTCCACTCTGACACCCCCACCCCGGAGGTTTAGTGGGCAGGATGCTAAGTGGTGGTTTCCTCTCTAAAGGGGCGGGCCCTGGGTGGGGAGGAAGGAGGCGGTCATTCGGACTGCAGCCTCGGCTTCCCAGCATTCCCATCTCAGCGACAAAGTCCAGGTCCTCCAAGGGCAGCGTGGCACTAGGCCAGAGGCAGTTGTAGAGTTCCCAGGCTAGTCCCTGCACACCAATCAGGCCTCATTTTCCCTGAGGGTTCAGTGAATGGGCTGCAAGGGTCATCAAGAGCCCCCCACCCCCACCCTTCCGTGGTGGCCTCCAGTCCGCCTCCCGTCTGTCCATGTCCCCCGCACCTTGTGTCTCAGCTGATAGAAGAGTCCTAGGCGATGCAAGGCGCCCAGCAGGGCAGCCACCAGAGTCCCGCTGACCAGGAGCAGGAGCGAGGGGACGAAGCTCCCGTCAGGGGCAGTAACCTTGGAGGACTCCATGAGATGGTACCTGGGGAAGAAACAGCAGGGGCGGGTTACCTACTAGCTATCTTATCAGAAAGAAGGCACGCCCCTTTCTCATTCCTTTCCCAGACCACGCGTACTTGTCACAAGGCTCCGTGACCACGTCCCTCCAGCAACTAGACTCCGGTGCGGGCACCAACTGATACCTAGCCCCTCCTCCTAGAGGCAGGCCACGCCTCTTAGGACACCATGACTATTCAAACGAGGTCACCATCCTGCAGATCGCATAGACCAACACGGAGGCAACGACTGCAAAACTCAGTCGCCTTTCCACTCACCTAGTTCTCCACGGATGGGCGGGAAACCCTGTCTCGATCTTGCGTCAGGTCTCAGCCGTGCCCCCGCACCCAGGAGATGTCACCGAGAGGGTGAGGCCACGCCCTCCTGGTTAGCATGCACCACCTCCCATGCCCGATCGCGCACACCAGCCCCAGGGGCGACTCCAGGCCCCGGTTCTGGAGCACATCGCTTCCAGGGCTTCTTTGACGCAGGCCGTCCCAGGCCCGGGACCCTTCAAACTTCACCTACAGAAAATGGCGCAGTGACCCGCAGGACGCCGCGCCCTTGGCATCATCACGCAATACGAATGCGCAGCCAAAGGGGCGGGGCCGGAGGCTACGTCCGTGCCCCTTTCGCCCTCTCGGATCCAGGGCGCCCCGGCCTGCGCCCGGATGCGCATGCGCAGAGCTGAGTCCCGGGGGCCTCGGGCACCGCCCCTAGAACCCCTTTTCTGCCGGCCGCCTTGCGCACGGGTCGTCTTTGGACTTTCTTTGGCTCTCACGGTAGGCCCCTCACGTTCTTTGCTAAGCAGCCATGCCCCTCCGGACCCGGCCTTCGGACCAGGCGCCCACCCACAGCCGGCATTGAGCTGTGATTGGCAGGCCCGGCGGTTCCCCGCAAGTTTCCCCCCAAGTTCCACCCAGCCCCAGCGTGCACGCTCCGGGACCCGCTCCTCAGCGCCCTGCCCTCCGGGAGCCGGTTCCAAGCCAGCCCCGCCCCTTCGTGGGACCTGGGGTAACTCGGCAACGAAGGACCCGCCTCCCAGCCTTGACTCCGCCCTGCAGGCCCGCCCCCTTCCCTGGGGTTTGACAGCTCGCAGAGCACTTGGGGGTGTGGAGAGATGCATAGGTTCCAGCCTTCGTTCCTCCACATTCGAGCCCCCTGACTTCTGGCATAGGGTCTCCGCATCCGTAAAAGAGTGGAGGAGGTTTCGAACATTTTGCTGAGTGGACGCGAACTCCCCTCTGTGGCCATTTCGGGATGCCTCTGAGCACGCTCCCCATCGTTCATTTTCCCTTCCACGAATCATTTCTAGGAGTCCTGGTTCCACGTTGCGCTGTGGTGGTGCTTGGGTGCCATGTCCCCTCCGACCCGGAGCGACCCTCTACACAACAGAACGAGACCCCGCACAGTCCAGCGCCTTCCTCGCAATCGTTCCTGTGCGTGAGCCATTGATGCAGCCGCTGTGTCCGTCCATCCCGCTGAGGACCTTCCCCTTCAGCACTGCCCCTCCACTTAACTAAACGAGATGTCCTTCTCCGGGGACTGGTCTCTCCTGACGTGTCCAAAGTAAAAGATGAAGTCCTGCCATCCTTGCCTCTAAAGGACACTCTGGCCGTACTTCTTCCAATGCAGAGCTTCGTCCTTTTGAGAGACCAGAGGGAGTGAAGGAACGCGCCCCGTGGAGATCGAGGAAAGATTGGAGATCCAGACAGAGGGGTGGCCAGTGCAAAGGCCCTGAGGTAGAGTATTCATTTCTTGTGGCTGCTCTGAAGAATGACCACAAACTTGGGGGCTTCAGACAACAGAATGTCATCTCATAGTTCTGAAAGCCAGAAGTCAAAATCAAGGACTTCCTCCTTGGCTATTCTGGCTTCTGGCAGTTCCAGGCATCCCTTGGTTTGTGACTGGGTCACTCCACCCTCACGTGGCTTGTCCCCCATGACTTCACCCTTCCCTTCTCGTCTAAGAACACTGGTCATTAGATGGAAGGCCCACCCAGATAATTCAGGATGACCTCATCTTGAGATCTTTCATTTAATTACAGCTGCAAAGGAATTTATTCCAAATAAGGTCACGTTTTCAGGTTCCAGGTGGATATTTTGGGGGTGGTGAAGCCCTGCAGCTTCATGTGTGCAAGGAAAATTCAGATAACCTGCATAGCTGGAATGTAACAGAGCAAAGAGGAGGAGGGAGGGGAGATGAGGTCAGAGGGTCGGCAAGGAGTAGGGCATGATGTTGTATAGCTCACAGTGAGGACTTGGGGGAACTAGGTGGGGGCCGCGCAGTGTAAATAACTAATGTTGCTACTGAGCAGCGCTAACTTGTCCCACCCCCTTGGGTCACGGAGCAGAACTGAGTTCCATAGGGTTGTCATGGATGTAACATTTATGGAAGCAGATCACCAGGCCTTTCTCCCGTGGTACCCCTGAGGGGGGCTGCAGCTGCCAACTTTTTAATGAGCTCCAACTGTTTGTGCCCCCCAAGGCAGCACACATAGGCATAAAAGCTATGCACAATTGTTCATAGGAATAGGAGCCCTGGTGGTGTAGGTGGTGATGCATGGGGCTGTGAGCTGCCTGGTCGGCAGTTCGAAACCACCAGCAGCTCCAAGGGAGAAAACGAGGCTTTCTACTCCCATCACAGTGACAGTCTCGGAAACCCGCAGGGGGTCGATACGAGTCAGCATGGACTCGGTGGCAGTGAGTTTGATTCAGTTTGGTTCCTTAGGCACAACCCCCAACGGCTGCAGTCCAAAACACCCCTTCCTAAGTGACTGCTTAAACAAATTGGCGCACCTCTGGTCCTTCCTGGCCATAAAATCCTTTTTTTTTTTTAAAGGGGTCATGAGAGTCAATTCTGACTCGTGGTAACCCTATGTGTATCAGAGTTCCAGGGCCGCATTCCATACCATGGGTTTTGGATGGAACGTTCCATACAGCCGTTTTCAGTGACTGGTTTTTCAGAAGCAAAGCGCCAGGCCTTTCTTCTGAGGCACCGCTGAGTAAACTCAAACCTCCAACTTTTTCGTCTGCACCTGAGTACATTAACCCCCGGCACCACAAAGGGACTCCAGGGAATATTACTCAGGCATCAAAGGGACAGACTATCAAAGCATGGGAATTGGCTGAATCTCAAAAGACGATTCTGAAAGAACTGTCAAAGACAACAGAGTGTGTCTTTTCACGTATATGATATTCCCAAGGTGACAGAATTACCATGAGGGAGAGCAGATCAGGGGTTGCCATAGCTTAGAGAAGGGAATGGCTACCAAGGGGTGTCCTGAGATTTTCTGAAGGAGGATGGAGTTGTTCTGTACCCTGATTATACTGTAGTTACATCTGTCACGGTTCCTATTGTTGTTGTTAGAGGCTATCAAGTCCCTCTGAGTCATAGCCATCCTATGTGCAACACAATGAAACACCACCCAGTCCTGCATCATTCTCCCAATTGTTCTAACGGTCAAACTCTTAGTTGTAGCTACGGGGTCCATCCATATCCTTGAGAGTCTTCCTCTTTTTCACGGCCCCTCCACTTTACCAAGGATGTTGTCTTTTTCCAGGGACGGGTCGCTCCTGATGACATGTCCAAAGGACCTTAGATGAAGTCTCACTATCTTTGTTTCTAAGGAACCTCCTGGCTCTGCTTCTCCACAACAGATTTGTTTGTTCTTTGGACAGTCCATAGTCCTTTCAGTATTGTTCAACAGCACCGCAATTCACATGCATCAGGGCCCCTATCTTCCTTATTCAATGTCCAGCATTCACAAAATACCCTGGCCTGGGTCATGTGCTTCTTGACTATGGTGGTGGTTACATCAGTCTAGGTCCTTGGTGGTGCAAAGGAGTTGTCCTACTAACCTAAAGGTTGGTCATTCAAATCCACCCAGCAGTACCACGGAAGAAAGGTTTGGTGACCTGCTTCTGCAAAGATCACAGCCATGTAACCCTAGGTGACCGTTGTACTCTGTCACCGCGTATCCCCAGAAGTCAGAATCGACTCGACAATAACAATGTGTCTTAAAATTCATTAAACTGTTCCCTAGCCAAGAAGCTCTGGTAATATAGTAAGCTAAGTGTTTGCGCTGTGTGTTAGGTTGGAGTCTCAAGAGAAGCAACACCAATGATGCCTGCTGATGTGAGTATAAATATTTATACCAAGACACGGTTGACACAGTTGTAAAAGCATATAACTTCAGTCCAGTTCAAGTCCGTTAGTCAGATGTGAACTCTGGCTCGTGTAGCTCTGCAAACGGATGAGCAGGAAGCAGCAAGACGAAACAGAAATGCCACAGAGGAGCAGGTGCAAAGGTAAATGAATCCAAGGCCGAATGAATACATCCAAGATGGGCAGTCCACGGACAGCTGCTGAGATCGGAGATCGACAAACCAGGCGCACGATCCAGCTCCAGCAAATGGCAAAGGAGCAGAAGAGAACCCAGCTCTGCTTATGAGCTCTCTCTTATACGAAAGGCCACGCTGCCAAAGAAGTGTCATCAGGCTGCAACCTGATTGCTAGGTTCAGCACCACCCTTTCCTTCACCCAGGACTGTCCAGTTGACATAAACTCTAACCATCACAAGCTGCTGACCACAAGGTTGATGGTTCAAGCCTACCAGCCATTCTAAGAGTGAAAAAGCATGTATGTCTCAAATATCTATAGGGTCACTATGAATTGCTATAGATGTGAAGGCTTTGGATTTGGGGTGACTAAACATGTTTTTATTGTACTAGATAATGCCTTAAAAACAAAATTACCTAGACACACAAATGTAAATAGCAAAACATTTGAAAGACACCCCAGCACCAACAGAGCATCAGAATGAGAAGAAAGTTTAACAACCAGAAATATGCAGATAGCACAACCTTGCTTGGTAGAAGTGAGGAGGACTTGAAGTATTTGCTGATGGAAATCAAAGACTGCAGCCTTCAGACTCAAACTCCATGTAAAGAAAAGCAAAAATCCTCACACCTGGACCAATAAACAATATTATGATAAGCTGAGAAAAGATTGAAGTTGTCAAGGATTTTTTTTGTTGTTGCTTAGATCCACAATCAATGCTCATGGAAGCAGCAGTCAAGTAACATTGCACAGGGCAACTCTGCTGTACAGACCTCTTTAACTTGTTGAAATGCAAGGCCATCACTTTGAGAACTAAGGCATGCCTGACCCGAGCCATTCCATTGCCTCATGGGCATGTGACAGTTGGACAAGAAGGAAGGAAGACTTCAGGAGAATTGATGCGTTTGAATGATGGTGTTTGCCATGAATATTCAAAGTACTGTGGACTGCCAGAAAAATAAATACATCTGGGAAGAAATACAGTCAGCATGTTCATTATCAGGAAAGACCTGACCCTGGAGAAGGACATCATGCTTGGCCAAGTAAAGGGGCAGTGAGAGAAAAACAGGAAGAGGCTTGACAAGATGGATTGACCCGAGGGCGACAGCAATGGGCTCAAACGCAGCAACAACTGGGAGGATGGTGCAGGATTGGCCAGTGTCTGGTTCTGTTGTGTAGAGAGTTGAGTCGCTATTGACTGGAACCAACTTGATGGCACCAACTAACAACCACCAGCGCCACATTGAAATGTCCCTTTACAGCAATTGGACTTGGGACAAGAATTGGGGAAGGGCTTGTGGTTTGGCCTGGGTCATGCAAACATTTTCAAATGCCATCTACAGGAAGCTCTACCATGAAGTCCCTCACACGTTGGGAAGCAGTGAATTAAGCAAGCTCGACTATTATCCTTAATCCTCTTCTTTACCAGTTTCAGAGAAGTCTTGAACCAAACCAAAACCATGACCATAGCATTGAACCCAACTCCATGTCTTGCAGAGCAGAAGTGCTCCGTAGGCTGTAATTCTTTACAGAAGCAATTTGCCAGGATTTTCTTCCACTGCACCATCAGGTAGATCCAAGTCACCAACCTTTAGGTACTAAAGTCCAGTACAAACTGTTTACGCCAGAATTAGGGAAATGGAGGAGGGGATTGTGGGGAGTGTTGTAGAAAATATTAAAGAGAAAGAATCATTGCCAATTTCATCACCTAATCCTCCCTGTGACAGAGAGGGGGAAGAGACTGGCCAAGCCCTGGCAAATGTCTCAAGTCTAAACTGAGGCCCGGATCTCCTATTCTAGGACTGAGGGAAATAAGGTGGCCTGTGTTTCCAAACACTCATGAAATAGACAAACCCAAGCCATTGACCTCCATGCTTCCAATGCATGACATCTCCACGTGTTACACAAAAGAACTGCTCCAGGCAGGCTCCTTGGCTGTCACAGTCAGGGAAGCAGATCTGGAGGCCTTTCTTCTGGCAGTGCTGTGGGGTGGCTTTGATCTCAAATGCTTTAGGGTAGCAGTTGACTGCAAACTGCTTGCACCACCCATCCAAGTGCTCATACAGACCTTGAAGAGTCCTAGGCAGCCAGGGGCCCTCTGAACTGTAATGCAAACTCCAACTCCTTGCCTTCATCTCCTTGAGCCTTAGGCAGCATCACCTGGGCTTCCAGACACCTCATTGGATATGATTCATACCTGGCTCCACACCTGCATGAGGTCATGTTGACAGAGAGGAGTGGAACAAGTCTCTCTTTCCACCCAAACAGATTTGATTGCCAACAAGTTCTTGAAACTTGGGGTGGGGGTGGGGGCGCATAAGGGGGGAGGGATACAAGTCCACAGACAACAAAAATACTTCTAAAGAAGCTGCACATTTTTAAATGACTTGATACCCTCAGATTAAATAAAGAGAGCCCACAAATATGTTGAATGGGCTTCATTTGGCCTTTAAATCGAAATCAAATGACCTAGAAAGTGAAAGCAATTATTATCGGCAGAGAAGAGAAATGTGTTCTTACAAATGAATTGCCGAACATGGGATTCTTTAGTGCCTAGTGGCTGAAGGAAATAATGGGACATTCCATTCCCAGAAAGAAAGACCATCTAGATCAGCGGTTCTCCACCTTGCTAATGCCGCGACCCTTTCATACAGTTCCTCATGTTGTGGTGACCCCCTCAATCATAAAATTATTTTTGTTGCTTCTTCATCACTGTCATTTTGCTACTGTTATGATTCTGGTGACCCCTGTGAAAGGGTCATTCCACCCCCAAAAGGGTCGCGACCCACAGGTTGAGAACTGCTGATCTAGATTCTGCTAGACATATGAATTCAATCAAGGGATATCCTTGCTGAGCTCCAATGGATCTTGGCTAAAAAGCAGAGAATACCAGAAAGGTGTTTACTTGTGGCTTATTGATTATGCGGAGGCATTTGATTGTGTTGATCATAACAAACTATGGATAACTTTGAGAAGAAG
>NW_022103927.1:1546256-1548507 GCF_000313985.2 Echinops telfairi | reverse complement strand
TTACATAAAACTCTCTCTTATGCATGAGTTGCTGTGGATTTGTTTCTCTAAAGTACCTAGACTAATACATTCCATGTCCAACTGTCACCTGCATATGAGGCCATTGCACTTTTGTCCTCAAAGTCACATCCTTACTTTTCAGTATTCTGAAGAGGTCCGGTGCATCAGATCTGCTTAATGCAACAAGTCTTTTGGTCTTTTGACTGCTCCTTCCATGAGTATTGACTGTGGATTCAAGTAAGACAAAATCCTTGACAACCTCAACCTTTTCTTCATTGATCATGATGTTACCTATTGGTCCACTTGGGAGGATTTGGGTCTTCTAGACATTGAGTTGTAATCCATACTGAAGACAATTTTTAAAAATCTTAATCAGCAAGTGCTTCAAGTGCTCTTTAATTTTAGCAAGCAAGGTTGTGTCATCTGCATACCACAGGTTGTCAATAAACCTTCCTCCGGTCCTGATGCTGCGCTCTTCTTCAGATAGTCCAACTACTCTGATGATTTGTTCAGCGTACAGATTGAGTTAATATGGTGAGGGGACACAACCCCGATGCACAAGACCACTTTAGAGGGTTGAAAAGCAGGGAAGCTACTTTCAGGACAGAGGTATGCCTGACCCAAGCTACGGTATTTTTAATCACCTCCTATGCATGTGAAGTTGGGCATTGAGGAAGGAAGACTGAAGAAGGATCAATGTGTTTGAACTGCGGTGCTGGTGAAGAATATTGAAAGTTCCATGGACTGTCAAAAAATACACACAGCAAATCTGTCTTGGAGGAAGTATGGCCAGCGTGCTCCTTAGAGGCAAGAATGGCAAGACTTTGTCTTACATACGATGGACATGTTGTCAGGAAGGACTCGTCCCTGGAAAATTACATCACGCTTGGTCAAATCAAGGTGCAACAGGAAAAAAAGGAAGGCCTTAGTCAAGACAGACTGACACAGTGGTTACAAGAGTTCAAGCACAGGAACAATTGTGAGGACGGTGCAGGACTGGGCAGTGTTTTGTTCCGTTTTACATAGGGCTCCTAGGAGGCTGAACTTACTCATCAGCACCTTACAACAACAACAACAACAACAAAGCTGTTATAGAGCACACACCATTTGGGACTGAATCTTAGGTCTGCCTTTCAGCAGTAGCTGTGTGAGATTGAGTGAAATTTCTTAAACTCTCTGAGCCTCAATGTTTCTCATCAAAAAATGGAAATAATAAGCTTGCTTCTCAGGATAAAGCAAGTAATGTGCTGCTGTTGTTCACCTAATTCCATTCTTCCTATCTTCCTTTCATTGTGGACTTCTCAAGATGTGTCCAGGTGCATGAATATCCAGACACTCACTGCCAGCTGCAACTTGTGCTAGAGGTCTTGTCGATGGGGTGTGAATGGGAGTGATGGCCCTGCTCTGTCCTTAAAAAGAAGTTATGAGCCCTCCTAAGGGGATACTACCCTCCCAATAACCTAGGCTGTGGGCATTGTGGTTATTCCCACCATTTGCATAATACTGTGAAAAAAGTAATTTATTTTTGTGAGGATGGCACAGGACTGGGCACTGTTTTGTCATGTTGTACATTTAAAAAAATAAAGTCTCTGGAAGATGCAAATTGCTAATGATCTGTCCTGATTATCAAAAAAATTAACATTCCAGGCCCATCCAGAAGCAACTCATAAAAAAATGTCTGATCCCCCTGTGATAGGTAGGTTTATTGTGCCTACCTGGCCAATAGGAACTTGTGGGATTAATAAGGTCACAGTTTGATTGGAAGGCAAAGACATAAATGGCTCAGCAAGGCCCTCCCCTCTCTCTCCTGCTCTCTGGTGATTGGACCAGCTTGTAGCAGCTTTAGCTAGTTCTCTGCCTCAACTTGTGAACTACACTGCCTTTGGGACAGCCAACTGTGGATTGTGTTGCTAGAGTTTGAGGTTCCTTCGAGACCTGCTTCGCCATGCTGCTGGTGTGTATATCACTTGAGCTTGAGGCTGGTGGATCCTGTCGTCTTACATTGCTTAAGTTTGATATCCCAGCCAGGCTTGCTTCACTATGCTTCTGAGCTGTTGACTGTAGGTGACCTGTCCTGCTGTTTGCTGGCTGTGGGCAGACTGCCTACATTGCCCAAGGGAAGTCTCAGCTGTTTGCTTTCTTGACCTTGGACCCAGCACCCTCGTGAGTTGGACTTCCAGTATATTAACTGTTCCCCAAAAGTGAGTTGAACTGAGTGGACTAATTAGCTGTTATATTCCTTCATGCTGTA
>NW_022103927.1:1539828-1545987 GCF_000313985.2 Echinops telfairi | reverse complement strand
AAAACGTTTTGGAAATGATGATGGTAGCATATGTACAAATATGCTTGATACAATTGATGTATGGAATGTTATAAGAGCTATAGAGCCCCAAGTAAAATGATTTTTTTTTTTAATGTCTGGTTATCTTTCTTTTAAGGAGCCGTTGAAACCCCTATGGAGCACACTCCTTGGACAGTCAAGGGGCTGGCGTGAATCAGAATCAGCATGAATGTGACATAAACTATTGTTTATGTAATTTGGGATGTTGGTGTGATGGTTAGAGCTAAAGACATTTACTTTTTCACAACATTATCCCAACAGTGGGCACAATCAGACTGCCCAAGTCTCATTCTTTGTTCTTGGCTCTGACAGTGCTTTCCTCCAAAAAGAACTTGGATGGAAACCCTACCTTGCTCTAAACCAGCAAAGAAGCAAAGAGGGTAGTGGGGAACCGTTACAGCCCAGTCCAGTCCAACTCATGGTGATCGTGAGTGTCGAAGGAGACCCGTGCTTCATACAGTTTTCAACAGATGAGTTTTCAGAAGTCAACCACCAGGACTTTCTTCTGAGGGACCTCCGGCTGGACGCAAACCTCCAACATTTTGATTAGCAGCAAAGGGCATGATGTGTGCCCCATCCAAGGACTCCATCTATGTCAAATTCTGTTTTCCCAAAAGTAGGTCAAGGCAGCCAAATTAATGCTTGTGACTATAAGACAGCCCTTCAGGTCCTCAAAATTGTACCAGCAGGAAATGAGCTGAAGAAGCTGCAGTGACTGGGGGGAGGGAGGGGGTGGAGAATAGTGAAGCATGTCCCAGAAGGCAAAGCCAGAGCTGGTAAGAAAATGTGCCATCTTTAACTCCTGTGACTTCTTTAATACCCACCCCTAATCCTCACCTCTGGAGCTAAAACTTCATTTAAAACATTGATGTCAAATTTTTTTCCAAGCTTACTCCTGGTAGGTCCAAATAATCAACGTTTTATGTAGTCAGGCATTTTGTCTTTCCTGCCATCCAGGGAACTCCTACTCTGAGAATCCCATTTTACAGCTCCTATGTATGTATTTTGATGAATTCTCACTGTTAGTTGCCATTGAGTCCGTTGTCACTCATGGAAACCTATGTGCCACAAAATAAAATATTGCCTATGGGCGTGCGGGTGGGATCAAGATAAAAGTTTTTCATATCAAAAGAAACAAATTTTGATGTTTACCAGGGGTAGGAGAGAAGGGAAGTAATAGGCTAGAAAGGAGATAGATGTTAACCAAGATGAAGGGGAAGATACTATGATAAAGAGAGAGAAGAAGGAAAATGTGTGAGTGTAGCAGGGTGACCTACTGGGAGTTTTGATAGGTTGTTTACATTCTTGAATATGAAAATGATGAGCTGAAATATAAACTCTGAACTAATTCAAATTTTTTTTAATTAATTTTTTTTAATTAAGCCACTGGAAATAAAATAAAACATCTGTATCAGCCATCCAGGACAAGATGGTTGCTTAGACACACACAGTACAGGAAGCCAAAAGAGACCTCCTGAATGAAAGAATACTCCATGTTCCTGGATAGGAAGGTTTAACATTGCAAAAATGTCATTCCTACCCAAAACAACCTTTAAGCACAATGGAATTTATATCCAGATCCCAACTTTATTTTTTAGAGAAATGAATTACTAACTTTATATGGAGAGGAAAGAGACCCAGGATAAGCAAAGAACTTCTTAAGAGGAAATACAAAGTCGGAAGTCTGTTACTCCCCAACTCAAAAGCTGTTATACAGCCACAATAGTAAAAACAGTGTAGTACTTGTATAATGGAACAAAATAGAAAACCCAGAAATAAATCCATCTGTCCACAGACAACTGATCTTCTACAGTAAACATAAAAAAGTATTAAATGATTAAAAAAAATAGTCTTTTCGCCAAATGATATGGGCAAAATCAGATCTCCATCTGCATAAGATTGAAACAGGACCCATACCTCACTCGTTTGTATACAAAATGAACTAAAGATGGATCAAATACCCAAATGTAAACCCTAGCATTAAAAAGATCATCAAGGAGAAAACAGAGGGCACGTTTAAGGCCCTCCTTGTAGATCCGACAAGATAAACAGAAGATCAAACAGAAGGCAGGAAGCACACACAAGAGACAAAGGAGATGAGTGGGACCTACTAACACTAAGACAGGTGCATCAAATGACTTCATCAAGAGTCAAAAGAGAGACCACAAACTAGAGGGAAAGCTTTGGCAGTGACAAAATGGACCAGGGATTATTCTCTAAAAACTGTAGAAAATAGCAAAACCTTAAGAGAAAAGAGCAGCAAAGGACATGCACAGACAAGTCACCAACAATGATACTCAAAGGGCTAACAAACATGAATAAATGCTCACAATCATTACCCATCAACACATGCAACTCAAAGCAATAACAAGATGCTACCTCACAGGAGAACCTAATTGAAAAACAACAACAAATGCTGGAGAGGGACAGAGAGATTGTAACATACATGCACTGCTGGTGGAACTGTAGATAGGCCTGGCTATTGTGGGAAGCAACATGACACTATCTCAATGTCGAGTAGAAATTCCATGCTATCCAGCAATACTTCTAGAGCGTATATACCATAATATAATGTAGTAAGATCCATCACAATAGCAAGAAGTTGGGAAAAGCCCAAATGCCCATCAGTAGAAGAGTAGATAAAGTAACGTCGTTACATACGCACAATGGAATACCATGAATCGCTCAAAAAAAAATTTTTTTTAATTCTTTTTTTTTATTTAGTTTTTTTTTTTTTACTTTTTATTTATCTATCTATTTATTTATTTATGTAATCATTTTATTAGGGGCTCATATGCTTCTTATCACAATCCATACATACATCAATTGTGTAAAGCACATTTGTACTTTCATTGCCCTCGTCATTCTCAAAACATTTGCTCTCCACTTAAACCCCCGCATCAGGTCCTCATTTTTCCCCTCCTGCTCCCCCCTCCCTCATGAGCCCTTGATAATTTATCAATTATTATTTTGTCATCTCTTGGCCTGTCCGATGTCTTCACACCCTGTCTGGCTCGTCTCCTCTCCAAGACCCCTCTGCAAGGGGATCTCCAGTGGCCTACAAATGGGCTTTGGGTCTCCAGTCCGCACTCCCCCCATCATTCACTATGGTAAGATTTTTTTGTTCTGATGATGCCTTATACCTGATCCCTTCGACACCTCGTGATCGCACAGACTGGTGTGCTTCTTCCATGTGGGCTTTGTTGCTTGTTTACCTTCAAGCCTTTAGGACCCCAGACGCTGTACCTTTTGATAGCTGGGCACCATCAGCTGTCTTCGCCACATTTGCTTATGCACCCATTTGTCTTCAGCAATCGTATCATGGAGGTGAGCAAACAATGATATGATTTTTTGTTCTTTGATGCCTGATAACTGATCCCTTTGATGGCCACTTGTTTACCTTCAAGCTTTTAAAACCCAAGATGCTATATCCTTTGATAGCCGGGCACCATCAGCTTTCTTCACCACTTTTGCTTATAAGCAAAAAAAAATTTTTTTAATGATGAAACCACAAAGCACCTCATGACATGGATGGACTTTTAAGAACATGATGCTGAGGGGAGTTAGTCAATCACAAAAGGACAACTATTGTATGCAACCACTACCACAAGGATTAAACAAACAAACAAAGGCATTCCTATCAAAGGGAACAGACTTTGGAGGCTGCCAAGGGGAGGCGAGCAAAGGAGAGAAGATGAAAACATTGATTAGAGGATTAACAGGTTTTGACTTGGGTAAAAGGGAAGGTGGAGGATTCCAGAGGGAGAAGAGAAATCTGTGTGTGGAAGGGAGGGTTGTAACCTGGGGGAGAAAGGCTGATGTATGGTTTGCACTGTTGAGTGCAGAGTTGATGGCCTGACCTGTAAACACCTCCCCACAGGTTCAATGCACAATAAAAAAGAACAAGTAATCCCGTGTTAAAATGAGTAAAGGACATCAACGGTTCACCAAAGATGGCATCCAAATGGCGAACAAACATAGGAAGACATGCTTGTGCTCTCTAGCCATCCCTGAGATGCAAATCAAAACAACCACCTTACCCTGACAATGACAGAACTGTTTATAAAAACAAACAAACAGAAAATAACATATTGGAGAGGGTGCAGAGCGATTGGATCCCTCACAGGTGGGAAACAGAAAGATTTCTCCCAAGTCGTCTCCCCCAAATAGATGTTAGACTTAGGACACTACTTGCAGCTAATCGTAAATGACTGCCAAGTTACCTCCTTGAAGGTAGTCAGTCACCAGACAACTGTCTGGGGTCCCCACAGATAGGGCCCACTCCCTGCTGTTAAGGACAATGGGCTACTTCTCCCTAAAGGCTTGTAGTCATCAGTTTGGTTCCTGCTGGGTGGGTTTACACCCTACTGATAATGGTTTCTATGGAGATCCAGAGAGCCTGTCAAACCAGCTCAGTGACATCCAAAGTTAGGCTGCCATCCTGAATCTAGGATCCTCCCTTGTCACGTGTGCCCCCAATCTCTCCTCTTCCTATTGTGTGTATATCCCTAGATTGTCCCCCCTCATTGCTGTATAACCTATAGTGCAACCCCTTCCTGTGACGTATGTCTCTACCTGTAATTAGTGGGCTAGCACTCCCTTCAAAGGTATATAAGCTCCCCCTTCCTCGCTCCCCTGTTCCCTTTCCCCTCGTCCTCCTTCCCCTCCCTCTCTCTCCACGTGGACCACCAAGCGGGCCTGAGGTGAGCATGCTACTATGAAATGTGTCTGATGCCATTATTTCAATCTCTTTAATCTCTCATGCTCTCTTTGACTTTATTATATATATGTACTTTTTTTTTTCAACTGTCAATTGCACCTATTGACCCCATGATGTTGTGAGGGCTCGTCTTTTCCCCCCACACTCACACACAGCTGGTGAAAGTTCGAGAAGGTGCAACCACTGTGGAAAGGGAGACAACGCTACCTACCTCAGAGAACTGGAAATTAAAATTCCACAGGATCCCTTTGCTATGTACAGACCCGAAAGAGGTAGGATGCCTAACACACACAGGCAGAGGCACCCATGTTTGTCCCAGCACTGGTCACAACAGCAAGAAGTCGGGCACAACCGAAATGCCCATCTGCTGAAGAATGGCCAGAGAAATTGTGATAGGCACTCCTCACGGAGCACGAGGCATCACTAACAACGCAATGTCAAAACTACCCAGCATCTCATGGCAAGGATGGACCTGGAGCGCGTTACGCTGACTAAAGTTAGTCCATCACAGAGCAAAGCTAGTTTACAAGACCACTGTTTTAAGAGGGGGGGAACAGACTAAGATTTTCCTACCAAAGGAAACAGACTGGAGGTTACAGAGGTGGAGGGCAGGTAAGGGACAATGAAGCCACAGGGTAAAAGGTGTTCACTGGAGTGAAGGAGGAAGAAGAGAAATCAATGGGGGAAAGGCAGGAGGGTCAGTCCTTGGGGCTTTTGAGAAATAGCATCCTTCAACTGTTGAATACCAAATTGGAGATCTGGAATGTAAACCTTGCCCTAAGTCACAATCTTGAAACTGTTAAAAATAAACCAGATAGAACATCTGAATCGATTTGAAGGTCGGTGGGTGGTGCGAGTGGCTTGCGATGAGCTCCTCGCCTGGAGGTTCGTGGTTTGGATCCATGAAGCAGTGCTGTGGAAGGAAGGCCTGGCAATCAGCTGCCAAGCTGCCTCCGCCCTCAGTCCAATCAACACAATGACAACAGGCTTGTTTGGGGGGGTTGGTATCGTTTGTGGGTTGAGCGCTTTAGGCTGCAAGGAACAGAAAACCACAACACAGACGTGGGTTTCAATGACAAGGACAGCGTATTCTTTCACGTACCAGGAATCTCAATATGGGGTTGTATTTTTGTTCATCGGTTACTTTGTCTTTGTTTTCATCCTTTCTACTCTGCCATCTGCAGAGAGGGTGTCACAACATGGAGGTGGGGTCTCCACACATTCCTTTCTCACAAAGTCCCAGCAAGTGGCTAAAAAAAAAAAGTCTCTTGGGACATGTATTTTTAAATGCAGATTACAATATCTCCTCCTACTAGCTTCCCTTCCATGTTCATTGGACAGAACAGAACCGTGTACCCATTCTGATCCCAGCCTCTAGGTCACTAGGTGCATTAGTTCCC
>NW_022103927.1:1533341-1538816 GCF_000313985.2 Echinops telfairi | reverse complement strand
AAAAACAACAGAAGTGTATTGTCTCATAGTTCTGAAGCCAAAAGTCCTACATGAGGGTGTCAACTATTTCATCCCTTCTGAGGCACTGAGGGAGACTCTGCCTGGTGCTGCTCTGCCACCTTCTGCTAATGACTGAAGATCCTTGGGTTGTGGTGGAACCACTGCAATTCTCCACCTCCATTATCGCATGCCATAATGTCTCTCTTCTCTTCCTTTGTAAAAAAGATTGTGTTTTGATTGTTTTAAGACCTAGCCTATTCCAGAATGGGAATTTCAGAACTCCTCATTGTGTTTATGCAGGAGGAGTTTTGAATCAAGTTCTGAATCAAGAGGCCATTGTACGAACAGAACAAGGGATGGTTTAAAATCAGGAAAGGTGTGCATCAGGGTTGCAGCTTCTTATACTTATTAAATTGAGCAAATGATAAGAGACACTGGATTATATGAAGAAGAATGAGGCATCAAGTTTGGAAGAAGACTCAGTAACAACCTGAGACATGCAGATGACACCACCTTACTTGCTGAACATGAAGACTGGAAGCACTTGCTGATGAAGATCAAGGATAGTAGCCTTCAGTAGGGATTACAACTCAATGTCAAGAAAATCAACATCCTCACAACTAGACCAATAGGTAACATCAAGATAACTGGAGAAAAGATGGAAGGATTTTGTCTTGCTTGGATTCATAATCAGTGCTCATGGAAGTAGCAGTCAAGAGATCAAAAGAAGCATTGGGCAAGTCTGCTACACAAGAGCTCTTTAGAGTGCTGAAAATCAGGGAGGTTAGTTTAAAGACTAAGTTGCAAATGACCCCTGGTGGCATAGTGGTTACCCGTTGAGCTGCTAACTTCAAGTTCAGCAGTTTGAAACCTTAAGCCACTCCTCAAGAAACAGATGGGTAAAGAGTCACAATCTTGGAAACTGATAGGGGCAATTCTACCCTGCCCTACCGGGTGCTATGCGTCAACATAGACTCTGTGGCAGTGAGTTAGTTTAGAGTTAAAGGTGCACCTAACCTAATCCATGGTATTTTCAATCACCTCATATGCATGAGAAAGTTAGACATTAAATAAGGAAGACTGAAGAGTAGATGCATTTGAATTATAGTGTTGGCAAAGAACACTGAAAGTATCATGGCCTGTCAAAAGAACAGACAGATCTGTCTTGGTAGAAGACCAGCCAGAATGCTCCTTAGAGGCAAGAATGGTGAGACTCCATCTCACATACCTAGGACATATTACCTGGAGAGACCAATCCCTGGAGAAAGGTATCATGTTTAGGAAAGTAAAGGGGCAGTAAAAATAGAGGAGACAAAGAAGCCGTCAAGAAGATGGTTTGACACCGCAGCTGCAACCATGGGCTCAAACATAGGAGTAATTTTGAGGATGGTGCAGTACCAGGCAGTGTTTCACTCTGTTGTGCATGGAGTAGGTCTGGGTCAGAATGACTCCATGGCACCTAACAGCACGACCTTATTACAGTGTGACTTCCTGTTAACTGATTACACACATCTTCAAAGACCCTATTTCCAAGCAAAATCATATGCACATGTCCCATGAGTCAAAACGCAAATATAACTTTTATGGGGCTACAATACAATCATGACACAATGATGGATGGATGGATGGATGGATGGATGGATGGATGGATGGATGGATGGATTATAATAAAAATTCTCCAATCAGGGCTAACTCTACAGGAATTCAGATTCCAAGATTCCCCCAGATTCCCAAGATTTCCCTGTTAACATGAAGGAAAACGGGAAAAGGATGCCATGAATTGAACTGCATCTTCCAAAATCATGTGCCAACTTGGCTATTCCATAATTCCCAGTATTGTGTGGTTGTCATCCATTTTGTGATCTGATACAATTATCTTACATTTGATGATATGTGTGATAAATACTAATTTCTATATTTTAATGAGAAAGAATTAGGGTAAATTGAGGCCATGACTGAAGTCCCACCTTACAGAAGATACCACCATTTCTCCAATACTCAAATCGCACAGTCACACCTGACTCAAGTACCACTCTTGTTTGGTGCACACCTTTACTCTCTCATGAGATGAAAGGAGGGAGGGGGAGGGACCCTGTTACCACTATGAAAGAAGATCCAGGAGCAGAATTTGTCCTTTGGACCCATGGCCCTCACAGCGAAAAGAAAAGGCCTCTATACCACCATACAGCCTATGTATTGGTTATCCATTGCTGTTGAACACTTTACTTCAAACTTTATGGCTTAATACCACTGCAACTCTAAGGAGTTATTAATAATTTCATGCCCTCCAAGGTACAAGACTGGTTACAGTTAACTAGTTAACAAGAATAACCATTCATAATAACCAGGCTGAGGGGGAACTGAGAGAGTAAAACCCCAAACTCTATCTGTCTCTGCCCTCAACCTCCTACCAGGGCCTCCCACTGGCCAAACCCACTGGAAGTGAGAAAAATATGAGTCCTTTAATAAGATCCATACATGTTGGTTTCCATGGGCACAGAGCAAAATGGAAAGGTTGGACCTGGGCCGATGAGTGGAAGATACAGCACATTACACTCTGGTCATATTTTTCTAGAGAAATCTCATGATGGCAGCTCCATTACCAGTGTTTCATTTGTCCCTTTTTCTAATTCCTTATACTTATGGTCTAAATTGGGTTCTTGATTTGAGACTGTCCTGTTTTTAACATAAGTTGGAGAGCTATGAATTTCCCTCAGAGTACTGTTCTTGCTGCCTCTGATGTTTGCCATATTATGTTTTTGTTTTCATTGAACTCAACATCTTTTCTAATTTCAATTATAATTTGTTCTGTGGCTCTCTGACTGTATAAGGATATACTTGTGAGGTTTCCACCTTTTTGTCTTATGATTGATTTCTTATCAATCCGTTCTCGTGTGACCAGAGGAGATCCTTCATAGGGTTGCAATGCATCGGCAAGACTTAATTAAACAAAAGTGAAGAACTCTTCAGGGAGACAAAATAAAGGAATGCTGGACAAAGTGTCTTTCCCTGCTCAGTCTTCCACTGCCCTAAGAATGCTGGGCTGTCAATGGCTCCCTCCACTGATACTCAGCACACACTGGATTCTGACCAAGTCAAGAAATTAAGACAAAATGGAAAGGGCATAAATGGGCATAAATAAAATTGTATTTTATTTAAGATACAGTAGTTCTTCCTGGAGTCTCTGGGTAATGCAAATGATCAATGTGTTCAGCTGCTAGTTGAAAGGTTTGAGGTTTGAATCCACCCAGAGGGATATTAGAAGAAAGGCCTGGCAATCTACTTGTAAAAAAGTGACCCTGCGGTGGAGTACAGGTCTACTCTCATAGACTTAGGCTGTTATGATTGGGGTCAACCCCATGGCAACTAATTTTAGCAGCCCCTCTTTCTCAAGTGGACATGTTGTCAGGAGAGACTAGTCCCTGGAAAACGACACCATGCTTGGTAAAGTAGGGGGTCAGCAAGAAAGAGGAAGGCCCTGGACAAGATGGATTAACACAGTGGCCACCACAAGGGGCTGAAGCCAAGAATTGTAAGGATGGTGCAGGTCCAGGCACTGTTTCATTCTGTGTTAGACAGAGTCTCAATGAGTTGGCGCCAACTTGAGAGCTACCGAATTTCTCTGATGAGAAAATGACATCTCTGGAAGAACAAGAGTGGAACGTGGTGCAAGTCCTCATTTAAGAACTCTGCGACCCATGGCTCGGTGCCAGAGTCCGCCTCAAGGCCAGCCTCACCTCCTTATTCCGCAGGGTGTACACCACAGGGTTCAACAACGGCGTGACCACCGTGTAAAACACAGCCACCAGGCGGTCCTGGTCAGGGTTCCCCTCTGACTCAGGTCGCAGGTAGATGATGGAGGCACAGCCAAAATGCACAACGACCACAGTGAGGTGGGCCGCACAGGTGGAGAAGGCCTTGTGCCTGCCCGCTGCCGAAGGAATCCTCACGATGGCGGCCACAATAAAGGCGTAGGAGAGAAGGATGAGGAGAAAGGAGACCAGCACGACGAGGATGCTCAGGAAGAAGATGACGAGTGCTTTTCTGGCACGCTCGATGCAGCTGAGCTTCAGCACTGGGAGGACATCACAGAAGAAGTGCTCTACACGGTTGCTGCAGAAAGGAGAGGAGAAGATCATGCTGGTCTCTATCACGGCCACCGAGGTCCCAAAGCAGAACATCAGGGCTCCCAGCCCAAGGCAAATGGTGGGTCTCATGATCATCGAGTAGCGGAGGGGGTGGCAGATGGCCACATACCGGTCATAGCCCATCAGGGTAAGGAGAAAACAGTTGCTACTCCCAAAGCCCAGGAAGAAGAACATCTGAGCCCGACAGCCAGCAATGGAGATGGCCTTGTTCTCCATCAGCAGATGGGCTAGCATGTTGGGGATGGTGACTAGCGAGTAACAGGTCTCAGAGAGGGACAGCACTGCCAGGAAATGGTACATGGGAGTGTGGAGTGTACGGTCTACATGGATGATGGTGATGATGGTGGCATTGCCCCCAAGGGTGACCAGGTATGTGAGGAGGAACAAGATGAAGAGCAGGATCCTCAGGTCTGGGAAGTTGGAGAATCCCACCAGCACAAACTCCATCACCAGCCAGGTCCTATTTCCCTGTTGCTTCTCAGGAGCCTGAAAGGGAGATGACAGAGTCAGTAGAGTAGCATATGGATGATCTGCTTACTGGCCATGAAATGTATCATCACAAATCTACACCACAGGTACCTGGTGCATGAGCAGATCATCACATTGACTACATCTGTGGAAAGAGATAATAGGGAAGCTCAGCAGCTGACAGCAGGCCAGGGACTAACTCTAGAACAGACCATCAATTGCTCCTAGGTAAGTTCAGATGGAAGCTGAAGACCATTAAAACAAGTCCACTGGGGCCAAAGTATGACCTTGAGTCTATCCCACCTGAATATGGAGAAAATCTCAAGAACAGAGTTGGAGCATTGGACACAGAATTACAGAAGACTTGCTGAGCTCTAGCGGGGACATCCAGAACATTATTCATGAAGAAAATAAAAAGTCATTAAAAAGACAGGAAAGAAAGAAAAGATCAAAGTGGATGTCAGAAGAGACTCGGAAACTTGCTCTTAATCTTAGACTAGCTGAGGCACATGGGAGAAATGAAGTCAACGAGCTGAAGAAAACATTTCAAAAGGAAGCTCAAGAGAACAAAGTCAAATATTAGAATGAAATGAGCACAGCCCTAGAGAGAGAAGACCAAAAGGGAAGGACATGCTCAGCACATCTTAAACTGAAAGAATTCGAGAAAAGACCCCAGTCCTCAGTTGCAATATTGAAGGATTCTATGGGGGAAAATATCGAATGAAATAGGGAGAATCAAGAGAAGATAAAAAGACTGCAGAGTCAAAGAGCTGGGAGGCAAAGGGTATTTATAGAGCTCTAGATAAAGACATGTACATATACAAATATATTATATGAGGATGGGGAAATAGATCTATGA
>NW_022103927.1:1530231-1532010 GCF_000313985.2 Echinops telfairi | reverse complement strand
GCTCCAGGAATTGATGGAATACCAAATGAAATGTCTCAGCAAGCTGAAGAAGCACTGGAAGCACTCACTGGTCTATGCCAGGAAATTTGGAAGACAGCTACTTGGCCAATTGGACTACTTGACTGGAAGAGAGTCATATTTGTACCCGTTCCAAAGAGAGAGGAGCCAACAGAATACTCAAATTATAGAAGAATATCATTAGTGTCACATTCAAATAAATTTTGCTGAAAATCGCCCGACAATGATTGCATCAATACATTGACAG
This sequence comes from Echinops telfairi, assembly GCF_000313985.2. Classification (NCBI taxonomy): domain Eukaryota; kingdom Metazoa; phylum Chordata; class Mammalia; order Afrosoricida; family Tenrecidae; genus Echinops; species Echinops telfairi. The sequence goes on along the minus strand of NW_022103927.1, from coordinate 1,531,745 downwards.
GAAGCTGCCAGAGTCAGAAGAGGACTTAGAACAAGGGATGTCATTGATGAAGTTAGATGGAGTGTGGCTGAGAGCAGATAATACCAAAAATATGTTTATTTGTGGCTTATTGATTATGCCAAGGGATGCAACTTTGTAGATCATAACTATGGATAGCCTTGAGAAGAATGAGAATTCCAAAACACTTCATTATGTTCATTCAGAACTTGTACATGGGTCAATAGACAGTTGCATAGACAGAACAAGGGAGTGCTACATGGTTCAAATCAAGAAAGGTGGGTTTCAAGGTTGCCTCCTCTCACCGTACTTATTCAATCTGGAAGCTGAGCAAATAATCAGATAATTTGGATTATATGGAGAAGAGTGTGGCATCAGGATTGGAGGAAGGCGTATTTACAACCTGTGATATGCAGAGGACACAATCTCACTTGCTGAAAATGAAGAGGACTCGAAGCACTTGCTAATGAAGATCAAGGATTGTAGCCCAATGTCAAGGACATCAAAATCCTCACCAGTGGACCAAGAGGAAACATCATGATCAATGGAGAAAAGGTTGAAGTTGTCACAGATTTTTGCCTTGCTTGGATCCTCGATCAATGCTCCTGGAAACAGCAGTCCAGAGATCAAAAGACTTATTGTATTAGATAAATCTGCTGCACAAGACCTCTTTAGAGTGTTGAAGAACACAGATGTTACTTTGAGGATTAAGGTGTGCCTGACCCAAGCCATGGTATTCTCCATTGCATTATATGCATGTGAAAGTTAGACATTGAATGAATGACCGTAGAAGAACAAATACACTTGCATTGTGGTGCTGGAGAATATTGAAAGTACCAGGGACTGCTAAAGAGGTAAACCAATCTGTCTTGGAAGAAGTAAGGTCAGAGTGTTCCCTAGAGGCAAGGATGGCAAGACTTCATCTTATAGACTTTGGATATGTTGTCAGGAGAGATCGGTCCCTGGAGATGGACATCACATTTGGCAAAGTGGAAGGGCAGTGGAAAAGAAGGCAGCCCTCAGTATGATGGATTGACACAGTGGCTACGTCAACGGGCTCAGGCATGGGAACAATTGTGAGGATAACAAGGACCGTGCAGTCTTTCATTCTGTTGGTCAGAGACCCACTATGTGTGGAAGCTGACTACCAACAGCAGCATTCCCATTCTTTAAAATGTTCTCCGTCACCTTTTATGATCTGCACAATAGAATTCCTTTGCAGAGTCAATCAAACACAAGTAAACATCTTTCTGTATTTCCCTACTTTCAGTCAAGATCCATCTTACATCAGCTATGATATCTTCATTCTACCTCCTCTTCGGAATCAGCTCTGAATGTCCAACTGTTAGGTAGGCCAGCATAGGGCTGGGAGATGTCCATTAACACGTGCCCAGAGGGCCAAGCTAGGGGAACAAAGGAGTGGCACAGCGCACATGCTCAGGGTTCCCGCCAGTAGGCAAGGGTGGGCGTGAACTTGAATTGGATCACCTAGCCAGGTAAATTCAATTCAGCCAATG
>NW_022103927.1:1509666-1519063 GCF_000313985.2 Echinops telfairi | reverse complement strand
AGAGAAGCTCATAAAAATAATGCCTGAAATGAACAAAATAACATTGTTATTAACTCCAATATCCAGAGCCACATTATGTCTTTCATGAGTCCTACACATTCTTTCTTCCATTAAAAAAAATTGTATTTTCTGCCACAGTTTCTGTAAAGATGAACGTAATCTTCAGCCTTAAACGCTCATCTTATTTTTCATTTGAAAAGAAATTAGACCCTGGTTATAGGCTCAGAATGAGTCAATCGGTTAATTAAGTGAGAAAGAACTGAGACGGTTGACCTCTTCAATGAAAACAATGATGTAACAGCGTAGAGCCTGGATTGAGTGTCCTTTTGGGATTTAGTAATTGTAGGGTGTATAATTTTATCACTAATTAGCCTGCTATATCACAAATAAATATTGGGGTGGGTTTTTTTTGGGGGGGTCATTTAAAATACTTTAGAATTTGGGACTTGGTGTCAAGGAAAATGTGTGGGTGACACTGAGCTCTCTTGGCAAGCTGCCCAGAGGACATGTTAGAAAGATCATAGGAAGCCACCTGTAAAAGTTTATACGAATGAGAGAAATTCCCTAGATTGAGGTGATTCTTTTGAGAAGACTCTTCCAATCCAAGAGTTGACTGAGTTGTGCAAATGACTTGAGTGATGCTTCAGGGCTTTGCTAAAGATCGGAGGGCCAAACCCACTGAACAGCATTCCGGCGCCATTCAGATCACTGCCAAGAAAACCCTAAGGCGCAGTTCTACTCTGGAACCCATGGGGTCACTGAGAGTCATTAGCAACTCAAAAGCAGCTCACAACAATCCCAGGAACAACCTGGCGGGTGAGCCTCCAACAGTTCATTGCTACATAGGGAAGGGACCTTGCTATTAGGATCAAGCTTACTCCAGGATTGGTCAGTCCTCTAAAGCAGTCCTTATGAAGCAGTGGCGGTTCGGAGGTGGAAGTCGAACATGCCGTGTGGAGCCCGGCTTTGGATATCTGGCCAGCGCACCTCATCCCCCATCACCACCCTTCTGTCAGTGGATTCTTGCATGTTGCTCTGATGCTAAACAAGTGTCCATGCAGCTTCCAGACTATGACAGTCTGGTGAAATAAAAAGGCGTGGTCACCTTATTCTACCTTACAAATCTGGCTAGACCAGAGCATGTGCATGGGTACAGATAAGAGCTGGAAACACAGGAAATGTAGGACAGATAAACTCCTCAGGGCCAATATTGAGAGTAGCTATACCAGGAGGGGAAGGTAGGGGGAGAAATGGGGAACCGATCACAATGACCTACCTATAACCCCCTCCCAGGGGGATGGACAGCAGACAGTGGGTGGGGGGAGACATCGGACAGTGCAAGACATGAAAAAAAAAATTTGTAAATTATCAAGGAGGGAGGGAGGGAGGAGGAGGGAGGGGAAATGAGCTGAGTTGTATGAGCCCCTAATAAAATGATTTTTTTTTTAAAGTAGGAAGAAAATGCTTTGAAAACGCTGATGGCAACATATGTCCAAATGTGCTTGACACAATGGATGGATGGATTGTGATTAGAGCTGTACAAGACCCCAATAAAATGATTTTTTTTAAAAAAGGCGTGGTCGCTGACGTCGCCAAAGCAGCCCACTCTGAAAACCAACCCGATGGATCACCAGGATCCGATGTGACACTAATTGTAGGAACGGTTCAGGACGGAGCAGCATTTCTTTCCAGGGTTCCTGGGGTCACCAGGAGCCCAGGCCAACTAGCAGCAACTACAAGGTCAGGTGTAAACAGACGGTTGGAAACAAAGCTCTCCTCCACAGTCACTCCGCAGAGGAGTCTCTGCGACTGCACTTATCCAGCCTTTCACTGGCACACACACCTCCAGGGATGGGAAAGTCACTATCTGGCACGGAATCCTCTTCCCCACTACAGCCTTTCAGCCACCAGCAGGGTCGCTCTGCAATCAGACAATCGGGGTTTGCATGCCGGTACCTTCCCTTCCTGGGGGCTGTGAGACCCTGTGAAGAGGGCGTTGCCCCTCTGAACCCCATCTGTGAAAGCAAAGCCTGCCGTGGGCTCTGGGATGCTTGGTGCCCCACCACGTGTGCACCCCTCTGTGGTGCCCGTGAGCCCAGGCTCAGTTGCTCTCAGGAAGGTTGGCTGTCCTAGGACAAAGTCAGAATATTTGGGAGATGGCCCTTCCAAGTGCGGTCAACGCCGATGCTGAGGCTGGATGTCTGGTGTTTCCAAGGGCAGAAAGGAAGCCTGTGTGGTTCGAGCCCACAGGCCTGGGCAGACTGGGTGGAGACAAGACACGGAGGGGCTGGGGCAGTGGATGCAGGACCAAAGGGACTACCATTCGCTGTAGCAGAGAAGCTGATATCAAGGAACTGGGGGAAACTGAGAATGTTTTGAGACGGATTGTGGTAGCAATTGTACAATACCGCTTGATGTGATCTATAGAAGGCTGTATCTGTATGAGCTCCCAATAAGATGGTTTTGAAAATGAAAAAGAGGAAAGACGAGGCTTTCTACTCCCTTAAAGGTGTATCCAGTCTTGGAAATGCCAGTGAGCGAATGGGGTGTTGCATTCATCGCCCTCTGGCGGTCGTCCTGGGTCTAAGCTCTAGGCCCCAGTGGGGAACCCGGAACTAGGGAGCAGGGTACCCCAAGGTTTTGGAGAGTGATGCTGGGGCTGCATCAGGTGGGATAGTGGAGGTGGAGAGAAATGCCCACCTGGACAGAGTCCGAAGGTAGAGCCCCCGAAAAGTCCTGGTTCCTGGTTGGTTATATGTCGGTGTGGGAGGAGAGGAGGCTGTAGCACAGGAGTGTGGAGTAAAAGAAACCGAAAAACCAAACCCACTGCCCGTGGGTCAATACTGACTCACAGTGACCCCATAGGACAGGGTAGAACTGCCCCGTGAGTTTCCTAGACTTACTCTTTAGGGGAGTAGAAAGCCCCATCTTTCTCCCTGTGGGACAAAAGGAGAATGCTGGTGATTACAGAGATGGGGCTCAGAGTGTGCAGGGGACCTCATCTACAGCCCAGAACGGCTCAGGAAAGACACCCGGACCCTCTCCACTGCCACCATAGACAGGGCATTTCCCTTACCCCGGAACGCAGCACCCACCACAGAGAGCCAGAGGAGGAAGCAGCTCACACTGACTATGGCTGAAATGGTAACCCTGCAGCTGCTGAGAATCCGTGTCTGTGAGTTAGCTCAACGTGCCCAGATTCCCGTCTCTCACCTGACTAGTGAGGGTACCTACATCACTAAAGCCAAATCACACCAGTCGCTCTGGCGTGTGTCCCCCCGCCCCCGACCCTGGGGGACCCCGTGTGTGACAGAGTAGCAGGATGCTCCACAGGGCTTTTGCAACAGCTGCTGTTATGGAAGCAGGCAGCCAGCTTATTCGTCCTGGGCACACTGGCAGCACTTTGTGTTAGCTGAGTGGACGAACCATTTGCACCTGCAGGACTGGGGAGCCTGAGGCGATCACACTCTGAGACACCGGGCTGTTCACTGAAGTGAGGTTGCTTCGTTCTATAAGCACTGAGGCTGGACCCTCAGTCACCCCGCCAGCTCTCCCTTCCCCATCACCTTCAGCTCTCAGCCCTCGGACTGGAGAAGGTCCAGGGTGGCTTCTCCAGCCGGACAGACGCCCCCACACTCACACTTACCATGGTCACAGGAGCTTCCCGGCAAGCCTGCCCCACTCTGCTGGGTACCTGAGATGGGAGGGGCTAAGGACTCTGGTTCTGTTCTGCCTGGGTCCCCGGAGTCGCCATCCCGAGGGCTACCAGCCTCTAACAAGCCTCCAGGGCTCCAATTCTAGGCTCCGTAAGGGTTTTATCCCTCCTGGAAACTACAGACATGAATTTGGTTTCCCCAGCCCCCAGAGGTTACTGGAGGACTAATCACCAGGTCTCCTAGTGAATGGAGACCCCAAATACCCCCCTCACTCCATCAGTGCTCCCATGGCCCTCGAAGGCCCCCAGGTGCTGGGAGGTGCTGCTGCAAGCCAGGAGCCTGCGGCCCCAACTCCAGTCCTCAAGGGGTCCCCAGGCTGGAAAGGGACCACAGATAGACTCCTTGATGTTGTCTAGCAAATGTGTCTGGCCTTCTAGTCAGATTAGCCTTCTCCGACCTTTTCATTGTTCTCTGATCCTCCCATTCTTCCTTCCCCACTGGTCACAGCCCCTGAGCCCCACTCTAACTCAAGAATGCGCCCTCCTCAAGCCGTCTGACTTCCCTCCTTCCCTCCACCCTGACCCTTAGAAGAGAAGGCTCACCCTGTGTTTCTCCCCTTCTCTAGGACCTGCCACTGCTCCCCATCCCCCTTCCAGGAAAGTGCAAAGGGTTTCCACATTCAAGACCCCTGTGATCTGGCCTCTGCCACCTGCTTAGTTCCAAATCCAGCCCTCCCTCCACGCGCAACTGAACACCATTCCTTTAATAAGCCAACGGTATGTGAGGCAATGAGGAGTAGACAGAACCATTCCAAGTTGCAAGTCGGACATTCCGACTTCTGGAATGTCCATGTCATGTTTGCCTGTTCCCTCCGGTAGAAACCTCATTACTCCATCCTCTCCCCCCTTCCCCACCCCCCACAACCTCCTCTCCTCTGAAAAGGTACTACGTTCTGAGTGTTACATTCTCCAGAAAGCCTGGCCTGGCCACTCTAGGCTAGACATGTGCTAAAGGTGCTCCAAGAAGCCCTGGAAGTGCTCGGACCCTCCACTCTGTCCTCGTCTCTACGAATTCCAGCACTATTGAACTCAGAGGACACATTTCCTTCTCCCTGTGCCTTCTTCTCTTCACTTTCATGATGCCTTTTCTTCTTCCTGCCTGTCTACCAACAAGGAGCTCTCGGGGTGGAGTGGGCTGAGTTGGGCCACTATGTACACTGGTACAGAGAGGAACTGGAAACACAGGGAATCCAGGACAGATGATCCCCTCAGGACCAGTGCTGAGAGTGATGATACTGGGAGGGTGGAGGGAAGGTAGGGTAGAAAGGGGGAGCCGATTACAGGGATCTACATATAACCTCCTCCCTGGGGGACAGACAACAGAAACGTGGGTGAAGGGAGACCTCGGACGGTGTAAGATATGACAAAATAATAATAATTTATAAATTATCAAGGGTTCATGAAGGATGGGGGGAGGGGAAAATGAGGAGCTGATACTAAGGGCTCAAGTAGAAAGCAAATGTTTTGAGAATGATGATGGCAACAAATGTACAAATGTGCTTGACACAATGGATGGATTTATGGATTGTGATGAGTTGTAGGAGCCACCAATAAAATGATTTAAAAAAAAAAAGTTGGGGCACTAACCACAAGGTCAAATCCACCAGCTACCTCTTGGGAGAAAGGAAAGGTTGTCTGCTGCTGTAAAACGTACAGGTCTTGGAACTTGTAAGGAGCAATCCCACTCTGTCCTATGGGTTCTCTCTGGGTCTCTATTGCTACATGGCAGAGGGTGGCAGTGTTCTAGCCACCCTTTCTCCGTGTCTTCCTAAATCAGAATTACCCAGAGCGAGAACAGCTTTGACACGTTCAACACTAACGACAGAAGGCCCGATGGGCTGTGGGAGGACATCCAGAGCATCATCCACGGAGAAAGCAAAGGTCGTTAAAAAGAGAGGGAAGACTGAAGGGCTCCACGTGGAGGGCAGAAGGTGCTCTGACACTTGCTTGTCATCCTAAAGCAGTTCATGCAAACGGAAGAAACGAGGCAATGGAAGAACGGGATAGAAAATTCCAAAGGGCAGCTCAAAAAGACACAGTAAGATATGATCATGAAATGTCCGGAGACCTGGAGTTAAAAAAACAACAAAAAGCAAGAACAAGGCCAGCATATCTTAAACTGAAAGAATTCAAGAAAAATCAAGGCTTGGGTTGTAGTAGTGAAAGATGTGATGGGCAAAATATTGAGCAATGAAGGAATCATCAAAAGAAGATGGAAAGGATATAGGGAGTCACTTCACCAAGAAGAACTAGCGGACTCATTCATGTGCACAAGAACCACTGGTGCTGAAAGGAGTTCACGCGGCACTGACTGCATTAGCCAGAAACAGGGCTCCAGGAGTTGATGGCATGCCAAGTGAAATAGTTCAACAAGCTGAGGAAGCACTGCAAACACTTCCTCATCTAGGCCAAGAAATATAGAAGACAGCGACTTGGTCAACTGACTGGAAGAGATCCATATTTGTGCCCATTCCAAAGAAAGGTGATCCGACAGAATGCTCAAATTATAGAACGATAGCATTCATGTCACATGCAAGTAAAATTTTGCTGAAGATCACCCAACCCTGGTGGCAGCAGTACGTTGACAGGGAGCTAATAGAGTTTCAAGTTGGATTCCAAAGAGGACCGTGGAACTCGGGTGATCATTGCTGATATCAGATGGATCTTGGCTGAAAGCAGAGAATACCAGAAAGATGTTTCTTGTGTTTTACTGACTATACTACAGTATTCGAGTATGTGGACCATAACAAACTATGGATATCCTTGGGAATGGAAATCCCAGAACACTGCATTGTGCTCATGAGAACTGTATACATGGATCAGAGGTTTAAAATCAGGGCAGCTGTGTGTCAGAGTTGTAGCCTCTCATCATCCTTCTTCAATCTGTGTGCTGAGCAAATCATCCGAGAAGCAGGACTATGGGAAGAAGAATGTGACATCAAAACTGGAGAAAAGCTTATTAACACTTAAAATATGCAGGTGACACCACCGTGCTCACTGACAGGGAGGATGTGGAGCACTTGCTGATGAAGATCAAGGATTGCAGCCTTCAGTCTGGATGACAACTCAATATAACGAAGACCCAAATCCTCACAACTGGACCAATAGGGAACCTCATGATAAACAGAAAATATTACAGTTGTCAAGGATTTGATCTTGCTTGGATCCACAATCAGTGTTCATGGAAGCAACCATCAAGAGATCAAACTACACGTCGCATTGGGTAAATCTGCTGCCTGACCTTTTTAAAGCGTGGAAAAGCGAGGATGTTTCTTTGAGACTAAAGTGTGTCTGACTCAAGCCAGGGTATGTCCCATTGCCTCATATGCATATGACAACAAGGAAGACCGAAGAAGAATCGGTGCATGTAGACTGTGCTGCTGGTGAAGAACATTGAAAATAACCTGGACTGACTGCTAAAAGGACAAACCGATCTGACTGGAAAGACAACCAGCCAGAATGCTTCTGAGAGGCAAGGATGGCAAGACTTCGTCTCATATGCTTTGAACATGTTATGAGGAGAGACCAGTCCCTGAAGGAGACATCGTGCTGGGTAAAGTAGAAGGGCAGTGACAAAGAGGGAGAGCCTTGACCAGATGGACTGGCACGGTGACTGCTAAATGGGCTCAAGCCTTTCAGGAATTATGAGGGTGGTGACTGACCAGACAGCGTTTAATTCTGTTGTAAATAGGGCTGTGATGAGTGGGAACCAACTCCGCTGATACCTAATAACCACAGACACCAATCTTTAGACAAACATTGAATGCAAAGAAATTAATTTGGAGTGATCTCAGAAAACGGCAATAGAGGAGAGGAGATAGAAAAATAAAAGAGAAGGAAGTTGATAAGCATGTGTTAAGTAAATTATATCTGTGGGCAACTAGAACTCACTCCCACCAGGACCCTCGGGGAAGCAGTTGTAGAAAGTGCACCTGGGTAGGGAGGTGATATGCACCTGGTTAGGGAGGTGATAAATCACCAATTCCATGTGTTCATTATTGAGGATGGCTCCTGGGGGGTATTAAATCCCAAGTATTCCTGGCATGCTCTTCAAATAAGCAAGTTTTGATAGCCCAGGAATGGCTTTAGGCAAAGAGATGCAAGTGCTGGGATCTGGAAGTTAGGCTAGCAAGCACAGAAGGGGTGGGAAGAGGTAGGAGGGGGAGGAACTGACAACATCTGGTACTCTAATTCAATCCCTTCATCTTGAACCACTCCTTTTCAGTCTCTTTCCTCTCTTCCCCAAACTAGTATTAGAGCTTCTTCCCAAGGCCCCATGCTCAACTCTACTCTAATAACACTATCCAAACTTAGAGTGTCTAAATCCTAAATACCCAGTTTGAAGAAAGCTATGGCCGCTAATGGTGGGCAAAATCCATTTGCAAAGCAGCCATCTGAGTGAGCTGTCAAGTCCACATGGAAGAAGCACACCATCATCAGTCACCAAAGGACTGGAAGCAATCTAATCCAGAGTCAAAGGAGGGACTAGCAGAAGGAAAGCCTAAATTGTGAGACCTTGGTGTACAGAAGGTTACGGTTGGCAGTGGGAGCCCAAGATTCATGTGTGAAACGACATAGGAAATAAGTCTCTAGAGAAGGATGGGAGGAAAGTGGTGACTTTGGAGAGCTGAGTCTGGAAGATCGAAAGCATGAATCTGACTTGAACAGTTAAAACTTTGCCAGTAGATCCCCCCTGCAATACATGCTGAACCTGATCTGGTTCCCTAAGTGGTCTGTATCTTTGGTTTGTATTGTTCTGTTCTGTTTGTTTGTTTTTGGTCCATATTAGGATATATCTCAGAAGTGTCATGTCATTGGAGGTCACCCTCTTGAAGTTGTATGATATGATTTTCCGTTTTTCGATATATGGAACCCAGGATTGATGAGCCTATAGAGACAGCAAGCAGAATAAGAGTTTCAGAGGGGGGGTGTTCAGTGATGGAGGTGGGGGGCATGGCAGGGAGATGATGTCAAGGAGTCCATATAGAAAAAAATGTTTAGAAACTGATTGTGGTAGCAATTGTACAACTCTGCTTGACATGATTGAACTATGGAGTGATATATGATATGATATATGATATAAGATATGGTATGATAAGATATGATATATTAATTTTTTTTAATCCATTTGCAGAATCCCTGAGTGGAATGATCCTCTGGTGAATTCCCAATCTACATAGGCTAGACACGTCAACAGCCCACGTAGCAGACAAAGAGCACTGTAAAGTGGGTTTTAGCAACTGTATTTAGACTGGAATATAACTTCTTGTAATTTGATCTCCTTATGGATCCAATGTGAAATTATTCTAAATTTCCTATAGTCTCGGATTTCTTTTGGGTTGAGGTCTCTGTCGGTTTTCTATGGTCCCTTTTGATGGATCCTTGTTTGTTGTCTGCCCTAATCTTTATAGGTATCTGTGTAGGGAAACTGAGATGGGTAGAATTATAAAGACCATAATAGTATTGATGGTGACCTGGAGACACAGTTGGGTGTTGTATTAGTCTGGGGACTTTGGAGAAACAAATCCACAGCAACTCATGTATAAGAGAGAGTTTTATGTAATGAAAATGTGCATCACGAAAACATCCCAATCCAATGCTGCCCAAGCCCACAAGTCCAACATTAACCCATTAACCCAACACCAGTCCACAAAGTCCTCCACCTCACAAAACAGAGGCAAT
>NW_022103927.1:1506361-1509218 GCF_000313985.2 Echinops telfairi | reverse complement strand
CAAGAGACCCGAGAACTAGAAAGGCGCATCTCACCACCCATTTATCTCTCCGCCTTTCAATTAGCCCCACATGTGATTATCGGCCAGGTTGGCACAATTAACTAACTCAGGCGTATAGGGGGAGGAAGGAGGAGTCAACAACAATGTGTAAAAGGAGGCAGAAAAGACCCCAAAGTTGATTTTGGTGATGATTGTGCATCCCTTTTTTCCCCACAAGTGTTTTAGTTTTCATTAGTGTGGAGTTTTTAAAACAAGCATCCATACCAGTATAAATAGTGGGGAGAAGGGCAGGGCAGAGTAGGAGGGAGGAATTCTGCTTTATTGGTAATAAAGCTCCAAGTTCATCCCATTATGGATTTCATAGTCGCCCAGACACACATAGTCCTTAAAAATGGTGAACCACTTCTTAAGGATGATCTTGCTCCAACAGGTGCCAGTGTGGGCTGCAATCAGCTTCTTAACATCCCCGATGGTGTCATCAGTGACGCCCTTGACCCGGACCTTCTTCCCCAGACTGTCTGCAAAAGGCCTCGATCATCCTGGCTGGAACTCAAATCTCCTCAAAGTTACGGACACCACAACCTTCCTGGCTTGACTGCTTCAGCCTTTCTTGATATGATTGAACTATTGATTTGTATAATATTACATCTCAATTAAAAATATGTAAGAGCATAGGATAATCATATAACCCAGAGATCCCACTCCTAGATAATACTCAGAAGTGGTGAAAGTAGGGCTACAAAAAACATGTGTCACAGTGCTTATTGGGTACAGGACTGGAACGTTACGCAGCCATGAAGAGAAATGAGGCGTTCATGTATGGCACATGAATGGACATTGAAATTGTCACCCTGAGTGAAATATGGTAGTCACAAAAGCCAAATACTATATGATCTCATTAATGTATAATGAGCAAAAATATAGATGCCAAGGGTTGTTCACGGTTACCAGGAGTGGGAGGGGCAGGAAGAGGGGGAGATTTCCCTCGGGGGGTACTGGGTTTATGTGACGGGTGGTGGACTGATATGAGGGAAGATAGCCGGAATGGTTGCTGAACTTGAATAATGTACTCAATATCACTGAATTGTCCTTGCAGACATTGTTGAACTGGTGCATTTTTTGGTAAAGATTTGTTCTATTTCTACTAGGGAAGAGGAAGGATACATATAACTGTTTCAAATTTGCTCTCATCTATATACACACACACATCCCCACACGCATACACACACATAAACACACACCAAAAACTCCCCAACCAAACAAAAATCAAGAATCAAAAACCGAAATCACCCTCAAACTGCACCGATACTTCATATTTTGACCACAATATCAGATCCTGGAAGGAAGGGTAAAACTCGAATCAAATGACCAAAAATGCTGAAAAATAGCATTATCAATATACAAATTATTTTTATTCCTGAACAGGTGATGTTCTCTCTGTATGTAAAACTTTGATCTGTTCGATGGTCTGGAACATCATCCTCCTCCTCATCAATGCTTCTGGCTTTGGTGTTTTGTGGTCCAACACTTGCCTTGGGATCTATCGAACTAATTTCCTAAGACCTGTTAAACGGACTTACTGTTCCAGGAAGAATCTCTGTGATTAGTGTGGCTTCTGCGTGGCCAGTCACAGCACATGTGTTAGAAGGCGGGGGAGCTTGGACCTGGGATGGTTGAAATGAAGAACTGTCTTATCATCTCCAATCATGTTTACCTCTTCAATAGCAGCTATATTATTCACAGCCAAATTGTTAAGAGAATTCTGAAGCTTTCAGTCATCAGCTGTAGCTGTTCTATGGACCACCTTTTGCTTTCTGTGAGCTGTACCCTTGACCCCTGTCCAGACCTGAGCCTGAAGTTTGGCTAACTTTTCTTTTTCTTTTAAATCATTCTTATTGGGGGCTCTTACAGCTCTTATAACATTCCATACATCAATTGTGTCAAGCATATTTGTACATATGTTGCCATCAACATTTCCAAAACATTTTCTACTTGAGCCCTTGGTATAAGCTCCTCTTTTCCCCCCTTCCCTCCCTCCTCCCAACCTTGTGATTTCTTGATCAATTATATATTGTTGTCATTATCTCGTATCTTACACTATCCATTATCTCCCTTCGCCCACATTTCTGTTATCTGTCCCGGCGGGGCGGGGCTATATATCCAACCTTGTGATGGGTTCCCCCTGTCTCCCCCTTTCCCCTCCCCAACCATCCCCCTACCCTCATGATATCAGTACTCTCACTACAGTTCTTGAGTGGTTTATCTGTCCTGAATTCCATGTGTCGAGAGATCTTATCTGTACCAATGTGTGTTCTCCAGTCTAGCCAGATTTGTAACATAGAACTGGGTCATGGTAGTGGGGGGCAGTAAGCATTCAGGAACTAAAGGAATGATGTGTGATGCATCGGTGCTATTGTGCACCTTAGTTGAATTGTCCTTTCCTTATAAGCCTTCTGTGGAAAGATATCCAATTGCCTTCAGATGAGCTTTGTGTCTCCACTCCAATCCCTCTCGTTCACATTGATATAGTTTTTTGATTTGGATCTTTTGATACTTCATACCTGATCCCGTCAACACCTCATGAGGACACTGGTTGGTATGCTTCTTCCATGTGGGCTTATTTGCTTCCCTGCTAGATGGTTGCTTGTTTAACTTCAAGTCTTTAAGACCCCAGATGCTATATTTTTTGATAGCCGGGCACCATCCGCTTTCTTCACCACATTTTCTTATGCACCCTTTTGTCTTCAGCAATCATGTTGGGAAGGTGAGTATCATGGAATGTCAGTTTAATAGAACAAAGTGTTCTTGGATTGAGGGAATACTTGAGTAGAGGCCCAATGTCCATCTGCTACCTTAA
>NW_022103927.1:1500292-1504639 GCF_000313985.2 Echinops telfairi | reverse complement strand
GGGCTAGCCCTATGGTCCTCTCTGTGCATTAGCTGCTCCAAACAGTGATGTCTCACCGGGGCTTGGTGGGCCATGATGGGGTCCTCTCTCTCTCTCTTCCCCCCCACCCTCTTAGTTCACTCCCATGTGGTCTGGACAGACCCGCCTCTCTTCCCAGGCTATATCTTCAGTGTTGTCTTCTGTATTGCCTTCTTCTCGGGAGAGGGTCAACACCCTCGGCTTAGGTCCCGCCCCATCATCCTCTTTGTTAGTTCACTGCTCCATGCAGAGTATTACCCTCAAGGCTTGGCGTTCTGGGATGGGGTCTGGGCCTGACCTCCCTTTCCTGTGGAGACATAAACAATACCCTCTCCATGGGTGTAATTTTTTCCGGGTCTTCATGATTGTGAACTGTGCCAGGATGAACTTTGGAGTGCAGATGTCTGGTCTTGGTCTGTTTCTTACTTCTTCTGGGTAGATGCCCAGTAGGGGGATTGCTGGATCATATGGTAGCTCGATTTCCATTTGTTTTAGGTATCGCCAGATCGATTTCCATAGTGATTGCATGTATATGCAGGACCACCAGCAGTGGATGAGAGATCCTATCTCACCACACCCTCTCCAGCATATGTTACTTTCTGATTTTTTGAATTGGGCTATCTTTGAGGGTGTTAGGTGGTATCTCATAGTTGTTTTAATGTGCATTTCCCTTATGGCTAATGATCGGGAACATTTTCTCATGTGTTTACTGGACATTTGGGTTTTGCTCTTGTGAAACTTCTCCTGTTAAGCTCTTTTGCACACTTCCTTGGTGGGCTCTTCGGGTTTTTTCCTTGTTGTAGGCCAGCAGAATATTATATATTTTAGTAATAAACCCTTTGCGTGATGTGTCATTGCTACAGGTGTTTTCCCAGTCTGTGGGCGCTCTTATTACTTACTCTCTTGGTGAAGTCTTCGATGTGCACAGGTGTGTTATCTTCAATATACCCCACAGGTCAATGTGTGCCTCCTCTGTGGTTGTGTCCTTCCTCTTTCCAATTGGCTAACTCTTCTTGATTCGTGCTGATGATAAATCTGAAGCAGGGGGGGTCCTCACACACCAGCACACAGCAAGAGCAAGATGGCTGTTTTAGAGTTCTAGTGTCGACATTTACCAAAATAAAAAAAAAAAATCAATGTGAAGAATAACATCATCAAAAATGACAGAGCAAGGACTTCTAAAACTTCTCTCCTTCAAAAAAAATCAGTGGGGAAACTGGCGAAAGTGATCAGAATCAGCTTTCTCAGAACTCTGGAAATTAGCCAAAGGCTTGAACAGCAGGAAACAGCAGTTTACTCAAGAAAAAAGAGCTGTACATCAGAAGAACAGTGAACTCTGTGGTGTTTTAACTTCCCCAGGCCCATTTCCTACTCTCCGGTTTCCTGCCCCGAGTAGATGCCAATTCAGAGTGACCCTATAGGACAGGGTAGAACTGCCTCTGTGGATTTCCGTGGCAGCATTAAAAAAAAAAAACCAACAATAGCCTAAACAACAAAATAAATAAAATTTTAAATAACAGGCCACTAGGCAGGCACAAACATCTGTTCGTTATTGTGGTGTGAAAGTGGGAGAAAGATGAGGCTTTCGACGCCGGTAAAGAGCTACCGTCTCAGAAAGCCAGAGAGGCAGTTCTTCTCGGTCTCACAGGGTCACCAGGAGGCAGGATGGACTCAAAATCCGTGCGTTTCCATCAGAAAAAAGACAGTGGTGATGGACCTAAGGGATGTAATCAACGCTACTGAATTACACACATACAAACTGTTGGATTGAGAAATGTGAGATATATGCATATATACAGAGAGAGATAGATACATAGATATGCTTTAGCCTAAACAAAAATAAGTAATAGGCCACATCTCAGTGTAGCCTGGAAGCCACAGTGAACTGGTGTATCTCAGACGGAAACACTGCTCGGTCCTGCACGATCCTCACCATAGTTGTAATATCGGAGCCCATGGGTGCAGCTACTATGTAAGGCCATCTCCTATGTGCCATGACCCACCTCTTTAGCAAGCATGATGTCCTTTTCCAGGGATGTGTCCCTCCTGATAGCAAGTTCATAATCCAAAGTTCCATCAGTATCTGATCACATGGTACCTCCGGAAATGTTCAACGTTGACCAATTCTTTTTGGTACAGTGACTGTATTTCTTCCGTCTTCCCTTGATGCTGTCTACATCTCTCAATAGCCTCCCCACAGATTCTTTCGGGATTGAAACTTTAATGTTTTCATTATTCGACACTAAAATATTTTCTCCAATTCTCTCAGCTCCAGAATTGCAGATGTTCTAAAACATACCATGTTCTTGGTTTTTCTCACTCCAGATCTTTGCACTCGCCACTAGGATGCTTTACTTTGTCTTCGCGAGGTACCCTTGACATTTGCTGTTCCTTTTTACGTCATAGTTTCTTTATTGTTTCAGCTGCTCTTCGTTCAAGAGCAAGTGTCAGAGTCTCTTCTGACGTCCACTTTGGTCTTTTCTTTCCTTCCTGTCTTTTGAATGACCTCTTGCTTTCTTCATGTCTGATGGCTTTGATGTCATCTCACACTTCACCTGGTCTGTGGTCTTTATTCAAAGCATAAAATCTACTCTTGAGGTGGTCTCTAAACTCAGTTGGGAATCTATTCAAGGTCATATTTTGGCTTTCGTGGACGTGTTTTCATTGTTAAGTTCACCTTCAACTTGAATTTGCATGGAAGTAACAGATTGTCTGCTCCAAGTCAGCCCCTGGCCTTGATTTGACTGATGAGATTTGCCTTCTTCATTGTCTCTTTCCACAGATTGCGTCGATTTGATTCCAGTGTAGCCCATCCAGTGAGGTTCATATACACTATCACCCTTTATGTTGTTGAGGGAAAAGAAGGTGTTTACAATGAACGCGTCATTGGTCTTGCAAGATTCCATCATGCAGTCGCCGAAAATGGCAATATTGTTTCTTTCACCAAGGCTATATTTTCCAACTGTGGATCCCTCTTCTTGGTAAATATCTTCAATCTCCTCATCCTTGGTATTAGTGGTTAGTATCTAGGTTTGCATAATAGTCATATAATCTGGTCTTGTTTTTAGGCTGTGGATAACTTATCGCCGACAGTGTTCTATGTACTTCTGGATAGATCTTGAAATGTCCTTTTTATTTTAAAATGCCATTCCTTTTCAGGTTCCTACTCACAACATAGTACACTATATGATTGTCCCTTCAAAGTGGCCAGTGCCACTCCAATTCAGCCTACTGCCTAGCATATCTTTATAAGTTCCATTTCATTTTTGACCACTTCTTACTTTCCTCAATTCTTACTTCCTATAGCGCTTGTTCCAATGACCATTGGATGTTTCCAACTATTTCTTCTCAATTTGAGTTGTGCCACATCAGCCAATGGAGGCTCTGAAGGCTTTACTCCCTCCAAGTCATTAAAGTCAACTCAAAATAAATAAATAGATAGCGAGAGAGAGAAAGAGAGAGAGAGAGAGAGAGAGAGAAATTCAACTCTACTTTCAGGAAACAGCTCAATCATATTTCCCAATCAATCATATTTGTAGTGCTTTTCAACCTAAGAGGCTCATATTCCAGCACCAGGTCTAACAATGTTCCGTTGCTATTCATTATCCTTTCCATGGCCAGGTTGTTTTGGAAAGAGACCACCAGATCCGTCCTCCTTCTCTTAGTCTGGAAGCTCGGCTGAAATGTGTGCACTATGAGTGACCCTGTGAGCATTTTAAATACCAGTGGCCTAGCTTCCGGCATCACAGTAACACACAAACCACCGCAGTACAGCAAACTGACAGGTGAGTGGTGAATCGTTTGATGTAATGCCAGAAAATGAGCTCCCTAGGTTGGAAGTCACTCAAAATACACAAGGCCCCATCAGACTTGAACGTGAAGATGGTGGAAGCAGGTCAGTGTCGACTTGTCGGCAGCTAACAACAGTACACGCTTCAGAATTGGCGAGGTCATGAAAAAGCAAGACCAAGAAATATTTGCAGATCAGAGAACACGAAAGCAACTGGACAACTAATTTCAATATGGGTTCTGAGTTAGAAGGATCCCTGGTGGCAGTGTGGTTAAGTGCTCAGCTGCTAATGGAAAGGTCGGTGGTTCAAACCCTGCAACTGATCTATGGGAGAAAGATGTGGTGGTAGGCTTCTATAAAGAAACCCTAGAGAGAGTTTCTACTCTTTCCTGTAGGGTCAGTATGAGTTATAATCAACACCTGATCAGATGAGCTTTGGGGTTTGGGTATACAGTGAACCCTCGCCACTTCGCGCTTCGACTTCCACGGCTTCACTCTATCGCGGTTTTTGCGTAACAGCGCATGCTCTGTCATTACTG
>NW_022103927.1:1496406-1498521 GCF_000313985.2 Echinops telfairi | reverse complement strand
CCCTAATAAAATGTTAAAAAAGAAAAAAAAATACAAATATGGTCTGGCGTTTAATCTGTTAGTTTCAGCATTCGCACTATGCATAGATGTATGTTATATAAGACGTTGACATTAGGAGACTTGGGGTGGAGGGTATACAGAACTTCTCTGTACCCTCTTGGCAGTTGTTCAGTAAACCCAAAACATATCTTTTTAAGTACCAAGCATGTAGTTTTTCCAGACAGAGCGAGGTTGCAACATGTACAAATTCTTTCATGGGAGAGAAAGCTTTGCTCCACTTCAAGCCGACTGGAAATGCTTATTGAATCTTTCTCTCCCCCAGGTGAAGAACGACTGGCCGTCACCAGGCAAGTGTCCATGAGGCTGTCCTCCCGAAGCCAGATGACCCAACAGTCCCTGGAACAAAGACAAGAGGACAAACAATAAACAAGGGGACAAGTAAACATAATGTATCTAAAAGTGATTGGTGTTTTAAAGATAAAACCACAACCAAACCCATTGCCTTCCAACCAATGCTGACTCAAGGCGACCCTATGTTACAGAGTAGATCTCCTCCATAGCGTATTCTTGGCTATAATCTTTTTGGAAACAGATTGCCAAGTCTTTCTGCTGCTGCCCTTCGGGATGGGTTCAAACCACCAACCTTTCTTGCAAAGAGCACATCATTTGTACCATCCAGGGTCTTCTGTTTTGAAGTTAAGGGAAGCAGAGTATAAAGATAGAAGGACCGAAGGAGGGGGCTGTTTGAGCCAGGGTAGACATGAGGACTTTCTGAGACGACATTTGAGCAGAGAGACCAGGGGTGGAGGAATGAGCCCGTGGAGAGCTAGGGAAAGAGCATTCCAGACAGAGAAAGTGGCTGGAGCAAAGGCCCTGAGGCAGGGTGTTCATGTCTTGTGGCTGCTGTGGCAAATGGCCACAAACTTGGGGGCTTCAGACAACAGAAGTGTCATCTCATAGTTCTGAAAGCCAGAAGTCAAAATCAAGGACTTCCTCCTTGCCCCTTCTGGCTTCTGGCAGTTCCAGGCATCCCTTGGTTTGTGACTGGGTCACTCTAACCTCTGTCCCCAACCTCACGTGGCTTGTCCCCCATGACTTCACCCTTCCCTTCTCTGCTAAGAACACTGGTCATTAGATGGAAGGCCCACCCAGATAATTCAGGATGACCTCATCTTGAGATCTTTCACTTGATTGCATCTTCAAAGGGACTTGTTCTAAATAAGGTCACGTTTTCAGAAGGAGCCACATTCAGCCCACTACAGGGGAGGATGAGCATCCTGGGTGCAGAGAACACTGGAGTGTAACCAAGCAAAGAGGAGGTGGGAAGGGAGGTCAGAGGGTCACCAAGGAGCAAGGGCCACGAGTGTTGAGCAGCATAAACAATAAATAAATAGTGTTGCCATTGAGTTGAATCCAACTCATTCCATCCCTTGTGTGACAGAACAGAACTCGGCTCCATAGAATTTTTTTACTATAGTGTTTATGGAAGCAGATTGTCAGGCCTTTCTTCCGTGGCACCCTGAGTGAATTGGAGCCACCATGCTTGTAGCCAGCTCAAACTGTGTGTGTCACCCAGGGCAGCGTTCATCGGCATAAAACCTATGCATGCACTCCAGGGTACAAGTGCACTTCGCAGGATTTTCAATGGCTGGTTTTTTGTTTTGTCTTGTTTTTTGAAAGTAAAACCTCCAGGTCTTTCTTTTGAGGCACCTGTGGATTGGACTTGAACCTTTAACCTTTTAACTTGAACCTTTTAATTAGCCACTGAGCACATGAATCCTTTGCACTATCCCGAGACTCCAGTGAAATCATGTTCAGCTGTCAAATGGACAAACTATTGAAACTCACAAGTTGGGTGAATCTCAGAAGAATGATACTGAGTGAAGGAAACCGTCTCCAAGACAACATGCAGCATGATTCCATGATTATGATCATCCCAACGCGACAAAGCTCTCATGAGAGAGAGCAAGTCGGTGGTTACAGGGCTGAGGGGAGGGAGTGCCTATCAAGGAGGGTCTCAGAAGATTCTAGAGGGTGTTGGAGGTGTTCTAAATCCTGATTGCGATCATGTGTACATAAGTCTAGATACCTGAGTGGCCTGATTTCAGAAGGGAC
>NW_022103927.1:1493314-1494539 GCF_000313985.2 Echinops telfairi | reverse complement strand
CCGTACAATTGTGCATTACTGAACCCAGAAGTAGTATTACTGAATCCGAGTAGTAGTAATGGGAGTATTAGCGGTGGGTGCTGGTCCCCCACCTCCCTAAGCGTCATTAATTTTTTTAAATTTAATACTACAAGGTCTGTAGGCCTTTCTTCTTGCAGCACCGCTGGTGGCTTTAATCTAATGAACTTTAGGGGAGTAGTTGACTGCAAACTGCGTGTACCACTCAGGGAACTACAAGGGCTCATACAAACCTTGAAAAAGAGCCCAAGGTGGCAGGGGGAGCCTCTGGACTGTGATTCAAACTCCAACTCCTTGCTTCCATTCTCCTTGAGCCTTAGGCAGCATCACCTGGGCTTCCAGCCACCTCATTAGCTATGATTCATACCTGGCTTGACACCTGCATGAGATCATGTTGACCGAAAGAGGTGGAACCAGTATCCACCCAAACAGACTTGATTGCCAACAAGTTCTTGAAACTGGGGGGAAGGGTGGGGGTGAAATCTACACAGTCTGCAAATACAACAAAAACATTACTAAATGACTTGCTAATTTTTAAATGACCTGCTAGTCCTGGCTTAAAAAATAATAAAGGCAGCCAACCAGTATTTTCATGTTTCATTTGACTTTTAAAATTGAAATCAAATTATCTGGAAAGTGAAGGCAATGCTTAATGGCAGAGAAGAGAGATATATTCTTACAAATGAATCCCCAAACATGGATTCTTCAGTTGCCTAGTGGCTGGAGGAAATAATGGAACATTCCATTCCCAGAGAGAAAGACAATCTAGACTCTACTAAACAATCATGAATACACAGAATTTAGAAATTGGCCCCAAACCTTATTTTTCTCTTGAGTCTCCCATGAGTTCAGCTCAGAAGAAAATCTGAATGTGCCTTTTCTTTAGGACCAAGGATCAACCTCCTGGAGAATTAAAAATCAGTCTTGGAATAAGTACAGCTAAGATTCTTTTTTGAGGAAAGGATAGCATTGGACATATTATCAAGAAGTATTAATCCTGTAACTAAGAGGAATTACTGAAACCCAAATGAAGGTTGAGCACGGTAGTGGGACAAGAGAAAGGTAAAAGGAAATAGAGGAAAGAACTAGGAGGCAAAGGACATTTATAGAGGTCTAAATACAGGCATGTACATATGTAAATATACTTATATATGAGGATTGGGAAATAGATCTATGTGCATATATTTATAGGTTTAGTATTAAGGTA
>NW_022103927.1:1484885-1492156 GCF_000313985.2 Echinops telfairi | reverse complement strand
ACCAAAGAAGAATTGATGTACTTGATTTAAGGTGCCGGCAAAGAATATTTAAAGTAGCACAGACTACTGAAGTAACAAGGAAATCTGTCTTGGAAGAAGTGCTTCCAGAATGCTCCTTAGAAGACTCCCCGTCCTTTGGACATGCTCTCAAGAGAGACCTGTCGCTAGAAAAGACATTATGCTTGTAAGGTGGCGGGACAGCAGAAAAGAGGAAGCTGCGTGATGAGATGGATGGACTAGTGGCTGCAACAGTGGGCTCATACGTAACAGCAAACATGAAAATGGAGGAGGACCGGCAGTGTGTTTTTCTGTGATACATGGGGTCTCCATGAGCTGGAACCAACTACACAGCTCCTAACAACAACCCCACCCTTACTCCTCCTACAATTGATTATTGATCACATCAGATCACATCATGAGAGGCGCATTACATAACTACCTCATTACATCACTCTGTAACTGCCAAACCACTGAAACTCATGGCCCAGCCAAAGTGATACATTTTGTGGGGGAGACACGAATCAATGCACGACACCATGGACAAAACCATGAAACACTGCCTGGCTTTGTGCCCTCCCCATAATGGGCTGTGGATTGTGGTCTCATCATGGGAATGGGCGCAAGACCAACGGGGCAGCAGTTGATTCCATTGCACATGCTGTCACCCTAAGTCATGCACCAACTCAACAGAAGGGGGCTTTGAACCACCAACTCTGTGGGTAGCAGCCCAATGTTGACCTGACAGCACCACCGGGAATCGCAAAGATTAAAGTCAAGAGAACGCGATGGAGTGATTCTGTTCTCTCGCTCCTGGGGTTCCCATGAGTCAGAAGCAACTCAATGGCAGCGAGTTTGGCTTGTATGTTCAGTTATCAGTTTGGGATGAAGGTAGGGGCCTTTGGGCTGCAAGTAGCAGAAAATCATAATTCAAGTGAGTCTAACTTATAAGGAACAATTATTCTCTTACATCACAACAAATCTTATCCAGGACATGAGGTTGTTGTGTGTTGTTGTTTTTTTATTGGTTGGTTGGTTGGTTCATTTTTATTTGTTTTGGGTTGTTTTGTTTTGTTTAACCTTTATACTCTGCCATCTTCGGATTGTGTCACAAAATGGCTTCAAAGTCCCCAGACATCGTATCCTCACACAGCCCCCAGCTAATGGGGCTGGGCAGGGGATATCTTACGACATGTATTTTTTAATGCAAATGATAGTATTCCCCTCTGTTGACTTCCTTTCCTTTCTCATTAGACAAAACCGAACCATGTGCCCTTTCCTATCTCAGTCTCTAGCATGAAAGTCTATTCATTTCCTGTGAGTGTTGTAACAAAGCTCCCCCCACTTGGTGGCTTATAAACCAAAAATGTATTGTCTCATAGTTCTGGAGCCAGAATTCCTATATCACAGTGTCAACCATGTGACTCCTTCTCAGTCTTTGAGGGGGGATTTGTTCCATTCTTCTCTGCCAACCTCTGCTAATGGATGGAGCTCCTTGGCGTTCCTTGGCTTGTGGTTGCATCACTCCAAATCTCTGCCTCCATCATCGTCTACTATCTTCTCTGAGTCTCTTCTCCCTTCTTGCTAAAGACAGCACTCCTACTATGTTAGGACCTACTCACTCCAGTATCCCTGGTGGCATAATGGATTGCTCATTGAGCTGCTAACAGAAAAGTCAGCAATTCGAACCCACCGGCTGCTGTGAGGGAGAAAGATGAGGCTTTCCATTCCCATAAAGATGTATAGCCTTGGAAACTGACAAAGGCAGTTCTCCTCTATCCTACGGGGTTGCTATGAGTTGAAATCGACTGGATGGCAGTGAGTTCGAGCTTGAGTTCTACTCCTTAAATGATAACATCTTCAAAGACCCTCTTTCCAAACAATGTTATGTTCACAGCTTGCTGTTGCTGTTAGGGTTTGTGGAGTCAGTTCTGGCTCAGACAACATTCTATACAACACGACAAAGCCATGTGAGGGCCTGTACCTTCCTCATAATTGTTCTTACGTTTGAGCCTAATGTGTGTTCACAGGTCCCTGGAGTCAATACTTTAATACCTTTTTGGGAGAACACAATCCAATTCATAACACTATGGCTCATTATCATCAAAGTTCTCCCTTCTGACCTAGCTAGACGCTAGCCCAACGTCCAAGACTCCTCCCAAACCCAAACAAATTAGTATTCTAGCATCACAAAATACTTTTTTCATGAAAGGATGATGAATAAGTTTTATGAACTGAATTGTGTCCCTACATGACCCCTAATATAAGGAAGCTTCAAAACATTCATGAAGAAAAAGAATTAAAAGGTAATGAATTTTTCCAGAAACTTTTTGACGCTCCCTTGTGTGTCGACTTGGCTGGTACATGATTCCCAACATTACGTGGCCATTCTTCTTTTTCGGTCTGATATAATTACCCTGAATTTTATGATATGTATTGAAAATCGTAATGGCTATATGCAGTGAGGCAAGATTAGGACGGGTTCTATCTTCACACAAATCCCACCCTTCACTCAAATACTCAAGTCATATTCGCCATACTCAAGTCACCACCCTGGCTTGAATCACACCTTTTATCTTACAAAAGATCGAAGGAGAGAGAAAAAATAAGGGATCTCGATACCATGAAAAGAGAAGAGCCAGGTGTAGAACAGATCCTTTGGACCCAGTGTCCCTGCACTAAGAGCCTCCTAAACTGATGCCAAGACACATCCCATGCAGATCTTCAAGGAAAGCTGCGCCCACCGATGTGTAAAGGAGACAAGGATCTTCTCCCAGCGCTGACACAGAGAGAAAGCTTCACCCTACATTGACACCCTAAACTGAAGCTTCCAGCCTCCTAGCATGAGAGAAAATCAATTTCTGCATGTGAGAGCCATTCACGTGGGGTATTTCTGTCATCGTATCACTAGATATCAAGAGAGTGGGCTCCCACAAGTCAGGGTTTTCTGCCTTCGTCTAAGTTGTCTTTCCATTTAAACCATATGGTTTGCGTACACTCTCTCTCATTTGGATAAAC
Source organism: Echinops telfairi (assembly GCF_000313985.2). Lineage (NCBI taxonomy): Eukaryota > Metazoa > Chordata > Mammalia > Afrosoricida > Tenrecidae > Echinops > Echinops telfairi. Next base: position 1,489,141 of record NW_022103927.1, on the reverse strand, counting down.
CTGTAATCTTTGAGAATTCTTCCCCTTTCTCCTCCCAAAGATGATGTCTGAGTGTGGTGGAAGCTCTCAGACTCGAGGGGTCCTGTCAGGCTAATTTAGTCCACCTCAGTTTTCCCTAGAGATGCAAACCCTAAGTCTCAGTCACGTCATCCTTCTGTACCCTTGCCAAAAGGTAGATTCTGCCATCAGTGCCTTTCCAAGACTGTGAGAGCATCCAAGTCTCCCCCAAAACACACAGGGGTTGAGGGGATATTACGAACTCATTTACTTCAATATGCTGGTTCAACGATGCTCATCTGGGGACACTCAGATTTCATACCACAGGGAAGAGAAAAAGACCTTCGATTTTGTTCACACATGCCCATACAACTCGTGTATTAGTTATCTATTGTGTAACAAATTACCCCAAACTTTGTGCCTTAAAACCATTGCAACACTGAAGAGCTGTTAATAACGACATACTTAAAAGAACAAGATGTTTACTACTAGCTAAAGAAAGAGGCGAGGGCCTCTAGTTTGGAGGAAGAGTCATACAGAGAAACCAGACAGAGAGAGAGCTGGGAGAGTAATCTCCAAACTTTCTCTCCTCCGGCTCTATATCTCCTCCATTGGCCAAATCTAACAAAACATCAGTAGCCTGAGTCCATCAATGTGATCCATACATGTTGGTGTCCCGGGAAACAGAGAAAAGTGGAGAAGGTTGGACCTGGACAGTCAAATCAAAGATACAGCACATTAAGCTCAGATCATCTTTTTCTGGGGAATCTCGTGACAGCAGCCCCACTACCAGTGTTTCCCTTGTTCCCTTTTTCTCGTTACTTATCCTTATGATTCCTTATACTTCGTTTATTGATTTGGGATCTTCCTTCTGTTTTTAACATAAGCATTTGGAGCTATGAATTTCCCTCAGAACTTTGTTTTGGCTGCGCCTCCTAATTTTTGCTATGTTGTAGTATTATTTTTATTTACTTCAAAATAGTTTCCAAATTCACTTGTAATTGCTTCTTGGGCTCATCGGTTGTTGAAGAGTGTGTTGCTTAATTGTCACTTATTTGTGCAGGTGTTCCACTTTTCCTTCCATAGTTAGTTTCTCATCTCATTCTGGAGAACGTCCTTTGTGAAATTTTTCCATTCATCAACAGCATTTAGTTAAAGAAAAGTGAACCACTTCTCAGTGTGACAAAATAAAGTAATGCTGAACACAGAGCCATTCAACTGCTCGCTCTTCCACTTCCCAGAGAATGGTGGGCTATCCGTAGCTCCCTCCAGTGGGCCTCACAATACATGTCTAACCACACGAGATCCTACCCAAGTCAAGAAATTAAGACAAAGGGAAATGGCAGTGATTGAAAACCCTGTGAAGTCCAGTTCAATTCTGCCACACACAGGGCTGTTAGGGTTGAAGGCGTGTCAGTGGCAACTGATCTTAGTGGCCCTTATTTCTCAGATGGGAAAGCGGATGCCTTGGAGGGTCACATGTTAATTAGTTTATTTTTTTTAACTAGCGTTGAACATGGAACAAGCCCTCATTTAAGAACTCTGTGATCCACCACCACGTGTCAGACTCCGCCTCAGAGCCAGCCTCACCTCCTTATTCCTCAGTGTGTACACCACAGGGTTCATCAGTGGCGTCACCACTGTGTAGAATACAGCCACCAGGCGGTCTTGGTCATGGTTTCCCCCTGACTCGGGCCTCAGGTAGATGATGGAGGCACAGCCAAAGTGCACAACGACCACAGTGAGGTGGGCCGCACAGGTAGAGAAAGCCTTGTGCCTGCCTGCTGCTGAGGGTATCCTCATGATGGCAGCCACGATGAAGGCGTAGGAGAGAAGGATGAGGAGAAAGGAGACCAGCACGACGAGGATGCTCAGGAAGAAGATGACGAGTGCTTTGCTGGTACTCTCAGTGCAGCTGAGCTTCAGGACAGGGGCAATATCACAGAAGAAGTGCTCTACACGATTGCTGCCACAGAAAGGAGAGGAAAAGATCAAGCTGGTCTCTATCAAGGACACAGAGAATCCAGAGCAGAATACCAGGGCTCCCAGCCCGAGACAAACGGTGGGTCTCATGATCATCGAGTAGCGGAGGGGGTGGCAGATGGCCACATACCGGTCATAGCCCATCAGGGTAAGGAGAAAGCAGTGACTACATCCCAAGCCCAAGAAGAAGAACATCTGAGCCCGACAGCCAGCAACGGAGATGGCCTGGTTCTCCATCAGCAGATGGGCCAGCATGTTGGGGATGGTGACTAGTGTGTAGCAGGTCTCAGAGAGGGACAGCACTGCCAGGAAACGGTACATGGGAGTGTGGAGTGTACGGTCCACATGGATGATGGCGATGATGGTGGCATTGCCACTGAGGGTGACCAGGTATGTGAGGAGGAACAAGGTGAAGAGCATGGACTTCAGGTCTGGGAAGTTGGAGAATCCCACCAGCACAAACTCCATCACCAGCCAGGTCCTATTTCCCTGCTGCTTTTCAGGAGCCTGAAAGGGAGATGACAGAATCAATATGATACAGTGACATAGGGATGATCTGATATACATCAGATACCTGTGGGGTAAGATAGCTGTAATGGGTCATTTTATGGTCAGTTTAGCTAGGCTATGGTTCCCAGCCCACCATTTGTCTGTCAGGTTGTCTTACTGTGGTGGACTGTGTATTGCGGTGATGCTGGAAGCTATGTCACTGATATTTCAAACGCCAGCAGGATCACCCAAACTGAACAGGTTTCAGCAGAGCTTCCCGATTGAGAACAGACTATGAAGGAGAAATATCCTGTCCATGTCAAAGGAATTAGTCACTTAAAACCTATGGATAGGATAGCCTGAAAGCATCATCAGTTACTAAAAAGCTCAGGAATAGAAACAGAACATTGTCAGAGATAGTGACATAAGATGAGGCCCTCAGGTCAAAAGGAACTTAAAATATGACTAAGGGGAAAATGGATATAGATATTGATATAGATATAGACATAGACATTGACATTGATATAGATATAGACAGACATAGACATTGATATAGATATAGACCTAGACATTGATATAGATATAGACATAAACATAGATATTGATATAGACATAGACATAGACATAGACGTAGACGTAGACGTAGATATAGATATAGACGTAGATGTAGATATTGATATAGATATAGACATAGACGTAGACGTAGATATAGACATAGGTATAGACATAGACAGAGATATAGATATAAACATAGAAATAGACATAGACACAGATATAGATGTAGACATAGACATAGACACAGATCTAGATGTAGACATAGACGTAAACATAGATATATAGACGTAGACATAGACATAGATATAGACATAGACACAGATACAGATATAGACATAGACATAGACATAGATGTAGACACAGATATAGACGTAGACATAGACCTAGACACAGATCTAAATATAGACATAGACGTAGACATAGACATAGACATAGATATAGACATAGGTATAGACATAGACACAGATATAGATATAAACATAGAAATAGACATAGACACAGATATAGACGTAGACATAGACGTAGACACAGATATAGATGTAGAAATAGACATAGACACAGATCTAGATATAGACATAGACGTAGACATAGACATAGATATAGATGTTGATATAGACATAGACATAGATATAGACATAGACACAGATACAGATATAGACATACACATAGACGTGGACATAGATATTGATATAGATATAGACATAGACGTAGGCGTAGACATAGACATAGATGTAGACACAGATATAGACGTAGACATAGACATAGACACAGATCTAAATATAGACATAGATGTATACATAGATATAGACATAGACGTAGATATAGACATAGATATAGATGTAGACATAGACATAGACACAGATCTAAATATAGACATAGACGTAGACATAGATGTAGACATAGACATAGATATTGATATAGACATAGACATAGGTATAGACATAGATATAGACATAGGTATAGACATAGACACAGACACAGACACAGACACAGACATAGACATAGACGTAGACATAGACATAGATATTGATATAGATATAGACATAGACATAGACATAGGCATAGACATAGATATAGACATAGACACAGACACAGACACAGACACAGATATAGACATAGACGTAGACATAGACATAGGTATAGACATAGACATAGACACAGACACAGACACAGATATAGACATAGATGTAGACACAGATATAGACGTAGACATAGACATAGATATTGATATA
>NW_022103927.1:1482034-1484785 GCF_000313985.2 Echinops telfairi | reverse complement strand
GTACATGGGAGTGTGGAGTGTACGGTCCACATGGATGATGGCGATGATGGTGGCATTGCCACTGAGGGTGACCAGGTATGTGAGGAGGAACAAGGTGAAGAGCATGGACTTCAGGTCTGGGAAGTTGGAGAATCCCACCAGCACAAACTCCATCACCAGCCAGGTCCTATTTCCCTGCTGCTTTTCAGGAGCCTGAAAGGGAGATGACAGAATCAATATGATACAGTGACATAGGGATGATCTGATATACATCAGATACCTGTGGGGTAAGATAGCTGTAATGGGTCATTTTATGGTCAGTTTAGCTAGGCTATGGTTCCCAGCCCACCATTTGTCTGTCAGGTTGTCTTACTGTGGTGGACTGTGTATTGCGGTGATGCTGGAAGCTATGTCACTGATATTTCAAACGCCAGCAGGATCACCCAAACTGAACAGGTTTCAGCAGAGCTTCCCGATTGAGAACAGACTATGAAGGAGAAATATCCTGTCCATGTCAAAGGAATTAGTCACTTAAAACCTATGGATAGGATAGCCTGAAAGCATCATCAGTTACTAAAAAGCTCAGGAATAGAAACAGAACATTGTCAGAGATAGTGACATAAGATGAGGCCCTCAGGTCAAAAGGAACTTAAAATATGACTAAGGGGAAAATGGATATAGATATTGATATAGATATAGACATAGACATTGACATTGATATAGATATAGACAGACATAGACATTGATATAGATATAGACCTAGACATTGATATAGATATAGACATAAACATAGATATTGATATAGACATAGACATAGACATAGACGTAGACGTAGACGTAGATATAGATATAGACGTAGATGTAGATATTGATATAGATATAGACATAGACGTAGACGTAGATATAGACATAGGTATAGACATAGACAGAGATATAGATATAAACATAGAAATAGACATAGACACAGATATAGATGTAGACATAGACATAGACACAGATCTAGATGTAGACATAGACGTAAACATAGATATATAGACGTAGACATAGACATAGATATAGACATAGACACAGATACAGATATAGACATAGACATAGACATAGACATAGATGTAGACACAGATATAGACGTAGACATAGACCTAGACACAGATCTAAATATAGACATAGACGTAGACATAGACATAGACATAGGTATAGACATAGACATAGACACAGACACAGACACAGATATAGACATAGATGTAGACACAGATATAGACGTAGACGTAGACATAGACATAGGTAGAGCTGGGAAAGCTGCCTTCTCAAAGTGGCGTCAACCATAATGATGAGAATGGAGTCAAGGCTGGGGAGAAAGCTTCCGGGGATCTTCTTCTTGATGGGTGTGCCTCAAAACGAGAAGCAACAACTGCAGGCATCAATTCATCATTGGAACATGGAACGTGCAAAATATGAATCTGGGAAAATTGAAGGTTGTTTTAAAATGAAATGGGATACATAAGCATCAATGCATTTGGCAGTGTTGTTGTTAGGTGCCATCGAGTCAGCTCTGACCCATCGTGACCACAGAACGAAACACTCCATGGCCCCACGCCATCCTCAAACTGTTCCTGTGCCTGAGCCCATTGATGCTGCCACGGTGTCAAACCATCTCGTCGTGGGCCTTCCTCTTTTTTCACTGTCCCTCCACTTAACCAAACATGATGTCCTTCTCCAGGGACTGGTCTCTCCTAATATGTCCAAAGGATGAGAGACAAAGTCTTGCCATCCTTGCCTCTAAGGAGCACTCTGGCCTTATTTTACCCAGTGCAGATCCGTTTGTCCTTTTAGCAGTCCATAGTACTTTCAATATTCTTCTCCAGCACCACAATTCAAATACATCTAATCTTCTACGGTCTTTCCTATTCAGTGTCCAACTTTCACATGCACATGAGGCAATGGAGAACACCATGGCTTGGTTCAGGCCCACCTTAGTCCTCAAAGTAACATCCTTGTTCTTCAACACTCTAAAGAGGTCTTGTGCAGCAGATTGACCTAATGCAACACATCTCTTGATCTCTTGGCAGCTGCTTCTGTGAGCACTGATTGTGGATCCAAGTAACGCAAAATTTTTGAAAACTTCAATTTTGTCTCTATTTATCATGGTGTTACCTATTGACCCAGTTGTGAGGAATTTGGTCCTTTTTCACATTTAGTTTTAATCCATACTGAAGACTACAATTCTTGATCTTCTTCAGCAAGTGCTCACTCTTAGAAAGCAAGACTGTGTCATCTGCATAATAAGCATAATAATATGTTAATAAGCCTTCCTCCACTCCTGATGCTGCACTCTTCTTCATACATCCCAGCTTCTCTGGTGCTTGGCTCAGCGTATATATTGAACAGTATGGTGAGAGGCTACAACTCTGACACACACCTTTCCTGATTTTAAACCATGCAGTATCTCCTTGTTGTGTTCACACAATTACCTTTTGATCCATGTACAAGTTCCTAAGGAGCACAGTTAAATGCTCCAGAATTTCCATTCTTCTCAAGGTATCCATAGTTTATTTTGGTCCACACAGTCGAATGCCTTTGCATAATCAGTGAAACACAAATAAACCTCTTTCTGGTATTCTCTGCTTTCGGCCAAGATCCATCTGACATCAGCAATGATACCCCTTGTTTCACGTCCTCTTCTGAATCCAAGCAGAATTTCTGGCAGTTCCCTGTCAATGTACGGCTGCAACCATTGTTGGATGATCTTAAGCAAAAATCTACTTGTAGAACAGA
>NW_022103927.1:1479890-1481694 GCF_000313985.2 Echinops telfairi | reverse complement strand
GGAGTAGGGTACGTCTGGGCCCTTAATTCAGGGACCTGGGTTTGCCGACCCACAGACCTTGAGCTGAATGCCTTGGGTTGATGCTTACAGTGGAGTGGTATACCTCTTTGAGTATTTATTAGCAGACCTGAAAGAACCTTGTAACAAGTCTTGATAAACAACTGTATCCTAAGCATTTCTAACTTGCATTATAAATTATCAACTTCCTTAGTAAATAAATATCACAATATTTAATCATTTTTTAAAAATCTACTTGTACACGATAGGGGTCACCTTTCTTTGGAATGGGCAAAAATATGGATCTTTTCAAAATTAGGCATTAGTGAGCTGAAATGGTCTAGTTTGGCCTTTTTTAATCAGAAAATTAAATGGCTTATTAGCCAGGAATGACACAAACAAGAGCAATAACATTGTCTTCATGGTAAAAAAAAAAAAAAAACATTTCAAGATCTTTCTAGAAGTATTTTGGCTCTCATGGACTTGTTTTCATTTTCTTTAGCTTCAGCCTGAACTTACATATGATCAACTGATAGTCTGCTCCACACTCGGCCCCTGGTCTGGTTTTAGCTGCTGATATGGAGTTTCCCCATCATCTCGTTCCACGGATGTAGTTAATTTGATTTCTGTGTAGTCTACCTAGAGAACTCCACTTGTGTTGCTGAAAAATGGTCCTTTGCTATGAACAAGTCTTTGATCTTGCAAAATTCTATCATGTGATCTCCAGCTTCATTTCTATCACCAAGTCCATTTTTTCCAACTACTGTTCCTTCCTCTTTATTTCCAACTTTAGCATTCCAATCACCAATACTTATCAGTGTATCTTGACTGCATTTTAGTTCATTTCTACCTGAAGACATTGGTAGAATTCTTCAATTTCTTCATCATCGGCTTTAACAATTGGTGCATAAATTAAATAATAGTTATATTCATTGGATACATTTGAAGGAGAATAGATATAATGTTATCACAGAAGGCATTGTACTTCAAGATAGATCTTAAAATGTCCTTTTTATCAACAAACAGACCCGGGACTATTTATAGGCTTTTCTATTTTGCTGTTGGTTTTTGTTGTTGTTTTGTTTTCTTTTGTTGGTTTGTTTTGTTTTTGTGTTTATTATTGTTTTTGCATGTCTATCTATATAAGATAGGAGAGATAAACAATCCGGAGGAGAAAACAATGGGACCGATGGTTCCAGGGGGACACAGTTGAGGGTGAGGCGGGGAAAGGAAGGGGGGTGACAACAAATTCAGGGGAAAGGGAACAGTGATCTAAAATCAATGGTAAGGTGGGTGTAAAATGCGTGGTGGGGCTTGATCAAGTGCAACGTAGCCGAAAGAAATTACTGAAAACCGAATGAAGGTCAAACATGATAGTGAGACAAGAGGAAAGTAAGAGGAAATAGAGGAAGGAACTAGGAGGTAAAAGACATTTATAGAGGTCAAAATACAGGCATGTACATATGTCAACATATTTATGTGTAACAATAGGGAAATATATCTGTGTACATATATTTATATGTTAAGTATTAAGGTTGCAGATGGACATTGGTTCTTTACTCAAGTACTCCCTCAACGCAAGAACACTTTGTTCTTATAACTCAGCATTCTGTGATGCCTACCTTCCTGACATGATCACTGAAGACAAAGTGGGTGCATAAGCGAATGTGGTGAAGAAAGCTGATAGTGCCCGGCTATCAAAAAGATATACCATCTGGGGTCTTAAAGGCTTGAGGATAAACAAGTGGCCATCTAGCTGAGAAGCAACAAAGCTCACATGACAGAAGCACACCAGCTTGTGTGATCA
>NW_022103927.1:1477255-1479144 GCF_000313985.2 Echinops telfairi | reverse complement strand
AAAAAAGAGTTGTAAGATCCCCCAGTAAAATGTGTTTTTTTAATTTCTTTTTTGATAATGCATGCAATGGCAATCTTCTTGATTGTGTCGTTGTCAGCAGAGTAAACCATACAACTTTCTGATTCAAAATGGCCAATACCAGTCCATTTCAGCTCACTAATGCCTGGAATATTGGGTTTTATTTATTACATTTCATTTTTATAACTCCTAATTTTCCTAGATTCATACTTTGTGCATTCCAAGTTCCAAAAATGTGCTGAGAAGCCCAGCTTAGGCTCGAGTATCTACAGTATGGGCCAAAGGCTGTGGTTGTGGCCAGGCCACCGGCATGGCATGCTCCACAGGGACCATGACCAGTGGCCGGTCATCAGGCCAGAGAGGAGTCATCCTCTGTGTTACGAGCATTACAACAAGTGCAAGCACTCCTAAATTTTCTCAGGCAGAGCGAGGTGCCGAGGAGTGTCCCAGATGTGGGGGTGCTAACCATGCTGCTGAGAAAATCACGGGTGCTGGGAAGCCCGGGCATTAAAACAGTTTCCAATGTGCCAAGTGACGGCAGGGAGTTTGTTTCATGTGGTTTGGTTTGGTTTGGTTTGGTTTGGTTTGGTTTGGTTTGGTTTGGTTTGGTTTGGTTTGGTTTGGTTTGGTTTGGTAACAGTGTTGGGAAGGACCCGTGGCTAGTAGGCACCAGAACAAAACAAAAAACCTACCGCTATAGAGTCAGTTCCAACTCTAGTGACACTGTCTTGGGTTTCTGGACCTGTAACTAGTTACAAGATCAGGACGCCTCCTCTTTCTCCCAAGGAGTGGCTGGCTTTGTCTCGCTGAAAGCAAAGGTCCCTGGCCCTGGGCTCGGAGATGCTTGGCCCCCCACTCCTTGTGATGATGGGATAGCTATGCCCCTCTCTATGCACAAGGGGTGCTCCTGGGTGGTGCAGACCGGTTCATGCTCAGCAGCTCACAGAAAGGTTGGCAGTTCTAGGGCAGGGAGAGAGAAGGGCACTCCTAGTGGAGTCAGCCTGGACGGAGGCTGGACAGTACCCGGTGTGTTCAAAGAGCAGCGAGGAAGCTGGTGGCGAGGGGGCAAGAGCAGACTGGGTAGAGACGGCCACAAGGAAGGCACGGGGCAGTGCGTGCTGGGACCCAAGGGCAAAAATCACTTTTTCCTGCAGTAAAATGGGAGAAAAGGATTTTGATTTAGGTGCTTACAATCGCCCTCTGGCGGCCATAATAGGGATGGACTGAGAGAGGAGGCCAGATCCAGGGAGCAGGCTACCCCAATGATGGGGCTGCACCAGGGGGACAGCAGAGGCGTGGAGAAGTTGTCCACCTGGACAGAGTCTGAAAGTGAAGCCCCTGGAATTTGCTGGTTTGTTAAATGTAGGCGTGACACAAGAGCGGAGTCCAGGAGCCTACAGCAACTGTCTCAGGAGGATGCAGTGGACAGGTCCAATCGGGGAAGAACAGGAGACTGGTTATAACAGTGGCTTCCAGTGATAGGGGACATCACCTGAAGCCCAGGCCAGCTCAGGAAAGACACCTGAGCACCTCTCCACCCTCACTATCAACCAAAAACCCCAACCCACTGAATGGAATTAAATCCAACTCATAGCAATCCCATATAGGGTTTCCAAGATTGCAGTCTTAATAGAAGCAAGTAGTCTCATCTTTTGCCCGAATAACAGCTGGTAGGTTTGAACCTGGGCCCCTGGGGTTAGCCATCCAACACTTACCCGACAGCGTGACCAGGCTTACCGTCACTAACTCACTACCATCCAGTCAAATTCAACTCAAGCAGCCCTTATAGGACAGAACCAGACTGCCCTGTGGGCACTAACCCACCCAAGGGGAGGGTATTGTTTATATCTCCACAGGGAAAGAAAGACCAG
>NW_022103927.1:1470291-1476237 GCF_000313985.2 Echinops telfairi | reverse complement strand
AAAAAAACAAAAAACAAGTGCCCTGTGAATTTCCAGGACTGTAAGTCTTCGCGGGAAGAGAAAGCCTCGTCTTTCTCCCACAGATGGGCTTGTGCATTTGAACTGGCAACCCGGTGGTTAGCAGCCAAACACTTCATCCATTTGCCATCAGGGGTCCTCACCCTCACCCTAGACAGGGCATTTCTTCAGCCTCTAGAACTCAGCACCCACCCCAGAGAGGGGGGAGGAGAATGCGGATCACCCTAAATGAGACTGAAATTTAAGCCCACGGCCACTGAAAATCTGTGGCCGTGAGCTGACTCAAAGTGCCCAGACTCCATTCTGTAACTGCCAGGTAAAGGTGGAAAGCAGTCCAGGTGCAAGGCATGCAAGCTGCGTGTTTGCATCACTGAACTCAAACCAGGGAGCCCTGGTGAAGTAGCCGGGGACACAGGGGGCTGCTCACAGCAAGGTCAGCAGTTTGAAACCACCAGCCGCTCAGGGGGAGAGGTTTTGGCTTCCTGTAAACTGTTACCATCCCAAAAACCCAGAGGGGTAGTTCTACCCTGCCCTAGACAGTCGCTAGGAGTCATACTGGACCCAATGGCAGTGAGAGAGACCAGAGACCCAAACCGACCAGTGGCCATGGCGTGCCCTCCGACTCTGGCGGCCCACCGGTTGCAGAGTGGAAGTATTCTCCATGGGGTTTGCAACAGCTGCTGTTTGGGGCAGGATTACCACCAGCCCACCACACCCCTCGCGCTCACTTTGCACCTTGAAGTCCTTGACCAACGCTCTCCTGCTACCAGAAACGTTGGCGCGTCACACCCACCCAGATGCCCTTCCATGCCAACCAGTCGATGGACATTTTACTCTGGGCAGTTCTTTCCCGGCCACGCGGGGTTGCCAAGGGTTGGAATGCCAGGAGGGCAACAGGTGTATTCTCGGGCTGCACATACTCAGCTCCGTGGGTGGCACAAACAGCAGGAGTGTCCCGCTGTCGCTCTGCCCCACACCTGCGTGTCCGGGGTCTCCCTGGATTGCCTCATGCCCCCCTCCTTCCTCTCCTGTACAGATCTCAACTCCTCCCCCACCTCCTATTCTGAGGCTGCAGAAAGCAGACTCCTCGCAAGCCCTCAGTGCTTGCAGGATCCCGGATGGACCCTCAGTCACTCCCCAGCTCTCCCTCCCCTTCACCCTCAGCTCTCAGCCCTCCGGGTGGCCTCTGCAGCCGGACAGACGCTCCACACACCCACTCACCATGGCCAGCAGAGCTTCCCGGGAAGCCTGCCCCGACTCTCTCAGCTGGGCCCCTGAGATGGGAGGGGCTGGCCTCGGGTCCTGTTATGCTGGGTCCCCGGAGTCACCATCCCAAGAGCTCCCCACCGCTAACAAGCTCCCCAGGGCTGAGGCTCTCAGCGCCCTGCGGGGTTTGTCCCTCCTGGAAGCTACAGACCCCAGAGTGGATTTTCCCAGACCCCCAGGGGCTGATGGGCAGAGCAACTAGAAGACTAATTACCAGTTCTCCTTGTGGATGAGGACCCCAAACGCCCGCCTCACTCCATCCCCTAGGGCTCACTGGGTGCTGGGTGAGGTGCCGCTCAGTCTGCAGCCCCAGCTGCAGATCTCAAGAGGGACCCCCCAGTCTGGAAAGGGAGGTTGAGGTAGACCTTTTGGTGTTTTCCTGCAACGTTGCCTCTGGGAGACAGGCCAACTATGACCTCAACAGTTCCCCACCCCAGTCCCCCCCAACCCAAGACTGCACCCTCCTCAAGCAGTCTGGCTTCCCTCTAGGTGGTCCACCCTGGCCACCAGAACAGAAAGAAGGCTCAGTCTATGTTCCTCCCCTACTCAGGGACCTTCCCCAGCTCCACACTCTCCTCCCAGTCAAGTTCAGAGTTCCCCATTCCTCTGCCACCTTCTCTAGTTCCGAATCAAGCCATCGCTGCATGCACAATTGAACACCCTCAGTTCCTTTAGTAAAATCAACAGGAAATGTGGAAATGAGTCATTCCAAGTTAAGACTATATTAGAGCTTCAATTCTGAGAACCAGGTTTGCAGAGGGCTATAGGTAGATGGCTGTGAAAGCCCAAAACCCATTTGCAAAGTCCCCACATGGATTACACTTCCATTCGGACCATTGACCAGGGATGTGAATAGACTTGCCCTGAGGTGAAGTGCATTCGGAAGTGGATAGCCTCCGTCCCCAGCTCATCAGTTCTTCTGCTATTAGTGTTCAGAGCATCAAACCAGTTCTTGAGATGTTCTTGAAATTCAGGTGCGATGGGCTCAAGGCTGTGTTTTGGCTCTCATTGATTTGGTCTGATGTTCTTCAGCGTCAACCTGAGCTTACATATGAGCAATTGATGGTCTGTTCTGCAGTTAGCCTCTGGCCTGGCTTTACTTGCTCATGTTGTGTGTCTCCATCATCTCTTTCCATAAATGGAGTCAATTTGATTCCCGTGTATTCCATCTGGAAAAGTCTGGGTCTAGTCAGTCGCCTTTAGCCATCAGATCAGTTCTGACCCATAGCACAACAGAGCACAGCACCTGTTTGTTTTCCTTGATGGTATTTATGTTTGTGTTGTTGTTGTTAGGTGTCATCAAGTCAGTTCTGATCCAGAGCAATCCCATGCACAGCAAAACGAGATGTGACCCAGTCCTGTGCCATGCCCACACCCATTACGATGCTTGAGCCCACTGCTGTAGCCACAGGGTCAGTTCATCTCCTTGAGGGCGGTCCTTCCTCTGTTTCTCGGCCCTTCTATCTACCAAACATGCTGTCTTTCCCCCAAGACTAGTCTAGAGTTTGTAAGACAAAGTTTTGCCATCCTTGCCCCTAAGGAACCCCTCTGGCCTTACTTCTTCCAACACAGATTGGGTTGTCCTTTTAGCAACCCATGGTGCTTTCAATATTCTTCCCCAGCACCACGCTTCAACGATACTGATTATTCTTTTGTCTTCTTGCGTCAATGTCCAATTTTCCCATGCAGATGAGGCCATGGAAAATATCCTGCCTTGAGTCAGACGCATCTTAGTCCTCAAAGTAATATCCTTGCTCTTAAATGCTCTGAAGAGGTCTGGTGCAGAAGATTTACCCAAGGCAATGCATCTTTTGACTGCTGCTTCCATGAGCATTGACTGTGGATCCACACAAGACAAACTCTTTGACAACTTCAATCTTTTCTCAGTGTATCATGATGTTACCTATTGGTCTAGTTGTGAGGATTGTGGTCTTCTTGACACTGAGTTGTAATCCATACTGAAGACTACAATCTTGATCTTCATCAGCAAGTGCTTCAAGTCCTCCTCACTTTCAGCAAGCAAGTTATGTCATCTGCATATTGCAGATTGTTAATAAGTCTTTCGCCAATCATGATGCTGCATTCTTCTTCATAAAACCCAACTTCTCTGTTTATTTGCTCAGCATACAGATTGAAATGTATATTGAAAGAATACAAATTTGACGCACACCTTTCCTGAGTTTTGAACCAGGCAGTACTCCCTTGTTCTTTTCACACAACTGCCTCTTGTTCCATGTACAAGTTTCTCCTGAGCACATGACGTGTTCTGGAATTCCCATTCTTCTCAAGGTTGTCCATTGTTTATTATGGTTCACACAGGTGAGTGCCTTTGCACAGTCCATAAAACACAAGTGAATATCTTCCTGGTACTCTCTGCTTCCATCCAAGGTCCATCTGACATCAGCAATGATATCTCTTGTTCCATGTCCTCTTCTGAATCTGGCCTGACCTTCTGGCAGCTCCCTGTCAATGTGCTACTGCCACCTTTGTTAGATGATCTTCGGTAGAATTTTACTGTCATGTGATATCAATGAGATTGGTCTATAATTTGATCATTCTATTGGGTCACCTTTCTTTGGAGTGGGCACAAACATGACAAGTGCCTCATCAGCTTGTTGAAACATTTCTATTGGTGTTTCAACACTTCCTGGAGTGGTTTCAGTGCAGCTTGAACTCCTTTTTCATTACCATTGGCTCTTGATCATCTCCTACCTCTTGAAATGGTGGAATACAGAGTGACACTCTGTATTCGTTCCATTGTCTCTGAATGTCTCCTGCATCATTTAATACTTTCCCACAGAATCTTTCTTTCTTTTTTTTTTAAGTTTTCATCTTTAATGAAATATCTTTGGGAAGAACATACATTTCCATGACACGAACACTACAGTTTTCGGAGTCACAGTTAGATAGGCAGAGTTATATCCATTCCGTAATTAATATGAATGCCAACATCTCTAACCGTTCATTTTTGTTACATGGCAAACAAAATCAAGAAAGCAACCATCAAACAAAAGAGACCCATAGCTTCAGAGGAGGCAAATCCCAGGGTAGCATATGGGAACAGCTGCTGCTTCAGCGAAGGGTTTCTGGGATACCCAATGAAGAGGCTGCCAAAGACGGCTCCAATACCAGCACCAGAACCAGCCACTGCTACTGTTGCAGCACCTGCACCAATACATTTGGCAGCAGTATCAATGTCTCTGCTGATTGCACTGGTCTGAAACTCCCTTCGGATTAGTGGAGACACACCAGCCTGGGTCCCATTCAACACTGCTGAGCCCTCTCCAGTGTAGCTTCTGGTCGTTACAACACTGATGCAGACATTGGTCTGTATGCAACTCTGGATCCAGCTCGGATCAGAGCAGGGGTGCAGGCGAGCTTGGCGCAGGCGAACATCTACAGGGAGTCTTCAGGGAGGAGCGGCTGGAGGACTCGGGTGACAGGTGGCGTGGGCTCCTCTTCCGCTTCCTTGCTTTCCCAGCGGCAGAGGTCGAAAGAGTGGGGCCCCCACAGAATCTTTCAATGTTGCACTTCGATACTTGAATTTTTTCTTGAGTTCTTTCCGTTGAAGATAAGCTGAGCATGTTTTTCCCTTTTGGTTTTGTATTTCTAAGTCTTTGCCCATTTATGGGTCTAGGGTTTATATTTAGGTCTTTAAACCATCCTGCGTTCATTTTTGTACATGGTATGGGTCCTGTTTCATTCTTTTACAGGTAGAAATCCAATTTTTCCATCACCATTTATTGAAAAGGCTATCTCTTCCCCAGTTAATATTATTTAGTCTTTTATCAAAGATAAGTATCTGCAGGTACTTGGTTATATATCTGGAGTTTCCATTCTAATATATTGGTCTTCCTGCCTATTGTTGTACCTATATCAAGCTGTTTTGAATACTGTGGCTAGATAATAGGTTTTAAAGTCTGGGAGTGAAAGGGCTCCAACTTTTTTAATATAGTGTTTTGTTTATTCTGGTTTTTTGTTTGTTTCTATCTAAAGTTGTTGATTAGTATTTCCATTTCTTTGAAGAATTGTGCCGGGATTTGGATTGGAATTGCACTGAGTTTATTAAGTGTTTTTTGGCAATTTGACATTTTCACTGTATTTAGTCTTCCTATCTAGGAGAATGGGATATTCTTCCATTTGTGTAAATTTCTTTTGGTTTCCTGTAGTAGTGTTTTGTATTAGTTTTTTGTTTCTCTTGCAAGAGTTATCCCCAAGTATTTTATCTTTGGGGGAGTTATTGTAAATGGTATTGTTCTTCAATATACAAGAATTCAACTGATTTCTGTATGTCGATATAGCCTGCTATGTTGTCAAAAGTTTCAATTAGTTCCAGCAATCTTTTAGTTGAATCTTGAGGGTTTTATATATATAGGATTACATGCAAATAAAGAGTTTTGTTTCTTCTGTGCCACTGCAGACACCTTTAATATGTTCCATTTGCAGAGGGGGTCATTTTCCATTTCTCCCCCAAGTGATCCCACTAAGCTGGCTCTCACTGAGCTGAGGTGCAGTCCTACTTTCAAAATCAGAATCAGAAGATCAAATTGTTTACTTACAGTAAAGGAGTCTCATACCTCACATCTCACACAAGTGGTGCCAACTGATGGTTAGTAGAGGTTCAGAAGGAGTTGTGGTGACCCAATGGATAAACACTCAGCT
>NW_022103927.1:1463045-1470191 GCF_000313985.2 Echinops telfairi | reverse complement strand
AGCAGTTCCACCGAAGAAACACCTGGCAATAGAAATCCTAAGCTAAGAAACCCCATGAGGCAGCCTGGTCTGTCACAGGGTGGCTGTGAATCTGAATTGGCTCAAAGACATCTGACAACAGAGATGCAAAATCAATTCAAAGGAGAAAAGATGATCTTCCTAACAAATGATTCATTCAAATGAACATTCATATGCAAAAAAAAATCCTCAGCGTATACCTTCTCACCTTATACAAATGTCACCCAAATAGAGAGTGGACCTAAATGTAAAACTTTTAGAAAGAAAAAAATTTAGCAAGAAATCTTCATGGTCTGGGATTTCAGTAAGGAGTTATTAGATATGATGCAAAAAGCACCCTGTATAAAAGAAGGGGAGAAAATGGTACTTTTTCAGAAAATTCTCAAGTTCCTACTCTCTGAAAGACATTGTGTGCAACAGCAAGGAATTACTAAACCTGAGTGAAGGGCGGCCATGATGGTGGGACAAGAGCAAAGTAAAAGTAAAAGATGAAAGAGCAGGAGTCAAAGAACCAGGAGAAAAGTGGGCGAGGTGCGGTGGAGGCCAACGCACGATATGAAAAGAATAATCTAGAACTTATCGAGGGTTCATGAGGGAGGGCGGGTGGGAGAGGGAGGGGGAAGAATGCTTTGAAAATGATGATGGCGGCATATGTGCAAATGTGATTGACACAATGGATGAGTGTATGGATTGTGATGAGATTTCAGAGCCCCCAATAAAAGTATTTAATTAAAAAAAGGAAAGACATTGTGAAAAGAGCAAAAAGACAAGCTACACGTTACATGTTGCATATTATCTATCTGGCAGATATTTTACCTAGAAAAGAATTTTACCTAGAACACATAAAAAACCCTCAAAAATCATTAAGAAGAGAAACAATTCAAGTTAGAAAACAGGCAAAGCACTTCAACAGACACTTCACAGTAAAAGGTACATGCATAGCACGTGAAAAGTCATCAACATCCTCAAATGTTATTGTTGTTGTTACTGACCGTCAAATAGCAGAAGGAACCGCCGACCCTGACCCATCGTCACAACTGTGATTCTGTTTGAGCCTCTGTTGCAGCCACTGTGTCCATCCATCTTGAGGGTCTTCCTCTTTCTCACAGACTCTCCACCAAGCACCACGGTCTTCTCCAGAGAATGGTCTCTCCTGAGAGCAAGTCCCCAGTATGAGAGGCGGTGTCTCAACATAGTCACTTCTAAGGAGCATTCTGGCTGTACTTTGTCCTAGGCAGATTTGATTGTTCCTCTGGCAACGCACTGTACTTTTTTTTTAAAGATCATTTTATTGGGGGCTCGTACAACGCTTCTCACAATCCATACAGTCATCCATTGTGTCTGGCACATTTGCAGATTTGTTGACATCATCATTCTCAAAACATTTGCTTTCTACTTGAGCCCTTGGTATCAGCTCCTCATTTTTACCTTCCCTTCCCACTACCCTCTCCCTCCTGAACCCTTGATAATTTATACATTATTATTTTATCATATCTTACACTGCCCAACGTCTCCCTTCACCCACTTTTCTGTTGTCTGTCCCACAGAGAGGAGGTTATATGTAGATCCTTGTCATCGGTTCCACCTTTCTAGCCCCACCTTCGCTCCACCCTCCCGGTATCACCACTCTCACCACTGGTCCTGAGGGGTTCATCTATCCTAGATTCCCTGTGTTTCCAGGCACTGTGCTTTTAACACTCTTCACCAACACCATAATACAAATGCATCAATTCTTCTGTGATCTTCCTTGTCCACTGTCCGACTTTCACATGCTTATGAGTGATTGAAAATACCACAACTTGGGTCAAGCACACCCCAGTCTTCAAAGGAACAGCCTCGCTCTTCAACACTCTAAAGAGGTCCTATGCAGCAGATTTGCCCAATTCAATAAGTCATTTGATTTCTTGACTGCTGCTTCCATGAGTGTTGAGTGTGGGTTCAAGCAAAATAAAAATCCTTGACAACTTCAATGTTTTCTTTGTTTATCCTGATGTTTCTTATTGGACCAGTTGTGAAGATTTCTGTTGTCTTTACATTGAGTTGCTATCCACACTGAAGACTGCAGTCTTTGATTTTTATTAGCAAGTGCTTTAAGTTCTCTTGGCTTTCAGCAAGCAAGGATATATCACCTACATAACGCAGGTTGTTAATAAGCCATCCTCCAATTCTGATGTTACACTGTTCTTCACATAATCCAGCTTCTCATATTTGCTCAGTATACGAGGGGGTACCCAATAATACTGGATTTTTTCCCAAAAGCTATGTGTTTAAATAGTTTTACAAACCAACCTTACCACCTTCAAAGGACTCTCCATTTAATACATTTGTCAAATCTGTGATTCCATTCTTGGAAACAGTTTTCAAACTCATTTGTTTGGATGGCTGACAGCACCTCCCTTGTTTTGTTCTTCACCTCTTCTACGTCGTCAAATCACTGTCCTTTCGTGTCCCTCTGCATTCAAGAAAACAAAAAGAAGTCACATGGAGTGAAGTTAGGTGAATAAGGTGCATGGAGCAAGAGAGGCATTCCGTTTTTTGCCAAAAAGTGGCACAATGAGATGGCTGCGTGAGCAGGTGCATTGTCATGGTGACAAAATCAATCCCCCATCTGCGACAAATCAGGCCTTTTTGTTCGCACACTTTTACACCATCTTTTCAGCACCTCTAAATAGAAAACTTGATGAACAGTCTGACCTGGTGGACTGAACTCCAAATGCATTACGAGTTGACATTTTTGTCTCTTTGGGAAGTTGACAGACGTCCAGAATGAGGTTTGTCATCAATCGACATTTCACCTTTTTAGAAATGAGAAAACCACTTGTACACTTGAGTTTTCCCATCGCACTGTCCTTGTGTCCTTGTAAGCTGTGTTCAACATCACAACAGTTTCTGTGGCATTTTTCCTGAGCAGGAAACAACATTTCACAGCTGCATGCTGTCCTCTTAAATCGACCATCGCAGAAACAAGGTTCCAGTGGAACAGCTTTTAGGAGAAAATGTACTGTGACCAGAGAGAACCTTCCCAGGTGATGCCACTGAGTGCGCTAACTAGCTCATAGCAAGTTGATTGATGCTTACCTAGTGTGAAAAATGTGTACTACAAAAGTTCTGCCCAGTGGAGCTTTTTTCTGGGCTTTTTTTTAGGTACCCCCTCATATAAATTGAATAAATACGATGAAAGGATACACACCTTTCCTGATTTGAACCCATTCAATATTGCCTTATTATTCCTCCAACTGCCTCTAGGTCCATATGTTCTGCATGGACACCATTAAGTGTTCTGGAATTCCCATTATTCTCAATATTATCCACGTGTTTGCTTTGATCTAAATAATTGAGTGCCTTTGCACAGTCAATAAAACACAATTAAACATCCTTCTGGTATTTTCTTCTTTCAGCTAAGATCCATCTGATGGAAGCAGTGAGATTCCTTGTTCTGTGTCCCCTTCTGAATAGAGCTTGTTTTTCTGGCAGCTCTTTGTAGACATACCTGCAATTATTTTTTTAATTATTTTCAGCGGAATTTTACTTGCATGTGATATTAATGATATTGCTCAACAGTTTGTTCAACTGTGTACTTCTAGTCAGCTTGTGGAAACATTTCAATAAATTTTTCCTTAATTCCTGGAGCCTTGTTTTTGACTAATGCCTTCAGTGCAGCAAACTTCTCCTTCAATACCACTGGTTTTTCATCACGTACTCCCTCTTGAAGTGGTTGAATCTAGAGCAATTTTGTTTGATTCCATTGAGATCAGTTCCGGATTCTGTGTATTCATCATTAGCTTTAGTGGTTGGTGTGTAAATTTGAATAATAATTGGATTAACTGGACTGCCATGTAAGCACATCGATGTTATCCTATGATAGGCAACATTGTACTTTAAGGCAGAGCTTGAAATGTTTGGGGGTTTATTTTGACAAACAATGCAGCGCCATTCCTCTTACATTTGTCATTCATATAGATAATCATATTGTTCTCTTTACCCATTGGGGAAATACATGTAATGCCACAATGAGATGCCTCTAATATCTACTAGAATGGCAAAAACAACGCTGGCATCAAGCGCTTGTAAGGCTGTGGCCCTGCTAGAAATCTCATACACTGTTTGGGGGAACAGAAATGGCATAGCCCCCTCCCCCTGGAAAACCATTTGACAGCTTCTTCTCAAAACTCTCAGGCTCACTGCCAGCAAGTTGCATCTGACTCACAGTGATCGTACAAGGCAGAGTCTAACGGCCTCTGTGCATTTCTGAAACCATAATTAATTAATAAACAGATAAGTAAAATGATAGATTTATATGTAAATAATGTCATGTGCTATGGAGTTGGTTCTGACCCATAGCAACCTTATTTACCACAAACTGAACACTCCCCAATCCTGTACCTACTCACAGGTATGTTTGAGCCCTTGCTGCTGTCACTGTTGCCAATCCAGCTTGCGGAGGGCCTGTCCCATGGGATTTCCAAGGCCGATGTCTTTACAGAAGATTACGTCTGTTACAACTTTGCAGCTGGTGGGTTCAAACCACTAACTTCATAGTTCATAGCAAAATTCCGTCTTTTCTGACATCCACTTCGATCTTTTCTTTCTTTCCTGCCTGTTTAATGGCTTTTTGTTTTCTTCATGAAAGTTTTTTTATGCCCTCCAGCTCATCGGGTCTTTTGTCATTAGTGTTCAATGGGTCTGTTCCTGAGATGGTCTCGAAATTCAGGTGGATTAGACTCAAGGTCATATTTTGGCTCTCTTGGACTTGTTTTGATTTTCTTCAGCAAAGTGTGATGAAGAAAGCAGATGGTGCCCAGCTATCAATCAGAATAGTGTCTGGGACCTTAAAGGCTTGGATTCAAACAAGCAGCCATCTAAGTGACAAGTCATCTAAGTCCACACAGAAGAAGCACACCAGCTTGTGTGATCCAAAGATGGCAATTATAAATCTCGAATACAGTGAGGAGAAAAGCATCACAGCAAAAATCATGAACACCCAATGTGTGGGGTGCTATGGGGGATGGGGAGAGCCCAAAACCCATCTGCAGAGTATCTGGTCAGACTGGGCCACTGGCAGATCCGCTCTAGCCACAAGCAAGAGTCTCCATCAGCCTTACTACCAGTCAGGGACCATTGTCATCCTGATTATGCTGGACCAAACTCGACACTTGGCCTATTGACCACCCTGTAGACATGACTTGAACTTGTTCTGGCTGCAAGTATTTCGTACTAGTTCCATGACCGAAATATTTTTCCTGAGTTTTTTATCATTGTTGGTGGTCTTTTCTTTGTTACACATTACTAAGTATTTTTGTCTGTGTGCTATTATTTTACCCTTACCACCTGGGCGTGATTTTGTTTGTTTTGTTGGGTGTCCCAGCTGTGAAGCACAGGAGTGGATGCATGAGAATACGGGATACAGGGATATAGAGATCACAGGGCTGGGAGGGGAAGATGGGGAGGGAAAGGGTGTTTCTGGAGTAACTAATGAAGATGAAGAGGGGAGATGGGAGGGGAGATGGAGCACTAGAACGGATTGTGATTGCATAAATCATCTTAAAGACGATTTAACTATGGGGGTGGTAATGCTATGAAATTAGTGTGGGGATGATTGTACAAGTCTCCGTGATATGATTGAATGATCGAACTATTGAATAATAGGATATGTATTTTGAGTAATATATGTAAGTTACTTGCCAATAAAACTGTTGGGGGGGGGGATCTCACTTCCTTTACTGGAGGATCTCAGTATAAAATGCCCTTGTTTTGAGCACAATTGGCTTCAAGAAACCAATAATGAATTGAAATGTATAAAAAAATTAATGAATACATATGTATATATATATGTGATATATGATACGTTTATATGTATATAGGGTGTATGTGTGTGTGTGTGTGTGTGTGTGTGTTGTGTGTGTGTGAGAGAGAGACAGAGAGAGAGAGAGAGAGAAGTCCTAATCTATGTACCTGCTTGGAAAAATAGCTAATTCTTTGAAGATGTTATCATTTAAATTAAATAAAGTCATACTGCAGTAAGGTGTCTTAATCCTAATCGCTTCTGAGTGGTGTTTTATGGGAACAGAACCGCACAAAAGAGTAAAGACCATGTAAAGATGTGTCCACAAGCAGCTAAGGAATGTCAAGCAGCCATAGAAACTAGAAGAGAGGCATGGGTCAGTTCTTCCGTGAAGTTTCAGAAGGACTGTATCTGGTTGATATCTAGCCGCCAGAATTGAAATTTTTTATCTCTGTAAATACAACTTTGTGGTATTTTGTTATGATAACCCTAGGAAGCAACGGCTGAAATGTGTAAAGGATGTTGGCATACGTTAAAGCAGTATTACACTGGTCTAAGGTTATCTGCAGGTGAGACTGATGTAGAACCAGTATCAGGCATTTTGAAGGTAAATACCTGTTGAGCTTCCAGCTCTGATTCTCCATTCTCCTGTTGTTTAGTGACACCAGGTAAGGCCTCAAAATAGCTGTCCAAATATTGTTATGTGCCTGTGACCTTAAAAGCTCCACCAACCACTAACCCACCCAGGGGGAGAGTAGTGGTTGTGTCTCCACGAATTGGAATGTGCATAGACCCCCACCATGATGCGCCAAACCAGGAGGGCAACATAACACGTGGAGGAATCCATGAAAAGACTGGACTACAGGGCCGGCCCCAACCAGAGCCAGCCTGACCCCCACCCTGGAAGTGTGTGCCACAGAGAACGACACCAGACCTTCTGGTGGGGGAAAGGAACCGACCTACCATACCCAGACGGAAGCAGAAGTAAATGAAGGGGGAGGAAGAGAGTGGAGCACATCCTGGCCCACCAAGCCCTAAGAATGATATTCCCACTCAGAGCAGCCAGAGGACCATATGAGACACGACATCCCGCACTGACCCATAGCTTTACAGGGGACAACAATGGAGACACAGTGTGGAAATTGCACCCAATCTGACCCCACCACACTGAGGCAAAACACTAAGGGTGTGCAACAGAACAGCAAGGGGAGCAGAGCCAGGAAGTCCCGAGGGAATACCAAATAGACTTTGGGGCCAAGGTGTGACATCTCATCAGATTCTACCAGAAAACACTCCTATCGGTCAACAAACAGTCCTTGAACTATTTGTAGGCTTTTTTTTTTTTT
>NW_022103927.1:1457088-1461945 GCF_000313985.2 Echinops telfairi | reverse complement strand
CAGGACCAGTGGTGAGTATGGCGATACCAGAAAGGTTGGGTAGAAAGGGGGAACTGATTACAAGGATCTACATATAACCCCCTCCCTGGGGGATGGACAACAGAAAAGTGGGTGAAGGGAGACGTCGAACAGTGTAAGATATGACAAAATAATGATTTGTGAATTATCCAGGGTTCATAAGGAAGGGGAAAAATGAGGCGCTAATTCCAAAGGCTCAAGTAGAAAGCAAATGTTTTGAGAATGATGATGACAACAGATGTACAAATGTGCTTGACACAATGGATGGATATGTGGATTGTGGTCTGAATTGTACGAGCCCCCAGTGAGATGATTTTTAAAAGCTCCACCAACAGATGAAAACCTTCAGATTAAAGTTCTCAAATGAGAGGATCTGATCAGCTCCTGTAAAGTCATGATCCAAGCAGTGGCATCTCCTCCGAAAGAGAACGCATGAATGGGCAACAAGCCGGGTGGGTTTACTTCAAGATTGGCACTCCAGTTATCAGTGAGGGAGGCAAAGAAAGAACAGGCCCACCACCACTCCTGTGGTACCCAGACACAGACCAGTGACACCAAGCGTTAACTATTCCTTTATTAGGCAGTGAGGGGTGGGGGCTGTACAACGCAAGGGCTGATCTTCAACTACACAGAGGTTGTAACCCGAAGCCATAGTACAAAAATAGCCTAAAAATACTCCTATTTGGCCACGGGGCTGGGCCAGGGGAGTGCCCGAAGGAAGGGTTCTCCACCAGGCAGCTCCTTCCCTCTGTGCCCTCCCCTATTTACAGGGAAGCAGAGTGGAATGTAGGCTTCTTCCCCAAGCCCTAGGTTCTGACCAGCCACTCCTCCGTTCCCAATGGGAGGTGGCCCAGGGGGGCAGCAGGGGAGGGCCCCAGGAGTGGGATTTGCAGACCGAAAGGGCCCTTCCCCCAGCAAGTTACAGAGCAAATCACATCTGGAATGCAGTGAAGTGAAGGAGATGGGGTGGGGGGGGAGGCTCCCAAGTCTCACCCGACCCCTGGCCCCGAAGGGTGCGCCCAAGGGTGTCTACTTGGTACATACCGGGGCGTGTACTTGGTACACGGGCTCCCAGTTTGCCTGTGCACTGAGTACACAGGATCCGGCTTGGCCAAATGGGCCCACAGACTCAGCCCCACGGGGGCACTGGGGGTTCACAGGGAGGGGGAGTGTCTCCATAGATATATTTTGTAAAAAATAATAATAATAATAAGTTTGCTTAAATGAATGTTTTCTATACAAAATGTAAAAAAAAAGAAAAGAAAAGAGAGACAATAATAATTCACTCATGTAGGAGTGTACGGAACAAGAGGCTGGAGGAGGGAGGGAGGGAGGGAGGAATGAGAAAAGGGAGGCAAGAGGACATCCCAGACTCACCCCAAGACTGGGAGGGCAGGGCGGTCAGGCCCCACCCATTATAAATAAAGGAGGACTGAGACCCTGACCGGGTGGCCTGCTTCGGTCACCAGCAAGGTGGGGGGGGGGGTGGGGTCAAAGAGGAGAGAAGGAACAGGACTGAAGGAGAAGAGAGTGCCTCTCAGGCTCCCCAAGATCCAGAAACGGAGAAGGGGCTCAGGCCAGCACCTGCCTCTTGGGGGGACCCTCGGGGTGGGGCCCCAGCTGGGTCTGGGTCTGGGTGAGAGGGCTGGGGACGGTCAGGGGAAGGGTCTGGGCAGGCAGTGTCCCCACAGCCGCCCCAGTGGCTGTGGCTGGACTGGGTGTGGAATCAGACCAGTCCGACAGGGAGGGGGGTGATGGGCTGGCCCAATGCTCCGGGGACTCCGGGGAGGGGGTCAGGTAAGGGTGCTCACTGGGGACCCGCAGGAAGTGAGCCTTGTGGGGGCTGCTGTGGGGCCCAGCTCCCGAGTACTCCTCACCATGTCCCGGGGCGGCAAGGTATGGTGGGGGCCGCTCCTGGGGGGAGACAGGGGTCCCGGGGTTCAGCAGCTGGGGGCCCGGGGCCAGGGGCAGCAGGAAGGATGGGCCCGGTTGGGCTGGTGGGGGTAGGCGGGCCCAGTCAAGGGGCACAGCCACTGGGTTCAGCAGACCCAGGCTGAGCACACAGCCCCCTGATGGCTGGCGGCCCAGACTCACCCGCCCAGCAGCCCCAAGCTGTGCCAGAGAGACAGCCGTGGCAGTGGCAGCCGCGTAGGGCCCCTCAAGAGAGAAGCCACCAGGGGAAGTAGGGGGCCCTCCAAAGGGCCGAGGGGAGTCCAGCGAGTCCACAGGCGAGAGGGTGACCGAGCTGTCTGCCAGTGGCCCTGGGCAGGCCAGCGTCAGCTTCCTGCCCCGACCCCGGGCCCCCTGCGGCCCCAGCCCTGCCTTCCCAGGGGGTCTCCGGCTCTTCTTGCCCCCAGAGGGTGCTGCCTTGAGGCCCGGGAGGAAGGCTCCAGGCGGGCAGAGCAGGGGGCCCAGACCGTGGGGGCCAGGCGGGCTGCGGGGCCCACTGGGCTGGTCCAGCAGCCGCACGATGTCTTGGTGCAGCCGCTCCTGAGCCACGTCTCTGGGCAGCCGGTCCAGGTGGTCTGTGATCTCACGGTTGGCAAAGTGGTCGAGCAGCAGCTTAGCAGCCTCAAAGCTGCCCTCACGGGCTGCCAAGAACAGGGGCGTCTCCTCCTGGGGGTGGGGGCCAGAACCCACAAGCATCAGGACCACGAGAGCCATATTCCAGCTCCTGGCTACCCTCAGCCAAACCCCTGGTGTTCACTGAGGGTTCACACTCTCGAGTTTGACGGGCCTGGGTTCAAATCCTGGGAGGACCTGGGTGAGTTCGTTCCTTTATACCAGGGGTCCTCAAACTACGGCCGCGGGCCACATGCGGCCCGCCGAGGACGTTTATCCAGCCTGCGGGGTGTTTTGCCCCGTTTTGTTTTTTACTTCCAAATAAGATATGTGCAGTGTGCATAGGAATTTGTTCATAATTTTTTTTTAAGCTATAGTCCTGCCCTCCAATGGGTCTGAGGGAGAGTGAACTGGCCCCCTGTTTAAAAAGTTTGAGGACCCCTGCTTTATACCATGTTTATGGTGCCTGAGGGTCAAAGCCGAGCAAGAGCCAAGCAAGAATATCAGGCATGGTGTCCGGGAGGAACAAAAAGAAAAAGGAACTAAATTCCCTGCCATCGAGTCAATTCCAAGTCCTGTTAGAGAGGAGAGCAGCTCCCTAGGCTTGTCTAGGCTATCATCCTTATGGAAATCGATTACCAAGCCTTTCTTCTGTGGTTCAAACTACCAACCTTGGATTAGTAATTGACTGCACACCAGGGCGCAACGCAGGAACCTTGTGTGATCATCGCAGGGACCTCTGACTGCGCATCCCATAAAGCACCTGACAAATGCGCTCCAACTCACCAGGGCCTCGGAATAGGCCACGCAGTGGGCACTGCTGTGTGCCCACTTCACAGGTAAGAAAAGGGAGGGTCGGAGAAGTTAGTGAGCGTGCCCTCTGTCGCACAGCAATGGCCCCAGACTTCCTCCTCTGCTCCCTGGTTGTCGCTTCTGGGCCCCAAGTCCCCCCCTGACTGCTGGGCTCAGACAGGGTGAATGTTCCTATTGCCCTGCCCTGCCTGTGCAGTTACCACCTGCAGGGGGGAGGCAGGTCTTAGTTCCCCAGAGAGCGGAGGTCCAGGCTCACCTTGCTGTCCTGCATGTCCTTGTTGGCTCCATTTTTGAGCAGGGCTAGGGTGGCCTCCACATTGTTGACAGCAGCAGCCCAGTGTAAGGCTGACTTCCCTGGAGAGAGAGGGGAGAGGAGGAAAGGCAGGCTCAGGCCCCGGCTCACGTCCCCGGGCCCAGAGGAGGCGACATGGAGAAGGGTGGGGGCGGATGGTCACAGGCAACAGAACCCCTGCATCTGGAACATGCATGTGCACACATGAGGGAGATGCCTCCGTTCCATGGAGGTGTGTGTCTGTGGACACACGTGGTCTTGACTCTCGGTACACAGGGGACTGCATGTGCATAGCTGCGACCGTGGACCTGACTCCAGCACTGGGGGCTGCAGGTGCGTGTGCATGCACTCGCGTGCGCACAACTCCAGACCTGACCAGAGGGACGGAGCGTCTCTCCCTTGGGTGTAACGTGAGCTGTGCCATCCAACACGGGAGCCACTCATCACTGGTGACTCCTTCAATGCAAATGAGTCCAAAGACAATGAAAAGTCCCGTTGTTCTGCCACTTGCCCCGTTCCCACCCCCGAGAGCAGCTCTGCGTGTGACCCCGCTGCCACTGACGCGACTCGGACCCACGTGATGCTCCACGGTCTTCCTAAGACCGAAAGGCTGTGTGGGAGCACAGACGGTCTCAGCTTCCTCCTGAGGAGTGCCTGGTGGGCTTGAACTGTTGACCTTGTGGTGCCCAGTCCACCGCTTACCCAGCAGCGCCACCAGGGCTCCTTTGGAAGACCCAGCCCATTGCCACCACTGCAGAAAGTCCTACTATGCAGCGCTGCTCTCGGGCCGTGGTTCTCAAACAGGGGTGATTTTATTCCCCAGCCAGGTGCCAGGTGGGGGCTGGAGACCTTTTGGTCGTCACACCTGGCAGAACGGTGCCGTTGGCCTCAAGCAGGTCAAGGTCAGAGAAGCAGCTCAACCCCTGACTGACAGTGCCCAGGACAGCTCCCATCACAGAGACTGGTGTGTGTGTGTGTGTGTGTGTGTGTGTGTGGTGGCCGTGAACCTGCACACAGCCACCTCCAGAGATGCCCTCCCAGTGCCCTGCAGCTCTTAGAGGTGCCATGAAGTCAGCTCCCACTCAGAACTACCCAAGTACAACAGGACAAAACGCTGCCCAGTTGGCATCGAGCCCCTCCTGACCCATGCCACCCCATGTGTGACGGACCAC
>NW_022103927.1:1449533-1455365 GCF_000313985.2 Echinops telfairi | reverse complement strand
AGGGGGACTCCTAAGGCCCCAACATCACCCAGCTCCACATGCCTCACCAGACACTGTACTCTGGTCCACCCCCATCCCACACATGAGAAGGTGCTCAGGAGAGCAAGCCAGGAAGTGTGAGGCCGACCCAGGTCTGTCGGATGTCCTCAGCAGCCCTGAAGTCCAAGAGACGGGCCTGTCTCACCTGGAAGACCCCCTGGGCATCGGCAGTGACAGCCGTGTGCAGAGGCGTCCGGCCCGAGTGGTCCTGGGCGTTGGTGTCTGCCCCGGCGTCCAGCAGCCGCTTGGCCGCATCAGCCCGGGCGTAGCGGGCAGCTAGGTGCAGGGCAGTCTCACCAGTGCGGTCGGTCTGTGCCCCAAGCTGGGCACCCTGGCAGATCAGGTCTGAGATGATGCTGGCCGACGTGTCCTCAGCCTCGTCCTCCTCAGCTGGCATCGGCTCCAGAGCCCCCCCACAGAAGGAGGCCAGCATTAGTGGAGTGAAGCCATCTGTGGGGGGTCAGGAGTGCATCGTTCGGGAAGTGGCCAGAAAGGTCTCTCCACAGCCTTCACAGGCTCTGCGTCAGGTGGGAGTGGCAGGTCCTCCCCTCTGCACACACCTGGCTCACGTGCCCCTTACAGACAGACCTTACAGGCAGGGCATGTGATCGGTCACTCAAGGGCTCCTCAGGCACAAGGGAGACAGGGCTGGGGCGAGGGAACCCAGCAAGAAGCAGTCTCAGGTGGACGCAGGCAACCTACTTTAGCCCGGGCCCCGTGACTCCAGAGAGAGAGCTGGGTCGAGGGGAAGCAGCTGTGTCTTTCACACGCCATCTCCTGCTCAGAGGCTTCCTCTGGAGACATACTCTCCTAGGTAGGGATGCCCAAAGGCAGCGGTTCTCAACCTGTGGGTCGCGACCCCTTTGGGGGTGGAAAGACCCTTTCACAGGGGTCACCCGATTCATTAACAGTGGCAAAATGACAGTGATGAAGTAGCAACAAAAATAATTTTATGGTTGTGGGGTCACCACCACCTGAATTAAAGGGTCGCGGCATTAAGAAGGCAGCGAATCACCGTCCAAAGAGAACCGCAGGTGCCAGGTGTAAATGGACGTGGAAACAGGAATGCCCTAAACTGTGGCAAAGGCCGCAAAGACAGTCCCAAGAGGGCATGAGGGGCAGCACGGTCAGCTACACCTGACACACAGATTTGCTCTGGCCTCTTTAGCGACACTCGGGTACCCCCGTTTCCATCCTTGAGCGCTGGGGTACAGACACACCTCCTCCCCCGCTCAGGAACAGGAATAATGTCTAGGTGCAACTGATGTGCATTGTCTGGCCTGCTGGCCACACTGATTGGCTCAGGCATGAGCATGTGCCTCTCGTTTGTCCAATCAGAGCTCATCCCAGGACTTTTGCTGGAACAGCTGGGAAGATGGTTGGCCAGGCTGTTGGTCTTGCTGACCCCAGGAGAAAGCCTGCTGGAGTTGGGAAACGGAGCCAAGAGGAAGATTTGAGTCTTGGATCCAGATGTGCCTGGAGCTGCCAGCTCTGTAAACCCGGAAATCCTGTTTTGTTCTATAACTTAAGCTAATGTAAGTTGGGTTTTTGTGATTGGCTTAAAACCCAGATTCCTGATTAGCACACATGCCCAGCCATACATACAGCCCCGTTCTCCCTGGACTGCGCACCCACATACAGCTGCTCCAGAGCAGGGCCAGGGAGGGGCACCATCACTGACCTGGGCCACGCACGTTGACGTCCATGCCGTCAGCATCCACGTCACCCTGCGGTGGTGTCAGCGCCATGGCTGGTGCCACGCGGATGTCTGCAGCAGCTAGGTGGTGTTGAGTCCACTGGCGGCAGTCCACAGTATCCTCAGCCCCCACACAGGGTTCCTCCACCTGGAGGTAGGGGGACAGCAGGCCCTCAGACCCATTGCTCATCAGAGGGAATGGCCGTGGCCACAGGGTCCCCCCTCATAACACCCACACAGGACCTGGAGAAACCACATACACCCCACCACGCAAGTGCCATCCAAAAACCAAAAATGAGACCCGTGGCCGTGGATTCCAGTTCACAGCGACCCCGTGTGCTGCAGAGGGGAACTGATCCATAACGTCTCCGTGGCTGCGATCTTTATGGAAGCTGATCACCAGGCTTTTCTGCCACGGCGCCACTGGGTGGATGTGAGCCACCCCCCTTTGGGTTGGTGGTCAAGTTCAAACCGTTCACACCATTAGGGAGTCCCTTCAAGTGGCATCCTGAGTTATGAATTGGGTTGCTGACTGCAAGGTCAGCCGTCGGAAACTACCGGCCACTCCATGGGAGAGAGATGAGGCTTTCCACTGTCATGAAGATGTATAGTCTCGCAAACGCCACGGAGCCAGTTCTATTCTGTCTTACAAGGTCACTCTGAAGCGGAATTGACTCGATGGCAGTGAGTTTGGGAGAATCTGGGTGGTGTAGGGGGTTATGAATTGGGATGCGAACCCCAAGGTCAGCAGCCGCTCCTTGAGAAAAACCATGAGGCTTTCTGCCTCTGTCCAGATTGACAGCCTCAGACTTCTATGGTGGGGCCTTCCGTGAAACGTGAATGACAACTTCCTGATTGTCAGAAAAATCCACACCGGATGACTGTGTATGCACGCTTCCAGCCAGTCCCACCGACTGGGATGTCGTAACCCAGGTGATTCTCAGGAAAAACAAGGTCACTTGTTCTAATTCTTAAGGGGTCTAACATAGCATGATAACTGAAGTGAAATGCACTCCAAGCCTTAGGAACACGGACGGCGGCAGTCCTGCTCTGACTTACAGGGTCGCTGTGAGTTGGAAGGGGTTCGACAGCAGGGAGGGAGGGAGGGAGTGACGGCCGTGATCATGTATCCGTTCCACAGCAGGAACTGGACAGACTGACTTGCTAGAGGTTCAAACCAAGCGCACGGCCATCGAGTGGGCTCCGACTCATGGCAAACCCTCGCGGACAGAGCAGAATTGCCCCTGTGGATTTCCAAAGCTGTCACTGGACAGGAGTAGAACGTCTCGTCTGGGTCCTGAGGAGCGGTGGGTGGTGCCCAAGTACTGGCCTTGCGGTGAGCAGCCCATGGCTAATGCTCGATATCACCAGGACTCCTGTCAGTGGCTGAAGGGAGTAACTCGGGTTTTCACACAGGTTGGAAGGAGGGGCGGGGAGCTAAGCACCTGAAGCAGATTAGCCCAAAGCCGCCTGGAGCCCAGCACCCCGCGGAGCATACCTGTCTGGACAGCAATGCCAGCTGGCTCAGAGAGAGTGAATTAGGACTCCTGATGGGCCCACAGTTATCCAAGACTGTGCTCACAGGGCATCAAATGGCTGGGGGTTTGGGGTTTGTTTGTTTTTTAAGTGGATCACCAGGCCTTTCTTCCTAGGCTGTCTGATTCTGGAAGCACTTCTGAAACCTGTTCAGCATCACAGCAATGTGCAAGCCTCCACCAACACACTAGGGGGGTGAACGGGCATGGGAGACACTGACCCACACTGTCCCTGTCAATCTTGAGATACCTCCATGTCATCAACACCGGGGCAGAGAAAGGCAGCTGAGGACTGAGCTGGACGGCAATATAACTACTCTCTGGGGTGCTCTGAATCTCTAGGTGGTACTGCCAGTTAATGTGTCTGGCTGCTAATCGAAAGGTTGGAGGTTTGAGTTCCCCCAGAGGTGCCTTTGAAGAAAAGTCTGGCGACCTACTTCCAAAGGTTCGGAAAAGCCTGTGCTGTGGTTTTCCCCTGACACTCACAGAACGGCTGATTCTTAGGGTGCTGCAAAGATACGGCCGATGCACGGGGGCGGGGGGGATATGATCCCAGTGAAGGCCGTGTGCACGTCTGAGAGACAGCCAGCAGGTGTCAGCAAACAGAAGCAGGCACCTATGGGAGCGGCCCCAGGGCAGAAAATTGCACTTAGGATCAGTGGGGTCCTCTCTGGGGCTAGGCACACTGGGCGATGTCAGATGTGGCTGAGAAAGTAAGATCCCCAGCTGACCCAGGACTGGGAGGAGGCAGGAGGAGGCAAGGACCTGCCAGCCATTGTCATCGATAGTTGCCTTCAAGTTGATTCGAATGCAGGGCGACCATGTGTGTGCAGAGTAGAATTGCTCCACGGAGTTTTGTGGGCTGTGGCCTTGCACAGAGCTTTGCGGGCTGCGGCCTTGCAGAAGCAGATACCAAGGCTTTTCTCCTGAGCTTCTGGCCTGGGGTGAAGCGCTTAACCAGGTGCACTGTGCAGGTGGCAAATCTCCTTCTCTTCCGGATGCCACAGAACAGTGACAGGGAGCTGGGAATGTTCTCAGGAGCCAGGGACATAGGGTGGTGGACAGCTGAGCCTCCCCTGGGCTTTCCCACCAGGGACCCTGCCAGTGGGCCAGAGGGACAGCACCTTCAGTCTCTTTGCCTCCGGGCAATCGGTGTCCATCCAGTCTGTGGCCTCCTCCCCCATCAGACTCTCGCCCTTGGCCATGTTCCTGCGGGGAGAATGGAAAGGGCAGATAAGCGTGGGAACACTAGGGAGGGGATTTTGGGGGTGCAATAAGAGTGGAGGTCAAAAAGGCGACGAGGTCAGGGATCTGGAATGGGGCCCAAGGCTTGGGGTCAGGCCCCAGTGAGGGGGTGCAGGATGGGATTAGATCATTGGGTGCACAGTCAGGGGTCAGGATGCGTGATGACCAGGTCATGATGGTAATCAAGGAAAGGACTCTTGTGAAGTCCGGGATTAGGACAGGCGATGGCCGGGTCCTGTTGGGAGACTGTTGTGGGATCAGAAGTTAGGATGGGTGACAGCTGGGACCTAAGATGCAATCAGGAGAGGAGGGGGATCCGGGTCAGAGCCGTGGGCAGGGGGGCAGATGAGAGGCCACAGGGGTTGGAGAGGGTGGGAGATGGAGCCAGGATGAAACAGGTTGTGGTGAAACAGTGGCCAAGGAGTGAGAGAGTGAAGGTAAATTAAGGGGTCCGGGTCAGATCTGGTCAGGGTGGGGTTGAGCATCTTGGGGACAAGTCAAGGAGTAGAAACTGAGGCCCAGGTCAAGGGCATGGAATGGAGACGAGGTAAGAGGTCCAGTCAAGAGTTAGGGTGGCTGAGAGCCAGAAGTGGATTGGAGCCTGGTGGAGCAGAGGGTCAGGGGAGCACACAGAGACCCTGAAGTCAGCTGTCCCATAGGCACACACACAGAGTGGCCGGATAACCTCTGAGAGGTGAGGCTCCATGCAATTTCAGGGGTCCGTGAGGTGGGAAATCGAGTCGGGGTCAGGGGTCAGGAACAGTGCATTCAAAGCTAGGGTCAGGCCAGGGTCAGAGGTCAGCGCCAGGCCAGGGCTGGGTCCTCACTTCATGCCCAGCGCATCCTGGCCCACGGGCTCCCGGCGGCCTTTGTGGCCTGCAGCCACGTCCTTGTGCAGCGAGAAGCCCTCGGGGAACCAGAGGGTGCTGTGCTCACGCTTGCGCCGCGCCACCATGACCCCCAGGACCAGGATGATCAGCAGGAAGACGGCGCCCGCGACCAACAGAGGCAGCAAGGGCAGACTTGGCTCAGGCGGCTCCAGCAATTCCGCTGCGGGAAGAAGCAGGGATCCAATGGGGACTGGGTCCCCACCCAGGTCGCACCCCCACCCCCAGCCCCGCCCTGGGGCAGGGCCTCACCCCGCACAGCCCGCAGAGGGTACGGGAAGTCCAGGCGCTCCACCGCCGACAGGGCACCCAGGTAGTCAGCCGCGCTCTGGGCGTCCGGGAAGCAGTGGTCATTCTCGGGGGACTGCAGACACAGCCGGTTGTCGATCTCCAGCATGACCACGGAGCTGTGGGGCAGGGGATGGACAGA
>NW_022103927.1:1445127-1449098 GCF_000313985.2 Echinops telfairi | reverse complement strand
CCACCCAATCAGCCCAGAGCTGATTTTCTATCTTGTGTCCCCCTCTCTCTTCTTCCAAGCTCCTTGTCACTAGCCTGAGCAGAGCCACCCCCCAGCGGGTTCGGGTCTGGTTTTTGTTTTTCTAAAGAAACAGAACGGTCTCCCTTTCTGTATACAGAGTGGCTGCCACACTAAACCCTGAATGTTTTCCTTTCTTTCTTCTCCGCTCGGTTTGGTTTTTGCCAGGAGGGGAAGGTGCGCTCGCTGCCATCACCCTAACCTGCCCCCAGGCTCACAGAGCTGTCTGCACTTGTCGGGTCCCTATGTCCCATTTGGCGATCCGTTGCCCCAAGTCTTGCCATGGCTACTAGCGTTCCCCCCCACACACACACACACATCCCCCGTGCCATTGGACCAGGTGACACACTGTAGGTGAACACCTCAGCAGCGTTTGTCACACCAGACTGGATACAGCTGGCCTGCGGCTGGGGGTCCTGGACCAAGCTGGCGCCCATCTCCCAGACACTTGAGTGTTGGCTCCTGACAGCTCACAGCTGACCCTTCTCGGGGGACTTAGCAAAAAGGCAGCCACATCACTGGAAGGGAACACCGCTAGGGCCGCAGACAGCTGCCATGGACTGATCCGGGGTACAAAAGACCCCGGCCTCCAAGTGCAACCCTCTCTGCGTGCTGTTCACAAGCCCCGGGCTCCCGTGTGTGCTCGCCCCTCCAATGTGCACTGGTATCCTAAACCCTAATACTGGTGCAAGTCATCCTGTTTGGAAACGGGCTTTTCGTCATGACGTTAATTAGATCATCTCCAAGATTTAAAAAACAAGAGAGAAACCGAACAACATTGCCCTCCGATTCACGGAACACTGGGTCCAACGGCCCTCCATCGATTTTCAGTAGCTGTGACCTTTGAACCCGTGGATCTCCAGGCTTTTCTTCCGAGCCACACCTGGATAAACTTGAGCCACAAACCTTTAGCAGGGCCGTGAATGCTGGGCACCATCCAGGGTCCCCGTTACAAAATGTGATGTAAAAAGCGCACAAAGACCCGAATCCGGAGCCCCTGCTCTGTTCTGAGCCTCCCTCCCCACCCCCACCCCCACCCCAAATCAATCCTGCGACACCCCAAGCAAGGGGTTCAGTGGATTCCCGGAAAGGCGGTCAGGGGTGAGGGTGGCTTCGCGGAGCGGGAGGAGTCACGGGTGGGGGACTTAAGGGTCACTCACCCGATCACTTCCGGGGTCAGCTCCCGGCGGGCGCGCGGCTCCGTGCCTGGCCGGTGGTACGGGAAGACCATGGCCTGGCCGTTGCCGTCCAGGCGGAAGCGCAGCGAGGTGCGCAGGATGGCGCTGAGCCGCTGCAGGAAGTCGGCGCTGGAGCGCAGCAGCTCGTCGGGCGGCAGCAGCACGGTGAGGACCAGCACGCCGCGCGCCAGCAGCGCCGGCACCTCGCCCGCGCAGTCCAAGCCATCCCAGCCGCACTCCTCCGTGTTGCAGCCCTGGTCGCAGCGGCCATCCGCAAAGTGGTCTGCGCAGTACTTCTCATACACGGGGCTGGGGGCAGAGGAGGAGGTCAGAGCCTCTCCAGATGGGCACACAGCATTGGCACAGGGGGGTCGGGGTGTTCCAGCACCCGCAGGCTTGCCCCAAAGACACCGATTAGCTCAATACTGCAGCCTACCAGCGGCCCTTCAAGTTGATTCCAACTCCCGGCCACCCGGTGTGCAGAGTAGAGGCCGTGTGTGTGCCACAGGGCTTCAAGGCTCTGGCCTTTCAGAAGCAGGTGGCCAGGCCTTCCTTCCAAGATCCCTCTAGGGGGATGCCAGTTTCGGTATTTTAACCTCCCAAGGCTTTCCATCCTTCACTAACTTAGCTAACATGCCATCATCGGTGATAGGCCGCCTGCCACAAGTCCTTGTGGGCACTGAGAAGGCCCGGCCACAAATCCTGGCCCATGTGGTTGAAGCAGGTGTGACAGATGAGGAAAATGCTCAATCACATGTCAACAAACACAAAGCCACCACTAGCCAAGAGGTGGGCAGGCCAAGCCCACCCAGAAGCACCGCGAAGACAAGGCCTGGTGCTCTACTTCCGAAAGGTTACAACCCTGACAATCCCAAGGAGCATCCGTTGGACTCAGAACCCCCTGAGGAAGGCTGGTCCAGGCCAAGGGTACAGCCTTTGCAAAGGCCCTGGGGTGGAAGCCTGGGAAATCTGGGGGACAACAGAGAGATCAGAGTAGCTGGGGGGATGCAGGGGGAGTTGAGGGAGGGGCAGTTCCTGACAGATAAGAGGCACACTAAGCGACAGGGGAGACGTGCAGGGATGGACAGACATGGGCATGCAAGTGGGCGCAAAGGGACAGGCAGAGTCACAGAGAGGGCCACAGAGGGGTGTGTGGATGGGCAGGTGGGGCACAATGATAGACAGATGGACAGAGTGGGATCTGAACAGACAGGTGGACAAATGAGTTCCAAGAATGGACAGACAACAGTGCAGACAGATAGGTGCCCACAGGGGCCAGTGGGGATGGAAATGCAGGCTAAACAAATAGGCGTGGGGCAAGAGAGATGAAGGGCATGGGGCAGAAAAACAGGCAGATGCATACAGGGCTCATGGACAAGCAGACGGACAGTCATGACCCGGGGTGGGCAGATGGAGTGCACAGACAGAGCACTCAGATGGATAGACAGGGACACAGAGACAGACAGACAGATGGCTGGACAGACCAACAGACAGGGCACTTGAATGGGCTGACCAGCAAGGCAGGGCGCTGGACAGGTTCAGACAGACAGGCTGGGCTACAGATGTGGCACATAGGCAGACAGACAGGCAGGCAGAGTGGATAAAGATGGGCAGAAAGGTGGCTCCGCGGTGGTAAAATGTGGCAAATGAACAGATGAAGGGCAGACAGGATGAGCGAATGGACAGACCAGGGCAAAGGAAGCGACAGACTGATGGAGAGGTGGACAGCCATGGCACACAGACATCCAGGGCAGATGGATGGAGAGACGGGATGGGACACACCAGTTGAGAGGCAGGGCCCGGATGTACGGTAAGGCGGGCAGACCGACAGAAGGACGCACTCACTTGCAGGTGCGTTCCTGGGCCCCCGTGTGACAGTCGAAGTTGTCGTAAAGGCAGGCGGGCGAGCTGCAGGCGGGGTCGCAGTGGCTGTTGTTGAAAAGGCGCCAGCACTGCAGCGCCTCGCACTGCCGCCAGGGGTCGTCCACGCTCAGCGAGCAGTCGCCCCCGTCCCAGCCGCAGCCGGGGCTGTTGCACTCGCGGTCGCAGCGGCGGTCCCCACGTTTGGCGCGGCAGGTGGCGAGAGGGCACCGCGGCTCCTCGGGCGCCTCGGGAGCCACGGCGAGCGCCTCGCAGCGGGGCCCAGTCCAGCCCGGCGCGCAGGAGCAGAGGAAGAAGGGTGCGAACGGCATGGGGCGGCAGGAGCCCCCGTGCAGGCAGGCCCCGGCTGCACAGCTGGTGTTGGTGGCCCCTGGCGCTGATACTCGGGAGCTCCGGCAGGCGGGTCCCGAGAGCCCCGGAGGGCAGGCGCAGCGCGGCCCGCGGACTGTCTGCTGGCATGGGATGCCCACCGGGCACTGCAGCTCCCGGCAAGAGCGCGCCACCCGCTCGCACCTCGGACCCCAGAAAGGCTGAGGGTGGGGCCGAGGAAGAGAAGGAAAGAGGGTAAGAGAGGGGTGAGGAGGGAGAGACAGAGAAGGAGGGGAAGAGGGAGGTTGGGGGTCAGGACTTGGGGGAGGTTGAGCACTCTCCCAGCCCCACCTCAACCTCGCCCTCTGCTAGAGGCCCCACCCTGCAGAAAGCCCACCTTCCCTTGCACGTCAGACTGAAAAAAATAGCCCACGCCAGCCACTCATATGGACCCTCTATATAGGGTTTCCGACGCTGCATATCTATGGGAGCAGACAGCTTCAACTTTCAGCTAATGGGCTTGAACCACTGAACTTCTGGTGAGCA
>NW_022103927.1:1438562-1443912 GCF_000313985.2 Echinops telfairi | reverse complement strand
CAGTGAAGGCCTGCGGGCAGGTGCAGTGGAAGCCAGAGGGGGTGGGACTGCAGACACCCCCATTCAGACAGGGCCTTGACAGGCAGCGATCTGCCTCGTGTTGGCAGTGGGCACCTGTGTAGCCAGGGCGGCACAAGCAACTGAACGAGTTCACGCCGTCTACGCAGGTGCCTCCGTTGAAACAGGAGCTGGGGAGGGGAAGAGAAAGTTACAGGCCCCACCCCTCCTACTCGGACCACCGTGAGAAGGCGGCCACCGCATGCACACACTCCCTCCTTGGCCCCTCCTAGGGTGGGGACTTAGCCCACTCTGGGCTACCCCCACCCATGAGGAACGACCCTCCTTTTCCTGAGTCCAACTTATTCAGTATTTCATTGAGCCCCCATGCTGGCAGGGCTGGGCCAGGCAGGGGTCAACCTCCTGCTCACAGTGGCTGCCTGTTCGACCGTCCGGGCACAAGCAGTAATGGGTGCTGCCCTCGTCCACACACTGCCCGCCCGCCTGGCACAGCTGCTCCAAACGTACGCCTGGGCAGAGGAAGGTGACATCAGACACGGAGGCAGCCACACATGCCCCGTGTCCCTGACATCACCCAAGACATCCCCCAGATGGCAGAGGCTCAGTCACACACACACACACACACACACGCACGCACGCACGCACGCACGCACGCACGCGCGCGTGCGCCAGCATGGCATAGAACATATCATCTGGCATCCCTACTGAGATGTCATCAAGGTTGTCTCACGCACCCATACGGACATGGCCTTGACCATGCACACACACCCCGCTGGCATCACCCACGGTACCACCCAGCGTCCCAGATGAAGTCTCCCCAAGGTGGTCCCACAGCTCCCTCATTGGCATCATCGAAATTTCACACTCGCGCACATATGCGCACACACACATTTCTGCAGGCCTGAGTCATGGCAATTCGTCAAAGTTCTCTCACTGTCCCCCGGCTGGCACAGCGTCAGTCACATGTACATGCACACATCCCAACTCGCACCAGCTCGGTCACTGTTATGTATTGAATTACGTGCTCCCAACCAGGCGCTGGGCTCCTGAGCACTATGGCTGTGGATGAGGCCGACAGGACAGCAACCGGGCGGGTTTGGTTTTATGCGCGTGGTTGCTGCGCGAGGTACCGGGGAGTCAGTTCCAAAGCTGTCGATCTTTGCAGGAGCAAAAGGCCTCATCTCTCCCTCTATATAGGGTTTCCGACGCTGCATATCTATGGGAGCAGACAGCTTCAACTTTCAGCTAATGGGCTTGAACCACTGAACTTCTGGTGAGCAGTCCAAAGCTTATGACCACCACCAAGGCTTCAGGGCACGCAGGCCCACACCCACACCCTCCAAGCAGGTACCAGGAAGTTCTTCCCCTCCTCTAAAGGCACGCCCTCTGGAGGCCACGCCCCACCCCACCCCCAAACTCCCACCCACACCTACCGGGATGCAGTGACAAGCGAAGGTCAGCGCACCTCCAGAGCCCGGGCTGGGGCGGCACTGGCCCCCGTGCTGGCATGGCTGGGACTCACAGGGAGACTGCACAGTCTGACAGCGGGGACCTGGGCAAGTCAGGTACGGGCGGATCAGACAGAACGAGCCGCTGACAGGCAGGGTCCCAGCTCCGCCCCTCTCTCATGCCTACCTGTGAAGCCCGCATGGCAAAGGCAGCGGAAGCTGCCCCCTGGATCCTGCAGGCAGTCCCGGGTGTGCGCCGAGTGGCAGGTCCCCGGGCGGCACTCATTGATGTCGGCCTCGCAGCGCAGGCCAGTGTAACCTGGGGGGCAGGTGCAGTGGAAACTATCCAGAGGTGTGTGCACGCACCCTCCCAAGCCCCTCACCGATCTGAGCTGCAGCTTCCCTGCAAGGCAGGCTCCGAACGTCGCACAGGCGGCCGCCCCACCCTGGGGGGCAAAGGCAATAGAAGGAGGTCCCGGTCTGGGTGCAGCTACCCCCGTTCTGACAGGGTGCACGGCTGCACCAATCCACCAGCGTCTGGAGTGGGGAGACCAGACTGTCACCATTGAGAGAACCCTCTAGAAGCTGCAGTTTCGGGTTCAGTCCTCAAGGTCTCAGCAGATCCCTCTCCCTAGTGACCCTCGGGCTCCTCCCCGCAGGCATTCCTCTTTCCCACGCCCCCACCCCCCTGCTTCGGGGTCGGCTCCCTTCCCGAGACCCTCAGTGACCTGCCCACCTGGCACTGGCTGCCAGTGAAGGCCTGCGGGCAGGTGCAGTGGAAGCCAGAGGGGGTGGGACTGCAGACACCCCCGTTCAGACAGGGCCTTGACAGGCAGCGATCTGCCTCGTGTTGGCAGTGGGCACCTGTGTAGCCAGGGCGGCACAAGCAACTGAATGAGTTCACGCCGTCTACGCAGGTGCCTCCATTGAAACAGGAGCTGGGGAGGGGAAGAGAAAGTTACAGGCCCCACCCCTCCTGCTCGGACCACCATGAGAAGGTGGCCACCGCATGCACACACTCCCTCCTTGGCCCCTCCTAGGGTGGGGACTTAGCCCACTCTGGGCTCCCCCCACCCATGAGGAACGACCCTCCTTTTCCTGAGTCCAACTTATTCAGTATTTCATTGCTAACGTAGGAGCTATGTGGATGCTCCACCCCGTCCTAGACCCCACCCTCAAGATGGCTTTCCAAACTGTACCACCTCTTCCCTAGCCCAGCTCCATCAGGCATCAGACGCCCAGGATCCAAAACCAGCCCCACTGCCTTCAATCAGTTCTGATCGAAAGTAGCCCTACACTCTCTAGAGGGTGCCTGAGGCTTTGTAAAGCGCTGCGGGAGCAAACAGCCTTATCTTTCTCCCTTGCTTCCGTGGCTTGCAGTTAGCTGTCCAACCTTTACCCGACAACACCACCAGGGCTCCCCAGAATCTAAAGCCGCACCCACTGGCATCGAGTCAATTCCGACCCATAGAGACCCCATAGGGCATAACTGAACTGCCCCATACTCCAAGCGCCAAGCTCACTGCCAACGAGTTGGCCCCCACTCATAGCGACCCTACACGGGTCTCCAAAGCCACTTTTTTTTCTGAAATCACACTGACACATCTTTCTGCCACGGAATGGCAGCTGGCTTCACGCAGCAGCTGGCAAAGCTCCCAGCTAACAGCCAAGTGCTTCAAAGAGTCCCCAGGCTAGGAGGGCCCCAACAGATTTCCACATTTTCCCGCCCCCTTTTCCCAGCCCCACCCCATCTGGAACCCTATCATTAACCTCACCCTATCCATCAGCTCCAATAAAGACCTACCTCCAGCCCGGCCCATCCATGAGCTCCCATAGAGGCCTATTCCCCCAGCCCAGCCCCACCCAGAAGGGCCTCGCTCTGGGCCCCACCCACCTGGGGCTGCAGTCGGGCAGGTCCTGTTCACAGTGAAGGCCCCCATAGCCTGGAGGGCAGGTGCAAGTGAAGGAGGCCACGTGGTCCGTGCAGGTGCCTGGGCCGCAGGGGCTGCTCAGACACTCGTCCACATCGCGGGTGCAGAGCGGGCCAGCAAAGCCAGGGAGGCAGGAGCAGGTAAAGGAGTCCACACCGTCCTGACACCAACCGCCGTTGAGGCATGGGTCTACGGGCAGAAAGGTGGCAGTAGTGGACTGGTCCCTTGCCTCGTCCCCCATCAGCCCAGATTCTCCCTAACTATGCTGTGCACCGGAGGGAACCAGGCTCCACCGGGCTGGGCTGCATTGGACCAAACCGAAAAACCCACACTTATTTGCCTTGAGTCAATTCCATCTCACAGCAAACCTATAGGACTGGGTAGACCTGCCCCTGTGGGGTTCGCAGGCTGTAACTTTACAGAAGCAGAAAGCCTCACCTTTCTCCCTCAGAGCCACCTTGTGACTAGCAGCCAAGTGGGTAACACTTTACGCCAGGGGTGCTCCTTCATATTTGCTCAGAGGGCTCCAGTTCTGGCCTCAGAAGGCCCTCAGTGGTGCACACAGTTGACTGGCGCCACTGCTAACTGAAAGGCTGGAGGTTTGAGCCCACCCAGAGGTGCCTCTGAAGAAATGTCTCCCAATCTTTTTCCGAGAAAAGCCAGCCCCTGGGATCCCTCCGGAAAGTTCCTGGTGGTTGGGAAGGATTAACGCGCTGGACTACCAACCCAAAGGTGGGTGGTGCAGATGCACCCAGGGGTGCCTCAAAGAAAAGCCTGGGGCTCTGATAACCCCTGGAGGCCTGTGCTCCCGCACCAGTTCATCCATCTCCTTACATTGCGTGTGTCTTTGGGCTAATCATTCGATCTCTCTGGGTCTCAGTGTCAGACACAAAGGACAAGCTTGGGGCACGTGCTCCCTAAATCAGGCAGCGCCCCCAGGAACACCCCTACACTCACTGGGGTCGCAGTCATCGATGTCCTGATCACAGGAAGGGCCGCTGTACCCTCCGTGGCAGGTGCAGCTGAAAGTGCCCGGCAGGTTGGTAC
The DNA here is from genome assembly GCF_000313985.2 of Echinops telfairi. Taxonomy (NCBI): domain Eukaryota; kingdom Metazoa; phylum Chordata; class Mammalia; order Afrosoricida; family Tenrecidae; genus Echinops; species Echinops telfairi. The sequence continues at coordinate 1,439,468 of NW_022103927.1, read as the reverse complement.
AGGTGCCATGGGGGCCACACAGTGAGGGGTCCACACACTCATCCACGTCTTGCTGACATTGTGGGCCTGGGGTGATGGGGTAAGGAGGCACCTAGGGTTAGCGGTGCTGGCTCGGAGGGTGCCTGGGGCTGAGCTAGGCACAGGTAAGAACCATCAGCTGTGGTGCTGGAGGGAAGGGAGCAGCAGCCGGTATACCTTGCCAGCCCAGGGGGCAGGAGCAGACAGCCAGCTGGCCAGGGGCAGACTCACAGCGGCCCCCATTCTCACAAGGGTTCGGGGTACAGGGGGTCCTCAGCTCACACTGGCGGCCTGTGGGGGGGAACAGAGACTGCGGTGTTCCCAACCCCCTTCTGATCTACCCACCCCCAAGTTCATAAGGGGCAGGGCAAAGGGACACGAGGTGAACACTACCTAGGAGGAGAGGCAAGAAAAAGAGCGGGACATCGCAGGAAGGAAGGGGGTCACATACCCTGGGCACCAGGAGGGCAGGTGCAGTGGAAACTGCCTCCATCACTGGTGCAGGTGCCACCGGCCCTGCAGGGCTGGGACTCACAGGCATCATGGGGGAGGCTCTGGCCACACCTGGGGCCACTCCAGCCAGGCTCACACACACAGCGGAACCTGGCAGGAGGCATCGGGGGATCAGGTGGGCCCAGGAAGCAGGAAGCGGGGAGACTGAGGGCTGGGGAAAGGCCTCACCCGCTGGGTGCATCATGGCAAACGCCGTGACTACTGCAAGGCTCATGGGCACAGGGGTGGCTGAGCGGGAGGCAGAGCGGCGGCAAGGATCCCGGGGGGCACAGGCAGCGGAAGCCGTTGTCTCCGTCCACACAGGAGCCTCCCTCGGCGCAAGGGCTGGAAGCACACTCGTTGATTTCCACGTTGCACAGGGAGCCTATGGGAAGT
>NW_022103927.1:1435556-1437099 GCF_000313985.2 Echinops telfairi | reverse complement strand
ACCCTCTAGGAAAGAGCAGACCTGGCCCAGTGGGGACGCAGGCACACGAGAAGCTGGCGATACCGTCCACACAGCGCCCGTGGTGGCAAGGGTCCGGAGAGCAGTCGTCTATGTTTCGTTCACAGAGGGTGCCCTCAAAGCCTGCGGGGGAGCAGGAGGGTCAGGCTCTGCCCACTGCAAGGTCCTGCCCTCCAGGAAGCACTGCCCGATCCTGGCTCCGCCCTGCCTCGGGCCCCGCCCATAAGGCCATCCTGCAAGGAGGCGGGGCTCCGGTTTGCCCCCTTTCCATCCCGCTAAAGGCTCAGCCCTCTCCTGGGGCTTTGACCCTCTCAAAGCTGTGCCCCAACCTCCAGTTCTTACCCTGTCAACCCGGTCATCGTCCTGACAGGAGGTGGGGGGACACAAGGGAGTCGTAGGGGGAGGTGGGCAGGTAAAGGGGTTTGGACCCACCCCCTCTAGTTCAACAAATTCTGGGTCCTACTGGATCCTTTGGCCCTCCCTCAAAGAGCCCTGAGAGTAGCCATGGGCTGTTAACCACAAGGTCAGCAGTTCGAAACCTGCCGCTCTGCAGGAGAAGGGGCTTTCTACTCCCACAAAGATCTACAGTCTTGGAAACCCAGGGGGCAGTTCTACCAGGTCCTACTAGGGTCCTATGGGTCCACATCGATTACCATGGCAGTGCTTTGGGTTTAGTGTTTGGGGAGGAGGTCTGGAGGAGCCCTGGTGGCTTAATGGGGGTATCCATTGGGCTGCTTACTGCAAGGTCAGCAGTTTGAAACCACCAGCTGCTCCGTAGGAGAAAGACAAGGCTTTCGACTCCCGTAAAGAGTTATAGTCTCAGAAACCCACATGGGCAGTTCTACCCTGTTTTGTAGGGTCGTTAAGAGTGGTCACTGACTCAAGGTCAGTGAGTTAGGTTTAAGTTCAGCTGCCTGGTAGCCTCTCAGGCAAGCACCGGAAGGCTAACTGCAAGGTTGGTGGTTCAAACCTACCAGCTGTTCCTTGGGAGAAAGATGAGGCTGTCTGCTATTGAGACTGAAACCCACCGTTGAGTCAGGATGGGCCAGGCCCTGCTTTGCCTCAGCTTCTCAGTAGCACTGCCTGCCTGTCAAGATCTCCCTAAGCCTGTTACTGGCCCTCTCCCTATATGCCTCACCTCCAGACCCCCTCTGGCCTGTCACTGACTGGCTCTCGCCCCACCCTCACCCTCACCCTCACCCTCTGCGCAGCGGCAATCGTATCCATCCGGCTGATCCACGCACTTGGCACCGTTTCTGCAGGGCGTGCTGGCACATTCGTCCACGTCCAGCTGGCACGTGGCCCCACTGAAGCCTGGGAGGGTGGGGGGAGGCGAGGGGCGGCCCAGGCAGGGTCAGAAGCAGTCACTCCTCGCTGGCCCCCGCCTCCCCTCCCCGCTCCCTTGGGCCAGGGAAGCCCATTTCCTTGTGTTAAACTAATTCCAAAGATGTTCACAACTGCGATTCCCCATCAGCCCAGCCGCATGTGCCTCCCCCCTCTCCCCCCAGGGCCTCTTGGCTCCGGG
>NW_022103927.1:1432720-1434051 GCF_000313985.2 Echinops telfairi | reverse complement strand
CCATTCCGACTCACTGCGACCCTCTAGGAAAGAGCAGACCTGGCCCAGTGGGTTCCTCGGGCTGTGCATCCTCGTGGGATAGAAAGGCTCAGCTCTCTGGCCCCCAGGCAGCAGGCGGTTTCCAATTGCCAAGCTTATGGTTAGCTGACCCATGCGCCTAACCCAGCGTGCAGCCAGGTCTGTCCACCAAAGCGGAGAAGCATCTACCAAGCCCTTCAACGCCACTCAGGTTAGCTGTCGAGCTAATCTTATCAGCTGCCTATTGCCTACCATCCACCCTCTACCCATCATCTAGCTGTCTACCAATCTACCGATCTTTTATTGTTGTAGTCAGCCATTTGAGCATAAGTTGCAAGCACCCAGCTATCGTCGGTTCCAATAGGGTCCTTCGGGAGCCCTGGTGGGGTAGTGGGTTGCAGGCTGGGCTGGAAAGAGTGCCACTCCACCAGCCGCTCTGCTGGAGGAAGATGAGGCAGCCTCGGGAACCCCGGGGTGGGGTGGGGGTCGGCTTTGGAGTGGAAGATGGCTATAGGAGGCCACTTTGCGCCAGAATTGGCTGGATGGCAAGTGGTTTGGTAAAAGGGTTCTACCCTCAAGCCTTTACGTCTGCAATAGCCTTAGCCCCCTTTGGCTGCCCAAACACTTTCCCCCAGCGCAGCCCCTGACTTTTTCCTTTTCAAACAAGTCTAAACTCAGCAACAGAAGGGAGCCCAGGTTTGGGAAGGGTTAGTATCCAGGGTCTGCGTCCTCAGCCACTGCTTCTCAGGATGCCAGGAAGCTGTCAGCAGATGGGGGCGCAGCCTCCGGGCCCCGCCCTTTCTCCAGCGTTGTAGAAAGGGATTGAGCGTCACAAGGCAGAGGCAGAGGAGAGACCTGCCCGGGAGTGGCCGCATTGCATGTCCCTGGTCCCTTGGAAAAGACTCATCACTAGAAGACCGGTGTTTTCATAGATTCATAGATCTACTGGTTTTCAGCAGTAGATCACCCTAGTCCATCTTAGTCGGGAAGCTCGGTGGAAATCCGTCCAGTGTCATAGCAACACAGTGGCAGTAAGTGGTGGCTATGCGTGAGATGCAAAGCCAGACGGCAATGCGGGTCTCCCATGTGGAAGGTGAAGATGCACCCCGTGAACCACCCCTGCCCTCTGCCCTCTCAATTCCACCTCCCGACAGCCCTCCAGCCCTGGGGCTCCAGCCTCCCCTCAGGCCTATCCATCCCTCCAAACTCAGCCTCCAGCATCATGCTATGTGGGGAGAAGTCAGATCCTTGCTGCCAGACTGCTGTCTCATCCCACAGCAGGGCTGGGCCTGCTCCCTGCTGCCGGAGACAAT
>NW_022103927.1:1430316-1432218 GCF_000313985.2 Echinops telfairi | reverse complement strand
TTACTATAATATTTACTTATTATCGCTGTACAATTGCGCCTACCAAACCCGTAGTGATTGTGCTAGGAGCTGGCTTCTTCTGGCAATGCTACTCAAGTCCAACTCTGTCCATGCAGCGCTTGAGAGTCAAGGATGGCCCCCTGCCACCCACAGGGGACAGGGCCACTCACCGGTCTTGCCCATGGGGCAGGCACAGTAGAAGGAAGCCACGCGGTCGTGGCAGGTGGCGCCTTGGAAGCACACGGCCGTGGCGCAGTCATCGATGTTCTGACTACAGCTCTCGCCGGTCCACCCGTTGACACACACGCAGCTGTGGCCCCCCAGGGTGTTGAAGCAGGTGCCCCCGTTGTGGCAGGCATTGGGCTGCAGCTGGCATTCATCCACGTCCTCCGTGCAGAACTGGCCTGTGGCGTACAGACATTCCAACCCAGCCCCCTGGTGGCATCCCCACCCAAGGGCCCACCACCTGGCTCCCTCCACCTCCTGGGGGTGGGGGTGAGGGGATGGAGGGTGAGGGGGGCAGAGCCCACCTGTCCACTCGGGGGGACACTGGCAGTTGTAGGTGTTCACGCCATCCACACATGTCCCTCCATTGAGACACCGGTGTCCCGGACAGTCGTCCACGTTCACTTCACAGTTTGGGCCCTCAAACCCTGGCGTGGGGGGTGGGGGCAGTGTTACTGTCATGCATTGGGCTGTGTCCCCCAACTATAGATGGTATAACTAACCCCCAATACCCATGGCTATCACCTTATTTGAACAGGGGGCTTTCTCTGTTATGTTAAGGGTAGGATGTATCTTCAACCAATCCCTTCTGAGTGATTAAAAAGGAGCAGAGAGGCATGAAGCCAGGAGACTCAGGGGATGGAGGATTCCGTGTGGAGATCACCAGAGCACCAAGGAAGAGAGACAAGAACTTTCCCCCAGAGCCAGCAGACGGCTCACTTCCTGAACTGTGAGAAAATCTCTTTCTGTTCAGTAAAGCCACCTCCTCGTGGTAGTTTGGTTACAGGAAGATTAGAAAAATAAGACAAGCAGGGCTGAGCCAGCGTCGCGACCAGAGCATGACTCACTCACCGGGGAGGCAGGCGCAGTCATAGGCATGCTCCCCACTCTGCCGGCAGGTGCCCCCGTTCCGGCACGGCGAGGGGGCACAGGGCACCACGAGGCTCTCACACAGGGGCCCCGTGTAGCTGGCCGGGCACTGGCAGAGGAAGGAGCCGGGTGTGTTGAGGCAGGTGGCCCCATGGTGGCAGGGCCCACCCCCCCGGCACTCGTCCACGTCACTGCGGCAGCTGCGGCCCTGGTAGCCCTCCGGGCAGGAGCAGACATGGCGTCCGTCAGGCCCCACCGAGCAGCGGGCACCGTGGGCACAGGGATTGCTGAGGCACGGATCTGGCAGGGAGCAGTCAGGGCCTGGAGAAGCCAGGGAAGGATGCACTTAGGATGGGTCACAGCCTCACCTGCCTCAGAAGCCCCGCCAGCACGCACACACACACACCCCTCACCTTGGAAACCTCGGGGGCATCGACAAGAGAAGTGAGCAGTGCCCGTCACGAACGAGCTCTGGCACACGCCTCGGCCAGCACAAGGGCTTGAGCGGCAGGGGTCTTCCCACTGACACCACTCACCCACCCAGCCTGGCGGGCACCTGTGGGCAAAGACAGGTCAGTGGGGGCGGGACAGGTCACAGAGATCACACACAAGACAGGCAAGAAAACACGCAGGCCAGCGGCATCCAGAAAGCACACATTGTCAGACAGGGAACCAGGATTTCCTTGGGCTTCTATTAGGCATCCAAACCTGAGACCTGTGGCCATCGAGTCAAGTCTGACTCACAGCGACCCCACGTGGGCCAAAGTGGAACTACATGCGATAAGATTTTCCAGTGGGTCTTTTTTT
>NW_022103927.1:1428096-1429481 GCF_000313985.2 Echinops telfairi | reverse complement strand
TAAAAAGAGATATCAGGGCAGATCCCCTCTAACCAAAGGTCTGGAACAGCCTTACTATGAAACAGATCTTTGTGATCCTGATTGGGCTGGATCAAACTTGACACTAGACTCAACCTGAATTTGTTCCCGGTGCAAGGAATCTCTTGCTTGTTCCCTGACAAAAACTTCTTCCCTGGCTTTTTAAATATTGATGGTGGTCCTTTTTTCTTACTCCTTGTGTTTTCGTCTTTATACTACTCTTGTTTTATGCTTACCACTTTATTTCGCGGTTGTTCTTTACTGTTTCTGTTGGGTTTCCCAGTGTGTGAAGCACAGAAGGGGTGGGTGCACAGAGGCAATAACTGCTGCAGGGTTTGTAAGGGCTGTAGAGGTGCGTGGGGGCAAATAGGGAGGGTGAGGGGATTTGGGGAGTAAACAGTGAAGGTGGGAGGGGGAGTGAGTACTGGAACGGAAGGTGACTACACAACTCATTTTAAAGGCAATTTAATCATGGTGGGGGGTTCGAAAATGCACTGAAATTGATTGTGGTAATGATTGTACAATTCTTCTTGATAGGATTGCACTACTGAATTCAGTGATATGTGGATTAAATGCCAATAAAAGTGTGGGGGTGGGGGAGAAAATGTCCACCCCCCAGAACATGTGAAGGTGACCTTATTGGGGAAGAGGGGGAGCCCTCTGCAAAATTAAGTGACTTAAAGATTTACAGATAAGATCGTTGGGATTATCTGAGTGGGGGGGGGGCCGAGATCCAATAAGTGGTGTCCTTATAAGAGACAGGATGAGGGGACACCCCCCACCCCAGGGAAGACGACTGGCTGACCAGAGTGGCAGAAACCGGAGTGACGCAGCTACAAGCCCAGGAACACCAAGGCCACCGGCAGCTGGAAGACGGAAGGAAGGACACTGCCCTAGAGCCTCCAGGGGACACAGTCCTATTGATAGCTTGGTTTTGGACCTCAAGCCCCAGAACTGAGAGAGACTGCGTCTTCCCAGGTGTAAGTCAAGCTGGTGGGCCACTTGTCCCGGCAACCGCAGAAACCCAAAAGAAAGCTGCGGAAAACAGGGATGAGGAGGGGCTATCTTATTTTTAAAGGCCTCTATTAAAAAATTTTAAAAACGCCTTTCTAATCCAGGGACTTTCGAGCACAGAAAGAGGATAGGAAGGGAGGGGCCAAGGGGCTGCATGGGGAACAGCAGTTCGAGCAGAGGGAACACGACATGCAAAGTCTCAGGGTCCGGAAGACAGCTCCGGTGGCACAGAGGCACAGAAACACACACAGGTCCTACAAAGGAAGGCTCTCCGGGCTCGTGCAAAAGGGTGCATTGTAGGAGGAACTGATTACAAGGCTCTACATCTAACCCCCTCCCATGGGGGACGGACA
>NW_022103927.1:1425089-1426133 GCF_000313985.2 Echinops telfairi | reverse complement strand
ATCTGGGGTGTTCCCGAAAGGGCACTCATGTTTTGGATCATTAAGGACATTTGGGGAGCCCACTGGCAGTAATTCCCATGACTCGGCTCAGGATGTGGGGGCGGGGAGATGAGACCTAGGGGCCCCGCTCCACTCCGGAAAATCCGCGCTCCGGGTGGCCCAGCGCGCCGGTGATTCACCTGTCGGAGGGGCGGAGCAGCCGCGGGCATATTCACCTGTCGGCTGTATTCCAGCGGCCGAGTCCCAGTGCGCAGGCGCCAGGCCCGCGACTCCACCTCCTGGGTGAGTGGCTCCAGGTAGGGTCACACTTTACCCTAGTCCCACTACCCCCTCCCCTGAACACAACACCCCCCTCCCCTGAACACCACACACAATCCCCCTCCCCCAGGCCAAGCTCACCACCCACCTCAGTGTGTCCTGGTGGGGCTCTGGCCAAAATAAGGGGCTCGCCAGGACATACAGGCACCCCAAATCAGCCAGCCTGACCCACATTCAAGAGAATAAGTGAAAACATTAATGAGTCAATCCATGGCTGCTGGGTTTACTGCTATTAATAATAAACCAATGGTGCCCAGTGTTTCCTCAGACCCATAGATGGTTCCCCTTCCAACCCCTATGCCCTGTGTGCCTATCATTCTTTTCATTTATAACAATGCCTCTTCACTGAGCACTTGCTCTATGCAGCAGCCCTGGTGGGGCGGTGATTATGTATTGAGTTGCAATCTTCAAGGTCATCAGTTCGAAACCACCAGCCCTTCTGCTTGGAAGACTGGGTTTTCTACTCCCTCCGAGAGATACAGTCTCAGCAACCCACAGGGGCCCTTCTCACCTGTCCTCTGGGGTCCCCGTGAGTCAGAATCGACTCGATGACGGTGGGCTCCTTTTGGGTCAGGGTTTTCCCCTCCCTGTGGGAAGCATCATGCTGCTTTCTGTTTCTCTGGACAACCAACCTCTAACACAGGAGGTGCAACTGCGGTGCTTGTCTGCTCTGACGCCAAGCAACCCGTGGGGTTGAGTAGAGCGGCCCCATACAGTGTCTCGGGC
>NW_022103927.1:1421222-1423177 GCF_000313985.2 Echinops telfairi | reverse complement strand
TGGGCTTCACGGTCCCTCCCCAACAGGGCCTATACCCAAGAGGGAATCACGGCCCTGAGTCCCAGTAGGCTGCCCAAGCAGTCCCAAGGCAGCCAGCATTGGGCACTGCTGGGGTGGAGTGTGTGGGGAAGGGAGGGGCAGCTGGCACAAGATGTGTGCTGCCCTGGTCCAGCGTCCTCCTCTCTGAGGCCTGTGTCCCTCTGGGGTGTGGCAGAGTCTAACTGTCCTGCAGGGTGGGTCAGGGGTGGGGCTCGGGGTGAGGAATGGAACCGAGCTGCGTATGTGTGTTTGTGTGCCTGTGCCTGAGTGTCCAAAAGAGGGAAAATTAAAAAAAGAAAAACACAGGCAGAGGCAGAAGAGAAACTAGAAGCGGCCAGAGAGTTGCGCTGGAGAAAAGATGGGCCAACGTGGCAGGAGGACAAGCTGAAGGGGCCCTGCTACCCTAAGGGTCCTGTATGTGTTTGCGAGCTCACCCTGGGAATGAGCCATGGGCCGCACTGAGCTGTGGGTGGTGTGAGCCACAGGTGTGCCTGTGGGCAGGTGTGTGACCTGTGTCTGGGCTCAAGGTGTGCGTGCTGTGCCCATGTGCATATTTAGGCTGGGCTGCGGTGTGTACACGTGTGCAGGCTGGGTCTGCTGTGCTTCCCTGTGGGTGAACTATGAGGGGCCGGTGTACAGCCAGCCTGTGAGCTGTGTGTGTACACGTGGAACCAGAGAGGACAGGATGTGCCTATGTGCACAGGGGAGAAATAGGTGTGGACATGCCCTGCACTTTCATCCCTCTGTGTGTGAAGCTCATGCACATGTATGCTTGGCATGCACATGCAAGTATGCGCTGTGATCTGGGTGTGTCCACATGTGAGCCAGGTGCTAAGGTGTGCATTGAGTGTGTGCGCCTCTGTGTGTGTGTCCCAGGCCTCGTGTGCCTTCGAAAGTGTGACAAGACATGTGTGGACCTTAGCCCGCGGGGGCGGCCACTCCTGCCCAGTCCTGCCTTGCTCGCGGCTCCGGGACTGGGCCAGGGAGGCTGTTCCCAACCCCACCCCAACAGGAGGTGCAACTGCGGTGCTTGTCTGCTCTGACGCCAAGCAACCCGTGGGGTTGAGTAGAGCGGCCCCATACAGTGTCTCGGGCTGTGCTCTTTCCTGGAGCAGATCACTGGGTCAGAACAGCTGGTGGCGGCACCAGGGCTCTTTTGCTGCTGCTTACTCCAGATGCAAAGACAGAGGCTCAGAAAGTTCACCGCCAACCTGTCCCAGAGTCCAGAATCCAGCTCCAGCCCATCTGTCTCTTTACCAGTCTGCTACCCGCTGCCTTTCTTTGGGATTCTTAGGAACTTTCTGCCATCCCCAGCCAGGGAGAACATGCCTATTTTCCAGACATAGTGAGGTTCAGAGAAGGGAAGAAACTAAGCAAAGGTCACAGAGTGAAAATGTAGCAAAGCCACCAGTTCAGGAGGAACGGGGGGATGTGGATGGTGGCTTTGCTACATTTTGCTACAAGTTCTAGCTTGGTCCCTAAAGGTTTGTTGATAGCCCCTTCCATCAAAGGCTTTCCACAGGAGTGTGCAGTTAGGATTGCTGATAAAACCAGGTGCTCTCCAGTCGACCCCAACTCATGCCCACCACCCCATCTGTGTCAGGGTAGACCTGGCTCCAGAGGGATAGTTCAGAAGTCAATCATCAGGCCTTTCTTCCAAGGCGCTTCTGGTTAGACTAGAGCTTCCAGCCTTTGATTAGCAATTGAGCGTTTAACCAGGTGCACCACTAGCTGGGGCCTCCTGAGGTTGGGATCAAACAAAGAACCACTGGGGTCAAGTTGATTTTGATTCGTGGCCACCCAACAGGTAACAAAGTAGAAGAGGGCTCTATAGGATTTGGGGTGGGGGGAGGTAAGTCTGCCAGGCCTTTCTTCAGAGACATCTCTGGGTCAGACTCAAGCTTCCAACCTAGCAG
>NW_022103927.1:1398720-1420186 GCF_000313985.2 Echinops telfairi | reverse complement strand
TGTTCGTCATTGCTCTTTCTGTTGATTGTGGATCCAAGTCGAATGAAATCCTGGACATCACTGGGCTTCACGGTCCCTCTGAATTTTATTTCTTGGTCCAGTTGTAAGGTGTAATCCATAGGAAAGCCCATCGTCTTGCATCTTCATCAGGTTTGAAGTCCTCTTCACTATCAGCAAGCAAGCAAGGTTGTATCTCCTGCAGATTGTAGGTTGTGAACGAATCGTCCTCTGATCCTGATGTCCAAGTTCTTCAACGAATGCAGTCTCTCACATGATTTGCTCAGCGTGCAGATTGAATAAGTGGGGTGAAAGGGTTCAACCTTGATGCACATATTTCTGGTTCCCCACCACAAAGCACCCCTTTGTTCTGTCTGAAAACAAACAAACACAAAAGTACCTATTCGTTTATAGACAGGTTCCACGTGAGCACGCTAAGTGTTCTGGAATCCCCATTCTCAACAATGTTATCCATACTTTGTTCTGAGCCACGCGGTCGAATGCTTTTGCTTCAACACAACACAGGTGAACGTCTTTCTGATAGTCTCTGCTTTCAGCCAAGATGCCTCTAAGATCCATCTCTCCACCTCCACTTTGGAAGCCGCTGGAATTTCTGCCAGAGCCCTGTCGATGAGCAGCTGCAATCATGTTCTGAATTCTCTTCCTTAACATTGTTCTTGCCTTTAAGGTAAGGAACGGAGTGTATTGGCTGGGAATGCAAGTGGGGTCTCCCCTCATGGACGGCAAGAATTCTACCACTAAGCTTCCACTACCCTCAATAAGCACAAACCATGCTGTGTTTGTTCTGTTGTGCACAGGGTCGTGATGGGTCGGAGCCAATTCCATGACCTCACCACCACTACCACCACCACCACCACCACCACCACCGACCCCAACGCACGTGCCCTTGTCTATGTGATTGTATTTGTTTTAAATTATTCTAAAACGGTGTGCATTTTTGCTTGACTAAGTGCCAAGCATGATGGCCCTTTGCCCCCCAGCGACTTCCCTGTGCTTCCTGAGAACAAGGACAGGCTCTTGCGTGCTCACTGCACACCATCCCTGCGGGATTCAGAATTTGCCAGTTGTTCAGTGAACTACCAGATAAAAAAACAAACCCACTGCCATCAGCCACGCCTCTGCCGTGGTGACCCATGTGTCACCAAGTAGAGTGGATCTCGAGGGATGTTGTCTTGTTTGTTTTGCCCACTGTAATCTTTATGGTAGCAGATCTCCAGGCCTGTCTTCGGTGGGCCTGCTGGGTGAGTTTGAACTGTCGATCTTCAAGTGAGTGGTCCCGTGCAGACCACTCGCCCCACCCAATCCTCTCCTGCAGAGCTTGTTTCTTTTGTGCAGTTGGATCTGATCCTAGCTGGTGTGCTGCTTTTTTTTTTTTTTAATAAATCCTTTTATTCGGAGCCCTTATAGCTCTTATCGCAATCCGTACATCAATTGTATCAAGCACATGTGTTCCTCTGTTGCCATCATCGTTTTCTGAACATTTTCTGTCTACTTGAGTCTTTGGGATCAGCTACTCTTTTCTCCCTCTCCCTCCCTCTCACCCTTGATAAATTATAAATTATTATTATTTTCATATTTTACACCAACCGCTGCCTCCCTTCCCCCACTGTTTCTGTTGTTTGTCCCCCTGGGGTGGAGGGGATTAGACACTGATCATTGCAATCAGTTCCCCCCTCCCCCTCCCACCTCTCCCTACCCTCATGGTATCACTACTCCCATTATTGTACCTGAGGGGTTTATCTGTGCTGGATTCTGTGTGTCAAAAGCTCTTATCTGTACTAGTCAGTGCACATGCTGCGGTCTAGCCAGATTTGTAAGGTAGAACTAGAGATCATGATAGTGGGGGGAAGGAAGCACTAAAGAACTAAAAGAATTTGTGTGTTTCATCAGTGCTTTACTGCACTCTGGCTGGCTCATCCCTTCCTGTGACCCTTTTGTGTGGGGAGGTACAATTGTCTACAGAGGGGTTTGGGGTCTCCACTCTGACCCTCCTCATTCGCATCGTTTTGATTGTTTTGGGTCTTCTGATGCCCAATGCCTGATCCCGTCGACCCCTCATGATCACACAGGCTGGTGTGGGTATGCTGCTTTTAATTGTCACATCTCTTGGTCACTTTCATTCTGGATCGGCCCCTCCACCTTTCTTCACCTTTTCGGTGACATGGTCATTTGGGGAGAGTTTGGGGTCAGTTGTTCTGAAGAGCATCCTTCGGCAGGCTGGTTGGGTGTCTCCTGATAAAGGGAAAGGCTGGGCCACTGCAGCAGGAGTCACAGAAGGCGTGGCTGCCCCCCCTACCCCCACCCCCACCCCCAGCAGAGCAGGAGGTACCTGATGTGGGTCTTGTTACTTCTGATCACTTCAGTAAAACCATCCAGGTCTCTCTCTCTCTCTCTCTGTTTCTCTCTCTCACTAATTCCTTTGTAATTAGCAAGTGTAGTGTGGGGAGACTATGTAAACATCCCACTCCCATCAGCTTCTCACCCACTTGTTTTGGCACTTGTTAATGATTCCCTTGCATGATGTTTGAAGCAGAGGGAGGTCCCTCCTGGAGAAGGAGGAGAAGGGCAGAACCAGAAGTTGAATGAGAGACTAGGGCCTGGCATCAGAACCCCCTCACCCTGTCCCCTCTGAGACTGGCAGACAGCCCAGCTCCAGAGGGCAGGAGCCAAGTCCATCCTGCCTGACCCTTCAGCTGCAGGTGACACTACAAGTGACCCCTGCATCCGGGTTACCACCCATCCTAGGTACAATCCCCATGGGGGAGGTTATCCGTGCATCCAAGGGGTTCAACCTTGGATGCCCATCTCTGCCCATTCTCGCAAGTGCAGCCACAGAGTGTAGACAGGGTTGGGGGTTTGCAAACAGAACCCCCAGAGGAAAATCGAAATGAGAACTGGGGCTTTCCCTCTGAGTGATGCTAGTCTCTGAATGATACCTCCCACAGAGGGCAGAGAAAAGGACATCGTGTTCCTAAGACAGAGACAGACAGACTTGTGATGAGTGAGGACATTGAGACACCCATCGGCCTAGAGGGCAACCCAAGCCCCTAGACCAGCCTCCAGGCTTCTCGGAGCCGGGCTGGTCCTCCCTACATTCCCCCTCCCCTCATCATCTGACTCCATCAAATCCCCTTCTCCCCAAGCCAAGCCTTTGTCTGGGCTTTCTTCTCTGGTTGCTGGCAGGGAGGGACTCTGCATTCTCCCCAAGCAAGAACCCTTAGGAAATGTGCTCGCTCCAAACTGCATCTTCCAAAACAAACAGGCTTCTAAAAAAAGAGAGAAATTCCTCTTCTTTTAGCTCTAGAGGGGAACAAAGACAAAACAAAAACCAAGGGCCTGTCATCCCATCAATTCTGACTCATGGCGTCAGGGCAGCACTGTGCTCCACACACAGGGCTTTCAACAGCTGAGGGGTTTGGGGTTTTGAGTTTTATTGCAAGGAGACCGCCAGGCCTTTCTTTCAAGGCTCCTCTGGGTGGCCTCAGACCTCTGAACTTTTTGTTAACAGCCGTTGGCACCATCCGGGGATTTCTGAATGGTCTGCTATTTCCTGCACACCCCACACATTTGCTCAAAGTGGGCCCCACTTCTAGCACACCATTCTGCTCCCTGTTCCTGAGGTGGGTGAATTCCCGTTCCTTCTTCAAGACCCCACCCCAGGGAGTCCTCCCTGAACCCAAAGTCTGTGTCCTCCTGCCTCAGAGGGAGGAGGACATCTGTGATCTGCTCTGTCTTCCAACCCCCCCAAAATTGGAGGGGCCCAGTATCACCCTGTATGGTGTAGCTACAGAGGTGACCTGCGAAGCTCTGGTGGCCCAGGAAGCGGCTGAAGGAGTTGGGATTCCCATCTCAGCCCAGCTCAGCTCACAGGGGGGTTGGACACACTGTCTTCTGGACCTTTCTGGTGCTTGAGGTCCAGGTCTGGGGGTCTAAGGACAAAGCTAGGAACCTCAGGAGACACAAGTCCTCCCTGAACCATTTGAGAAAGGACTTTCAATCAGCGGTGCTGAGCCCATGACAAGGAGTAACCAAGGAACTGGGACACACGTTTTGCAAGGCAGGAATTCAGAGGCTGAGGGTCTGCAGACTTGGCCCCTGGACCATAGCAGAGGGAGGCAGAGAGGGGAGCCATGACAGAGGATGGTGTAAGGGAGGGGGGACAAGAGGAAGAAGCACATTATCTGCAGAGTGAGTCCCTCCCATGTATGCTAGCCCCTTTCTGAAGCCCCCATCTCCCAGGGCCCCAGGGAAGGCTGTGGGGTCCTGGCTGCAGTTCCTTGCTATACCCCTCAGCCACGCTCGAAGGACTGGAAGAAGGTGTCTGATCCCTGGAGGGCAGAACCATCGGAATAATCGTTCCCACGGCCTCAGAGCGGCCAGCGGCACAGTTCCCAACCCGGTGGGTGGGGGGTAGGCTAGAGCCCCCTCTCCTGCCCCTGCTGGCCGCTTTGGCCAAGGACCACATTTCTCCTCAATGAGCTCAGTCCCCAGGGACCTGGGACCTGGGGCCAGGCCAAGACACAGCTGCTGAGCCCGATGACCGGGAACCTGAGAACGTGCCCTTGGCTTCCCCTCCCGGGATGGGACTGAAAGTCCCACCCTCTGCACGGAAGCCAAGGCCGGGCCCTCACACCAGGCAGTGGCCGTGGGAGCTGGACAGAGACCAGCAGGGATAGGGGCTGCTGGGTGGACCCCAGTGGCTGTGGGCTGGGGATGCTGCCTCCCTTGGGCCCTCCCATGCTCCAGTCCTCCGTGACCAAGGTGGCACAGCCCTGCCCATTGCCAGCTTCACCCCGCCTCTCTCAGCCTGCCCAGTCTTTGCCCAGGCAGCTCTTCCAATGCTCACCCCTGAGGGCTCTCTCCACCTGGGTCTCACTCGGACCCTCGGGTTCTTCTTCCCAGTTTCGTCCAGTCATTCAACAAACATCCTTAGGTGGCACCTGGAGTTCACGCTCGATGACTAACCGGCATGGAAGGAAGGCCTGGTGATCTGCTTCCATAGGGATTACAGCCCAGGAAAACCTGTGGAGCACAGTCTTACTCCGTGCACATGAGGCCCCCCCTGAATGAACCCTCAACTTGGGTCCAGGAGCCCTGGCGGCATAGTGGTTACATGTTGGGCTGCGACCCTTCGGGTCAGCAGTTCTGAACCACCAGCCATTCCTGGGGAGAAAGACAGGACTTTCTACTCCTCTAACGAGTTACAGTCTGGGAAACCTAGTTCTACCCTCCCCTGTAGGGCTGCCATACCCTCCCTGTAAAAACCAGAAGCCAAACTCACTGCTGTCGCCTGGTCTGGCCCTTGAGTTGAGGCCCTGTCCCAGGTCCGACCCTGTTCCTGCCCTGGTAGATGAAGAACAAATAAGAACCATGGAGAGAGAGTTTCAGGCCTGGTGTGACCGTGGGAAAGAGTTCCACCTAAGGGGACAGGGCAGGCCTCACCAAGGCGAGACCTTGCAAGGGCAGAAGAAGGTAGGAAGCAAAGAGCCAGGGAAGGGTGTTCGCAGCAGAGGGAAGAGAAAGTACAGAGACCCAGAGGACGGAGAGGCTGATGGAGAAAGAAACATGGAGGAAGCCAGGGTGCGGTGTTGAAAGGAGTGAGAGGTGAAGGTCAGGGGAGCTGGCGGGGCCAAGTCCCAAGGGGCCAGAGAGCCTGGGACTCTCAAGCTAGAGGAAGCCGCTGGTTTCCACACCGGGAAGCAGATCTGATTTTGATTGTAAAATGAACATTCTGGAAGCTCTGCCAATTCTTCCCCGACGAGTCATCCTTGAGGTTTTGCACAGCTCCAAGCTCTCTATGTGGTCCTGCATGCCCCCTCAGGGTCAGCTCTGTGGGCATCTGTCTCGCTCGCTGGGGCATCCCCTATATGCAGCATACAGCCTGGTGCATGGCATGCCAAGCCCTTGTCTGTGTTTGTTGTACGGTGGTCACTTGCCGGTTGCCATGATGCTGGAAGCAACGTCACTGGTGTTTCGCATACCAGCAGGGTCGCCCAAGGTGATCAGGTCTCAGCAGAGCTTCCAGACTCGGCGCAGGCTATGAAGAAGGAAATTGGCTGTCCACCTTGGAGGGATTCGCCTCTGAAAACTTTATGGATAGCAGCGAAACATTGTCAGCGAAAAAGAGGGAGACCGTCAAAGCGATGGATTGACACCGTGACTCCAGCAAAGGGTTCAGGCACAGCGATTGTGAGGAAGGTGCAGGACCGGGCAGTGTCTCCTGTTGTGCATTGAGTCAGAACCGGCCGATGACTCTTGACAACAGCGTTAACCTAGAGGTTGGTGGTTCAAACCCACCCTGCAGTGCCATGGATGACAACATATGGACAGTTGTGTTTGACAAACTGGAGATATGTATGGATTGTGATAAGAGCCCCCAATAAGATAATTTTTTTAAGTGGGACTGGAGGTCCGCTTCCATAAAGATTACGACCAAGAAAACCTAGAACACACAGTCGGAATCAACTCAAAGGCCAAAGATTGGATTATTTTGGTTTGGCGCTCAGGCAGAATCATCTCCAGCAGCTGGGGGCGCCCTAGAGACCTTGCTCCACTGTCAGGGCACAGCTAGGTCCAGTCCCTCCCTATGGGGCCAAGGCTGGGTCAAAGGGAGAACTGTGGGTCCCAAACGGGGCTTCCTGGAGGAGGGGTGGGATTGCTGGGCTTTGAGGGGTGAATGAGATGGAAAGGGGATTGGAGAGAAAGGAATCTATTTCAGTGGAGCACCTACAGGGGACAGCTGGAGGGCAGCCCACCATACTTTCTGCCTCAGGACCCTCTAAGGGGCCCAGTGTCCTGCTTTCCATCCAGGTCACCCCAGCCTTTCATGCCATGGCCTCCCCCTGGCCCCCATATCCTCTGCTCTGATGTCTCCTGGCTGTCCTGGCCTCCCTGCCCCTGAAGCATGCCCCCTTTCCTGTGGGCATGGCACCCACCCCCAACTCTCCTTCCAGCTTTAGAGAAGGGGTCTACACCACCCCCTCCTCAGCTTTTGATCACTGCCTCCTCCTCCCTTAGCCCAAGCAGGGGCCCTGTGGCAGAGTGGTTACAAGTTGGACTGCTAACTGTAAGGTCAGCAGTTCAAAACCATGAACTGCTGCGAGGGAGAAGGATGAGGGCTTTCTACTCCCATAAAGACTCACAATCTTGGAAAGTCACGAGGGCAGTTCCACCCTGTCCTGAAGGGTGGCTGTGAGTCTGCGTTGACCCAATGGCGGTGAGTCTGGTTCCTTTTGGCGTTCCCTGCGCCCAGCCATGAGCGTCCCTGGGTGTCATGAACAGCTAGCCGCTCCCCCACTGTGTTAGTACAGGTTGACTAGAGAAACAAATTCATAGACATGGGTGTGTAAGACAGAGGTTTATTTAAAGAGTATGTAAAGTATATTAAGAAAACATCCCAGGCCAATTCAGATCAAGTCCATTAGTCCATATGTCTAATACCAGTCTATAAATTCTTCTTCAGACTCACGCAACACATGCAATGATGTGGAATGCTGGAAGATCACAGGCCAGTGGGTGGAAAGTCTTGTGGGTCCAGTGTTGGTGGAAGCACCTCAGCCCTGGCGCTGGGTCTCCACTTGGCTCTTCCAGCTCCAGGGCTCTAGCTCCAGCAGCATAGCTCCATGTTGTTTAACAACAGGAATGTGTAGCAGAGGGTGCATCCCACCTCCAGGGAGGAAGACAGGAGTTCCCAGAATCCTCAGAAGGCTGTGCACACACTGAGGCCTCATTGGCTATGACCTGATTGACGGGCTAGACTCCACCCCTTCGCTCAAGTTGACAGGAGATGATGTAATTGCTACACCCACAAACGTACAGTTTGGCCATTTGAACACAGCCAGCTGCATCCCAGAAGAAAGGCCGGGCAACCCCCTGCCATAGAGACCTAAACAAACTCAGGGCACCCAGTCAATCTCACGCATGGTGCGCCTAGAGGGCAGCGTAAAAGAGCCGCTTTATTTCGCTCCACCAAGTGGCCACACCATAGACCTTCCATTAGCAGCCCAACACGTAACCAGCTCTGCCACCTGGCCACCTTCCAGGACCAGGACCGTTACAGCTGAGAAAACCCCATGAAGTAGTTCTGCTGGGCCCTGTGGGGTCCGCAGGCGTCAGAATTGACTAGATGGTTTGGGGTTTTAGCCCATTCAATCAGAGAGGTGCCTACCAGGAGGCCAGGAGCTCCACAGCCCCACACACAACTCCCAGCCCCTCCCCCACTAGCTCCCAGCCCACCGCCCTTGCTCCTGACCTCTTTCCCTCCAGTGCCTCTTCTCCCCTCCAGCGCCTCCTCCCCCTTCTCCGCCAGGCTGTGCCCTGGAGGCTGACCTCTACTGACTGGACTGGGCATCAATGCGCATCCTTGTCCTCCGGCTCCAGGTGGGTCTGGCCAATAAGAGGTGCTGGCAGGAGGTGAGGAGGAGGGGCGAATAGACCTTCATTCTCTTGGACCCCCTCCCACTCCGCCTTGTGGGCCGGCAGAGCCCCTCCTCAACTGACCCAAGGCCTTCTGCGTTGGGGGGCGGGGCCTCCATGGGCTCTGCCACCCGCCTTCCTTCCCTTGCCAGCTGTGTGCACCTATCAACCCACTTGCAGTTGAGTCCATGCCAACTCCTGGTAGCCTGTCTGTGCCAGGCTGTCCATGTGCTCCTGGGCCTTTCAAAGGGCAGATTTGGGGAGAGCTGATCGATTGTCCCCTCTTTCTTTTGCATAGCCTCTGGGTCGATTCAAATCTCCAACCTTTCTCTAAGTATCCAAGCTTGGTCATCGCTTGTGCCCCAGGGCTCCTCAGAGGCTGCGTGTCCCAGCTTTCTGTTTCCCCCAAATGTTATAGTGTCCCTGTAGCATCCTCAGCCCCCACTGGTTGCTGTAGAACATCAGTTCTCAATCTGTGGGTCGCGACCCCTTTGGGGGTCAAACGACCCTTCACAGGGGTCGCCTAAGACCATCAGAAAACACGTATTTCCGATGGTCTTAGGAGCCGAGAGACGTTGGCTTTTTATGCATACTGTTGCAAAATGTAGCAATGTAGTTTACTATTGTTATATTAAGACTGTTACCCCTGCTAAACCATGTTTCAAGACAAAATTTCATTTAGTGGTCATTAGAAATACATATTTCACAATACAGAATTACATATTGTTTTTGCGATGTATCACTATGCTTTCATGATGTTCAATTTGTATCAATGAAAATACATCCTGCCTATCCGATATTTACATGACGATTCATAACAGTAGCAAAATGACAGTGATGAAGTAGCAATGAAAATAACGTATGGTTGGGGGGTCACCCCCACATGAGGAACTGTATGAAAGGGTCGTGGGCTGAGGAAGGTGGAGAACCCCTGCTGCAGCGTGACCTCTGACTCATCACCACCCACGCACACACGCACGCATGTCAGAGTCTGCTTGTGCTCCAGCGCTCTTTCTTTCCCGCGCTGCAGTCTTCGTGTTATGTTTATACATTTCAAGGAAATGTTTGTTTGTTTGTTTTCAAGCATAGGGTTTTCCATGGCTGCCTTTTCCGGGACTCGTAGATCGCCAGGCCTTTCTTCCCAGGTCCTGCTGAGAAGACTTAAACCTCTCACCTTCCTATCAGCAGCCAAAGCACTTGAACCGTCTGCACTCCTTCTGTAGCACACCTTCCCCGGATTACCCCGTTTGATCAGATCATGTATGCCCCCCAGGTTCCTGCCTGTGGTCTCTCCTCCAAGCCTGCTGAGTGCACACTCCCAATCTCCCAGTCTTCTGTCCGCCCCCATCCCGTGGGCTCCCGGGTTGCCAGGATCTGAGAGTCCACGCTTCCCCCGACACGTGAGCTCTTAGTAGCTTTCAACACCACTGCCTGCCTGCCTGCCTTCTTCCAGGAGGGTAAGCCTCCCTCCTCCACAGCTGGGGCTCCACGCTTGTCTGGCTCTCCTCCCCCGTCTCTGCGAGTCCCTGAAATGTGGGGGGGGTGGAGTGGGGGCAGGGTGGGGTGTGGAACTTTACCCTCTCTTTGTTTCAGCTCCTTCTACCTCACCTCCCCCACTGCCCCACTGAAGCTCACACTGCCGTCTTTTATATAGACTTCTTTTTCTTGTGGTGCAAATATACAGAACAAGGCAAGAGTTCATACGTGGACAATTTCAGTGGCACGGATGACATCTGTCAAGCCCTGTTGCACATTCTCCCAAGCCTTTTCTGAATAAGGTCACCGTCATGAGCAGTAACTCTGTAGGGTCCTTGGGCGGTGCACGTGGTTACACACTCAACTAAAACCCAAAGGTTGGTGGTTCGAACCCCTCCAGAGGCACCACAGAAGAAAGACCTGGTGATCTGCTTCTGAAAGGTCACCACCTCGAGAATCCTTTGGTCCAGTTCTGTTCTGCACACGCACGCACGCACATGCACACACGGGGTCACACGAGTCAGACTGTTTTGTTTCTGTCTGTTTAAGCTCCCCGCCTCGCCTCCCTCCCTGGTAGCCACTCATAATCTTGGGATTCTATTTATTTGCTTATTTCATACAAGTGAGCTCATACGGTATTTGTCCTTTTGTGACGGACTCTTTTCACTTTGCGTGGCGTGCCCCAGCTTTGTCCCTGTGGTGGCATGCACGGGGACGTCATTCTCTGTACGGCTGAGCAGCGTTCTATTGTGTGTGCAGGCTGCATTGTGTTTACGCATTCATCTGTTGACGGACATTTGGGTTATTTCCATCTTTGGGCTCTTGTGGACAGCGCTGTCATGAATATTGCTGCGCAGGTTTCCGTTGGCATTGCTGCCTTCCCTGCAGGGTAGACACGCGGGAGGACAGGATTGCTCGGTCACGTGGTGGTCACAGGAGGCCTGGTGGCGCTCTCAGCGGCTAACCTGACCTTATGGGCATGTGCTCCCGTAAAGATTACAGCCTGGGACGCCGCAGAGGGCCCTTCCACTCTGTCCTACGGAGGTTCACAAGAGCTTACACGCAGCTTTCAAAACGCTTCTGGTGTCCTGCCCAGAGCCTTCGGACTTAGTCCTATGCCTGCCTTCCGTCCCTTTCCAAATACCCGGCTCCGGTACTCACCCCACCCCCACCGCCGCCCCACCGCACTGCCTGGACCACGCCCAGCCTCCTCGGAGGCCTCTCCCTTCGTCTCCCTCCTCCGGCCCCGCCCTCTCACCCGCCTGTCCTCCATCGGGGTCTGGACCCCCGGAGGCTCGCTAGCCCGCACCCCAGCACTCGGAGGAGGATCCAGATCCCACGGCTTCCGCTCACTCCCACCCCACGCCTCCTCTCTGGGTCACGGAGATGCTCCACCCAGACCGTCGCTGCACTGGGCGTCCTGTGGATTGGAGCCCCTTCTGGCAGCCAGGCTCGGCTCCAAGACTGCCTCCTGCAGGCTGTCTTCCAGGTGGTGCTCAGGTAACGGCCTTCTCTCCCTTCCAGTGTCCCAGTCCCCCTAGGCGGGACCGCTGGGGGCTGGAAGGCTGTATGTCATGCCCAGCCCCGCCCTGTCCGCGCCTCCCCTGGAGCGGGGCCAGCGGGCAGCAAAGCAAAGTTGACGGAGACACGTGAACAAATGGATGCACGAGTGAGCGAGCGAGTGAAAAACGGATAAACGATCGGGCGAATGGTCCAAGGAAGTCTGGAGGCGGGAACTCAAAGCAAAGCGGGGGAGAGGCCAAGCCCGCGAGACTCGGAGGGGTGCCAACCGGCTGGCCCCTTCCTATCCCTGGGGTCTCCACTCCCGCCCAAGGCGATGGGCGCGCCAAACACCTCCCCTCCCCCGGTCGAAAGAAGGGCGCGCCCGGATTGGTTCGGGCTCGAGGAAGTGGGCCGCGTCGCAGCCCCCTCGCCAGGGCTCTGCGCTGCCCACACCGGCCGTGTTCCCCCAGAGACCCCTCCCTTTGTGTTTCGCCCGCGGCCGCGGAGGCGGCGCCCTCCCGTTGCTCCTGGCAACCGTCAGCGGACCCGGTCGTCCCGGTAACTGTCCGAGGCCTCCCGTCAGCCTTCGCCGGGCCTCTGCGGTCCCCCTGACAACCGCTGCCATTTCCGGTCCGCCGTCAACCCTTCCCTTGTCCCCTTGGCAACCGTGCGCAGCCCCACCGTCCCCAGGCTGCTCACCGGGCTCCTCGCCCCCACATCTCTACCTCGGGATAGAGGTCCTCTCTCGTTTTGCACCCCCTGACTCTCCCTCTGGGACCGCTGCACCCACCCTGCCTGGGGGGCGGACTTGGGCTCCTTGCGTGCCTCCCTGCTTGCTCTCCTGCGTGGGACTGTCCAGCCGCCCCAGGGAGCTGTTCAAAATGCAGGCCATGTCCCGCCCTTCCTGAAAAGCCCTTGAGACGCAAATCCAAAGTCCTCGGGGGCCCCGACTGTCTGGCGGGGCGCCTCGCCTCTCCTCCCACCCACGCGCCCCCTGCCCTGGCCCCGGCCCTCTGCCTAGTGACGCCAATGGCCCAGACTTGTCCCCACCACTTGAAGAATCCATGCCCCTGTGGTCCCACGGCCTGAAAAGCCTGTGCCCCCTTTAATGCTCCCCTTGCCTTGACCTTGCCCTCCTCCCTCTCCTCTGTGCATCCTGGAACTGGAACGGACCTTCTCGTTCTTGCTCACACCTTTCCCCAGCACCCAAAGAGCTGACGTATTTGAATCGTGAATGGATATTATATTGGTGATGGGCGAGGGTAGGGATGGGGATGGGTTGGAATGGCAGTGACCAGCAGGCAGGCCCATGCCCCAAAGGGGAGAATGTATTCTTGAGGTCCCCTGGGCCCCAAGAGAGGGCCACACACAGTCCTTGTGTGCAGGTGATGAGCGGTGACAGAAACAAAAATAAAGCCATTTGCGGTGGGGAGGAGCCTGACTCCTGGTGGCAGGCCTCCCAGAGTAGAACTCTCCACAGGGTTTTCTTGGCTGTGTTCTTCCAGGCCACTCTCTGGCACTGCTGCCCATTGGGTACAAACTGCTAACCTCTAGATGAATAGTTAAGTACATGCCATTCGTGCGGCCCGGGGACCTGCTGCCCCCAAAGTCCAGGAGAGTGAGAAGCAGCTGGTGCTCTTAGCAGTCGGAGTACTGGGGGAGGCCTGGGGCTCCGCCTCCACTTGGACCCCCCTCACCTGCATTTCTTTGGAGGCTGCAGCTGGAGGCCTCCCCAGAAAAGCAAGTCAGCTAATGTGGAGAAGAGGACAGGAGGTGGCCGGTGGTGGTGAGAGAGGGGTCCGGGCATGTCTGCCTACCCTCAAGGGGCTGCCCTGGATGAACTCATCAGGAGCCGGGAGGGGTAGGGAGTGCAGGTTGGCCACCGCTGGCCGGAAGAGCCAGGAATTCCATCTGCTGTGCCGTTCGCTGGAACTTTCCGGGCTGATGATATGGCTGGTGGGTCTGCAGAAGTGAGCTTTCATGGGATTGTCATTTCCATGGAAGCAGCTGATTTGACTACTGGAGATGGAAGCCAGGAACAGGAAGGCCCACCTTCAGAGTTTGTACAGTCATAGGGGCAACTTTGGCAAGGAGAAAGGAGGGGCGTGTCTGAGGAGGGAGAAGTAGGATCCTGGGTCTCGGTGGAGAAGTGTCCTGAGCTCACGCACATTTGCCTCTCGGTCGGCTGGCTGGAGTGAGCACAGATGCCTTGGTGTGCAGCTCAGGAGTCCACACTGGCACACAGGGTGTAGGGACCCCCAGCTGTGCGTTCCCGAGTGTCTGCACGCGTGTACACTGTGGGCCCGCACTCGTCGGCGCACATAAGCACACAGCAGGTGTAGCTCCCTGAGTGTCCATGTTCACGCATGTTGTGTGGATGCCCTGGTGCACACAGACAGTGGGTGTGTGTCCCTACATGTACACAAGCCCCTGCATGTACTGCTGGGCACATGTGCAGAGGCACGCTGTAGGTGTGTGCTCCTGTGTGCCCACCTGCTGTGTCGGGCAAGCTGGGGCCTCTAGGCCAGCAGGTCTTGTAGGAAGGCCCACATGTACCGGTGCATCTCCTCGTAGTGCTTCTGGGGGATCCAGTGCCCACTGGTGGGCAGGATGTGGGCCTCCAGCCGGCCTGGAACGAAGCGCTTACTGATGGCGTTAACCAGCCCAGCCTCCAAGTAGCTGTCTTTCTCCCCCCACAGCAGCAGTGTGCGTGCGGACAACTCCTGAGGTTCCAGGGGGACATTCCTGTGACCAAAACAGAGAGACAGGCAGAAGGTGGCTGTCTTCCCCACCCCACTCCACTGTCAGCTCTCAAATCTCCTTAGGGCCTGGCCAGGGCCGAGCTCACCTGAAGAGGTTCCGGTAGTAATTCATGGGTCCCGTGAGGCCGCCTGGCTGGGTAAGGTGATAGATGAAGGCCTCCAGTTTACAGGGGCTCAGCTGTGGGATGCCCGACTTGCGGTTGGTGAAGACGTCCTTCAGGATCTGGGCACATAGCAAGCCTGGCTCAGTGCCCTCCCCACGCAGGCCCAGACAAGCACCCTGGCCGCCCCCCAGGCCCGCTCCCCTCGGCACCTGGAAGTCAGACATGGAGAGCAGCTTCTCGGGCAGCCAGGGAAGCTGGAACAGGAACATGTAGTTGGAACGGAAGAGCTGGCCGATGTGGTGAAGGGCATAGTCTGGGCAGGGTTGGGGGAGGCAGACGTGAGGCCCCCCACCCTGCATTTCACACACACACACACACACACACACACACACACACACACACACACGCACCCCGGAGTCTAGCTACTGTCTCAACCCACAGGGATACACATGCCGCAGGATATTAGGCCTCACTCTGTGACAGAGACAGCTCGCAGGCCCCCGGAAAGAGGCGTTTTCCCTGGTGATGCAGTGGTTAGGCGTTGGGCTGCAACTGACAAGGTGGGCAGTTCAAAAGCACCAGCAGCTCCTTGGGGGAAAGGACTTTCAACTCCCGTAAGGAGTTCCAGTCTCAGAGACGCACAGGGTCGTTGGACCCTGTCCTATGGGGGTGGCTATGAGTCGTATTGATTTGAGGGCAGTGAGTTTGGTTTGGGGAGTCATAAACATTTACTGAGTGCTTCCTGTATGCCAGGCCCTGTTATAGACAGGGGTATAAGCAGGGCCGAAGACAAACAAAACTCCCCATCCTCAACAGTTGGAGTCCAGAGGGGCAGAGAGACTAGAAATGTGAAGAAACAGAGACAGTGATGGGCTTCAGGGAAGGAGGGAAAGGAGGAGGGAGACAGAGGGAAAATCTCACTGAGAAAGGGAGAGAGAGACAGAGATTGGTTGAGAGAGAAAGAGGAGAAGGAGGAGGAGGAAAACCAGGGGGGTGGGCTGGGCCTTGGGTAGCCAGAGACAAGGTCTCCTGCTACAGGAGTGCTTACTTAGCTACAGCGCTGGTCTAATTCCTTGTGCCTGAGTTCCTTGACATCAGGGCAGGAGGCATTCGTAGGTTAAGGCATGCAGGGCCCGTGTCAGAGCCATGGTTACCTGAAGCCCTCAAACTGTGTGGGTATGTGATATTCATGAGCCAGCCACTGATTACAGCCTGGGAGCACCATGGGAGAGGGGCCGCCACCCTTCAAGGTGTGAGCACTAATTGGTGGGTGGAGCAGCACACACGCACACCTGTGCACACTTTCGGCTACCTGAATTCGGCACGCACCTTGGTACACGGACATCGGGGCAGCACAGGCCACCACCAGCCGTTCCACCAGGGCTGGGTAGTAGATGGAGAAATTCCAGGCCAGAAGCCCGCCCCAGTCGTGGCCCACCAGGATGCACTTGGAGTAACCTAGGGACCAAGAACAGCTGGTTTAATTGGGGCCCTGGTAGAGCTGGGGGCAGGGGCATGAAGGAGCAGGGGTGGGGTACGTGCAAAACTGGGGCCCTGTCTAGGGGCCTGCTGTCACGCACCCAGGCCCGTGATGACATCTTGGACATCCGTCATCAGCAGGTCGATGGTGTAGCAGTCTACGTTTCGAGGGGCATCTGAGGGCCAGTAGCCACGCAGGTCCACAGCCACAACATGGAAGCGGTTCTGGAACTCCCGGAGCTGGTATTGCCAGGAGAACCTGTCAGTAGCGCAAAAGGGCAGGGAGAGAAGTTGAGTCAGAGCCCAGAGGGCCTCCACCCAGCAGGGAACGTTGGCAAACTCAGTAGGGAACGTTGGCAAATCCACATTCCAGAGCTGGACTTCCCAGGAGGAAAGGGAACCCTAGATCAGGTTGGCTGCACCCCCAGTGTTGTGTGGCTTCACCATAGATTGCTGTGTCCCACCCCGGAGAGACTTCTGGACCCTCTGCACCCTGTGCACTGTCCCAAAGGAGTCCTCCTTGCTCTTGGTCTCTATCTCCCTGTCCCCTCCCCTGCCCTGCCCCACCCTGACCCCAGAAGTACCAGTTTTCGGGGAAGCCGTGCAGAAACAGCATGAGGGGCCCGTTCCCACGACCCGCGGAGACATAGTGCAGACGTAGGCCGGAACTCTGTGAGAGAACGCTCGGTGAACTGGGGCCCGCCCGCAGCCCGCAGCCCGCAGCCCGGGTGTCTAGTCTCCTCCGGCGCACTCACCTTGAGGGTCAGGAAGTCATGCTCGCCCAGAGAGGGGTCACTCAGGCAGGCGGGGACAGCGCACCGGGGGCGCCCGAGGCAGCCGCGCCGGGGCCGGCACAGCACGTGGGTCAGCGCTATGCAGCTGTACACGGCCGCGGCCATCAGAGCCCCCAGGTACACCAGGCTCCACATCAAAGCGCGCAGCAGTTTCAGCGAGAGGCGCGAGGGCGCCAGGAGCGCAGTCACCACCGGCTCGGGCATGTCGCCGCCGTCCGCGGGGACCACCGTCGCGTCGCTGTCGGGACTCGGGTGGGCGGACAGCGAGGCAGAGTCCGGGCTGAGAAGCCCCCCACCCTTGCTCTGGAGCCCCTCCGTGCTGCTGGACTTGTGAGACACGCCGGGGGACCAGGGTGTCACTGAGATCGACACGGCCGGCTCACGGGAATCACGTTAAGTGCTAGGTGCACACCTGGGCGAGATGCTCTCTAGGAGTGGGGCTCGCGGGCCGGGGGCGGGAACTGCGGGACAGGGGAGGGTCTCAGGAACTGGGTTGCCCGGTCTGCGGAGGGGCCTAGGCGGGAGAACAGGGGGCGGGGCCGAGAAAGGAGGGCCAGACTCAGGTGGGGTTCCCAGATCAGTGGATGGGAACCAGTGGGCGGACCCTAGAGAGATGGGGTGGCGCCCGGAAAGGCGGGCCGGGCGGCCCGTGTGCAAGGAGCGGAGCCCAAGCGGCGAGCCTGAACGGCTAGCCGCCCGAAGATCAGACTGAGATTCCCGGTCGGGGCACACGGGGGCCCTGGGTGAACCGAGAACCTGAGCAGAGGGCGGCGCCAAGGTCTACAAAGGTGGGTTGCGGGAGTGGCGGGACGCGCCTGCACACAGCGCTTCAAGTGGTGGCATGGCGGCCCCCGGAAACGGAAGGACAGGGACGTGTAGAGCCCTCGCTGAGGCCAGGAGGGCGGGCGAGCGGGAAGCTCGGACCTCGCTCCGTCGGAGCAGCGCGCGCGGCCCTTCCCTTTGTTCCGGCTGCAAAAGCTCCGCAGCACCTTTACAGGCCGCGATTGCAACAGGGACTCCAACCGCCTCGGTCCCGCGCCCTGCTGATTGGCCTGCTTAGTCCTATGGCCCTCCCACCACCACCACCGCAGCTGTGATTGGACAGTGGCGTAAAATTGAAGCGCTGGCCGCAGATCCCGACCCTGGAGCCAATCGGCAGGTGCTGAGAGCAGGGTGGTGCCCATGGCGTGGGAAGTACCTGGGTGGGCGGAGGAACGTGGGGGGTGGGGGGAGGTGGGCAGGTACCCTTACAGTTGGGACCTGGAGTCCAGGGTTTCTCTGTTGCAACCATTCCTAAAGGTCCTTGGGTTAATTAAGGAGTGACACATGTGTGCCTTTTGGAGACACCTACCATTTAACCCGCACGTCAACCCTATGAAGAGCAGGACTGGCAATTAAGTTATTTGCACAAACACTGGGAGAGTTCAGCTGGATAAACAATTTGCAGTTTCATTTGCCCACCTCTCCTCGCTGCCCCGGCAACCACTTTGAAGCTTTTAGCGGTCTTCTGGTGGTGATCCGTCCGTCCGTCCGTCAGTTCTGACTCAGTGGCCCTATAGGGCACAGTAGGACTGCTCCTTGGGGCTTCCAAAGCTGTCAACATTTGCAGAAGCAGACTGCCGAATCTTACTCCCTCCAGTGCAGCTCCTGAACTTAAGCCCTGACCTTAGACCAGCAACCCTTTCCTTGACTTACTGCACCACGGAGGGCCCTGGGTGGTGACCTAACCCACCATCACTTGGTTCTGACTCATGACTCAACATAGGGTTTCTGAGGTCATCGATCTTTGGGTGAGCAGCCAGCCTCAACTTTTCTCCCCTTGCGATCAAGGTACAATTCAAGGGGGGTAGTATCCCCACCCAAAAAAACCAGGAACTTTTTCAAAGCTATGTGTTAAATTTTTACAGAGCAACCTGAGCACTTTCAAAATACTCTCCATTACACGGAATACACTTGTCAAATTTGAGATTCCACCCTTGGAAACAGTTTTCAAGCACCCGTCTGGATGTCTGATTGACCGTACTTCCCGCGTTTTTTTCACCTTTTCTACTTCGTCAAATCACAGTCCTTTCACGTCCACCTTCATTCATGGAAACCAAAAGTCGTTTGGTAGGCATGGAGCGAGAGCCATGCTGTTGTCAAAAAACGGGTGCACTGAGATGGCCCGCATGATGGGTGTACTGTTGTGGGTGGCAAAACCAGTGAGTGCACCAACTCAGAGCCAGTTGAATGCTCAACTGGGGGTGGGGTGGGGGGTGAGCATGCATACTGCAAAAGCTCTGCTCCGCCCAGAGCAATCTGGGTTTGGGGGGTAGCCCCACGTGGGTAACATTTACCAACTGGGCAGTTTTTACCATTGGTATTTCTCATGTGGCACAACTCTGCCACCACTAACCCTTCCCAAATTCCATTAGTTACTAGAAACCCAATGGCCCCTCCCTCTAGCCCTCAGTGAGCTTGCTTGGTCTCTAGTGCACCACCTGTCCTTTTGTATCCGGCCTGTTTGATCCAGCAGCCTCGGTGCCCTCGTGGTTCCACGCTGGCTGCCAGACTGCAAGGTCAGCGGTTTGAAAGCCGACTCCAGAGTTCCAGCCTTGGAAACTCACAGCAGTTTCCAAGGCGGCATGGCTCCCTGGCAGTGTTAGGGCTTTGATTGTTTCACTTGGTAGGAGGTTCTCAAGGTTCGCCTGTGGTTGGGCGGAGATCAAGGCTGAGGCTAAGCTTTCCTTTCCCTTGGATTGCACCTCCCCACCCCCCCAGGTTTCCACATGGTGCATTTTGTGACTGGTCTGCAGTGGGCACAGTACACACATTTCTCTGCCCCTGCTTTCTCTTGGGTATCCCGCCCACTTCATATCCCGGGATCCCTCCCGTGGCTTCGAAACATGGATGGCTGGTGAGTGTCTGGAAGCCCCTCCATCTTGTTCTCCCACACAGCCCTGGCTCCACCTCTGAAGACCTTCACAGAGACAGCAAAGGCCACAAATAAGTAACTTTATATTCAATACAAATATTTATTTTTGCAATGAGAACGGCACCAAAAAAAGGAAAAAAAAAGAACGTTTAGTATATAAGTCTGAGTCCCCTTCTACAAATGTCTAACGTGTTTAAGACACATCTCAGATTCACGGACATAATTATTGGCCGAGAGAGCTGTGCAGTCAGTACGGTGGGAGCTTGTACATGCCTTGTTCTCTGCTGTACAGGACTACGGTTTCTACTGCTCTGAATGGGACCTGGGCAACACTCAGGGAAATTAAGCAGCAGGTCCTAGTTTTAATTACAACCTAGTTGGGGACATTCCCACCAGTGGTTGTGGAGAGGGCTGAGGTTGAGGAAAGCCTCTTAAGGGAAGGAAAAGACAAAACCATTTCTCCAGCCAACAATTGGGACCCAGCCAGAGGAGATTTCTAAACAAAACAAGGTGGTGTAAAGGTGGGCTGAGGTGAGCTAGAACCCCAAAGACAGACTGTCATACTACTTGAACCAGCACAGGGAGGGTGAGAGGCAGGAACCGTGAGGATGTAGGGGCTTTGGCGCAGAGGCCTTGGTGCGCTGTCGGGATAGTGCTAGAAACACCCCCTAGGCTGCGGTGTGTCCTGACAAAGGTCTGTAATGGTATCTGACACCCTCGTGGTTCTCCAGATCAGTGGGGGTGTGTAGGGGGGAGTGGGGGGGGGAGACAGACGACAACAACGATGACACAGTGGATCCTGTTTTGGATGGGGGGCATGCAAGAGTTATCGGGTTAACCCTGAGCTTACATGAAAAGGAGTCGTCAGGGGGAGGTGAGCAGGCTATGTGACGTATACCCCTGGGGGGCCATGATGGAAGTGGGGAGGGAGAATACTGTCTGAGGTTTGGTCTTCTCAGAGTCCTGGGCCCCTGGGTTCCTGTCACAGATTTGCTGGAGTGAGGTGGCTGCTCTTCACCCCAGAGCGGCTCCTGCTGGAGATGCCAGGGGCCTTGGTGGTTTGGGGCCTGGGGCCCAGCCTAACAGGTGGTCCACAAAGAAATGTCCAGGAGGCACCAGCATTAAAAAAAGAGAGATGTGTTTATTCCATGATCAGTACAGGCCAGATGCATATTCACCGTATTAAAGTCAGACCAGTCAGGGACTCCAGGATTTGGCCAACACTGAGGCCCCAGCGTCGTGGTGTAGAGTGGGTTCTCATGGCACGCAAAATTCACTGAGGGCTCCGAGTGTAAATAAAATCTTAAAAGGGGGGGGGAGGGGGGTGAAAGCCACCCAGGTGGGCAAGGGTTCAGCCTGTGGCTCCAGCCCCAATGCCTGCCTCAACCCCCCACCCTGCCTTTCCCAGTCAAAACAAAACAAAACAAAACAACGCAAACAAATTTGACTTAAAAAAAACAAAAGAAGCCACCAAAGAAGGAAAAACAAAACAAGAACAGCCCCCCCAAAAGTAAAAGAAAACGTAGTTTTGTTTAATAATTAAAAAACAGACTAATAAAAAGTTTTGAAACTGAGTAAAATATAAGCAGTGTTTTTGTGTTTTGTTTTGTTTTTTTTTGTGGAATTTTTTTTTACACCAAGTTTGGTGGAGTCACCAACAAACTTCGAACAAATATATGCCAACTATGTTCACTATACAACACGCCCACGGTCACACACTACCCATCGCGGGGCCGCCCCGAGGCACGGCCATACCACCTCGGAGATAAGCAGTGCCATTGTGTCTGGAGGAGGAAAGAGTTAAAAATAAAATAAAATCCAACAAAAAATATATATATAGAAAAACAAAACAGAAATACAGGTGGGAAGGGACTGACTTTGGTTGGTGGCCTTGCTCCCCGGGAGGGAGGGGCAGGCAGCCCCGCACTACGGCAGCCACGGACACACGGCTCCACGGCGCGATTCCCTTTTGCACAAGCGAACACTTACAGAGAGCGGCTC
>NW_022103927.1:1394392-1398620 GCF_000313985.2 Echinops telfairi | reverse complement strand
GGGCCGGAGGGGGGGTGTCTGTTCAAGGCAAAGTCAGCGCCGACGGGTGCACGGCACGAGTGCCTCCAGCTCGCGGGCTTGCCGAGGGGGCCGGGGATCCCGTGTGGCGTGGCATGGCGGAGTCGTAGGGGCTCCTGCAGGCAGGAGCATCCCGTTTTCGTGGACAGAAGACTGTCGCAGCAGTGGCAACGGTGGTGTGTGCACACGGCTCGGACATTTGGCGTGGAGGCTGCACAGCCTGGGTCCAGCAGCACGTTCGCCCGGGAGGTGTGTACTGCTCGGCATCTGAGTGTCTGGCAGCAATAAGGCAGACAGGCCTGGTGGCCTTCGCTGCCCTTAGGCCTGCCCGGGCAAAGCATGTAGGAGGGCCACGCCGCCACCTCGCTGCACTGCTGTTGCCGCCACCGTCGCCGCCCCTAACACTATGAGAGTTGACGTTTTGCCAGAAAATCAAAGTCAGAACAGTCACCTAGGTGCTCTCAGAAAAGATTTTCTTCGAATATTGACAATAGATCACTCTGGAAATTCATGTCAATGGTAGCTGCCATCTGCGGGAGAGGAGGGAGGCAGCAAGTGAGACCCAGGGCTCTGTTCTCCCAGCAGCTCTACAAGAAGCCACTGTCTGCCTCCCCATGGCAGGGCTGGGGCTGCCTGCCGCCTTCTCTCTGGGTAGGCTCCCACCCAGCACCCCACTCACCGCTTCCCGGCGCCTCCGCTCCTGCTCCCGCTTCCGGGCCAGCTCCCGCTGCTGGTCCAGCATGGACTGGGGCTGGGAGCTCTGGGCCTGGGGGGCAGCAGCGGTCACAGCGGCAGCTTGCTGCTGCTGCTGCTGCTGCTCCTGGCGCTGCTGCTGCTGCTGCTCCTGGCGCCGGCGCGCCTCCTCGTGGGCACGCCGAGCCTGCTCCAGCACATCCTCATCTTCACGGCTCCTGGAGAGGAAGCAGGGCAGCTCAGCCGTCCGTCTGGCGGCACCCTTGCCCTGGTGCGCTCCGTCCTTGTGTCCCACTCTCACCTCATGCGCTCTTGCCGCAGCCGCTCCTTCTCCTTCTCGGCGTGCTCTGCCTGCGCCTTCAGTGCCTTCTCCCGCTCCTCCTTCTCCCTCGCTGCTCGACGGAACTGCTCAAAGCTGTCGCTCGACGACTTAGCAGTAGAGGACGGGGTGGTCGGATGCTTCTGCACCAGGCTGGCCCAGGAGCCCATATTCTTAATTTTCAGGTCCTGCAGTGGGCAGAGGGGACTGGGGTCACTGTAGCTGGATGGCCTGAGAGCCAAACTGTACCCACTAGGGGGAGGTCCAGGATCCAGGGCATTTATGATCCCTCAGGCATACCTTCTTAGGAGCAACTGGCGTCTTGGGCTCCTGTTTTGGCTTGTCCTTGTCTGAGGCCCCAGGCGGAGGAGGATTCTGCTCAGGGGGCCGAACTACAGGCCGCCCAGGGTCCACGGGCTTCAGCTCCGGCCCTGGAACACAGGGAGTCAGTCTGTGGGCAGCAGGGCCTTGTGGGGGGACAAGGCAGGCGGGTGGCCAGGGAGGGGTAGGCACTCACGCTGGGGCAGGTGGCCAGGTGCCTTGATGCTGTCTGGGTGCTTGAGGGGCTCCGCCCGTAGTGCAGGGCTGAAAGGCTCGCTGCGGACGATGGGCGAGTGCAGTTTTTCCTCCTTCACCACCACCAGGGGCTGGGACTGGACCACAGAGGCAGCACGTAACTCCTGGGGGACATGGGCTGGCAGTGAGGCGGACGGGCGAGCGGCCTGTGAACTCTGGACACAGTAGCCCCTCCCTGCCTGTTACCTGCTTCTTCGGCTGGACGTTCTGCTGGGGCGGGGACTGGTGCGTCAGGCTCTGGAACGGTGGCATCTGGGGGGAATGTATCATAAGCGGGGACGGGGCTTCTCGGAGGTGACCTAGGAGAGGGTACATGAAGCGAGTCAGCACAGCGGGTCAGGACTGGAGAGGGGCCGGGGGGCAGGCAGGTAGCCCCGGAGAGACAAGTTGCCCCCACTGAGAGGTACACAGCACTGTTCAGAAGGCTAGCTTCCCTGTGTGTGCTTAAAAAGCCCTCGGGTGTTTCAGTGGAAAGTCAAATACCAGTGGTGCCGTGAAATCCACCAGGAGTGTAGAGGCCACTGTCCAGATGGCCTTGACCTTTGTCCTGCTTCCTGACCTGCCACCTGGGCTGTGCAATGAGTCCTGGTGAGCTCGAGGCATTCTGGGAAATGGCTCCGCAGGCTAGGCCCTCTACATCCACAGAACATAACAAAATTTTGGCCTGTCACCTCAGCACCCTGGCCAGGTGCCTCATCCCATCCTCAACCTAGACAAGTGGCCCTTGGCAGCCTATCACCTATGGTTCCGGTCCTGCCACCACTGTGAGCTGTCAAATCTTGCCTCTATGGTGACCCCGTGGTGACTGTACCCAGAACTTGATCCCTAGTTGGTGTTCCCGAAGTCCACCATAGACCAAGCATGGGGTCAGAGCCTGGGTACCACATTCTCTGCCCGGCCAAGGTCACTCTGCAAATATCACCCAGAAAGTGAGGCCAGCGGTTCAACAGGGGCCCCACCAGCCCAGGCCCCTGGGTGTGGCACCCTGTAGGCCAGGCTGGGTCCCCATCCCCAGTCATGACCCATGCCAAGCCCATGGGCTCTGAGCAAGGCTAGGCCAGGCATGCACCCAATGCTATCAATTCGTAAGGACTCTGTCCCATCCACAGGCCCTGGGACCCCTGGCCTTACTCGAGGTCAGAGTGGGGCAGCAGCACATTAGGGAGAACCCACCCTCGAGTGCCCTGAGCTTTGGCCCCGAGTGCTCTCACTGTGTCCAGAGCTGTCAAGAACGGTCCCTGGGGCTGATAGGTATGCAGGGTGCATTGCCCGTTCCACAGCCTAGCCCCTCCCTGCCCATCACATGACGAGGCCACCGTGGGAGGCTCCAGTACAGCAGCTTAAATGATAAGCCTTCAGAGAGCAAAAGCGCTAGGGTCTTAGTGACACCTTGGGTAGGTACCAGTCCAGCTGGGCCTGAACTTCAGGTCCCATTCTCCTGAAGACTAAAGGCAGGGCCTGCCACTCCTAAACAACGCCACCCCTGCCAGCCTGCTTGCTCGGGGGACGTGCTTCTCGTGAGCTCCTCCTGGAACCCTTTCCTGACACTCCATGGCCATGCTCACCCTCATCCAACCGAGGCCCAGCTGTGGCTTCAAAGCTGAGCAGATGCAGGCCAGGCACTCAAGAGCCTCCAGCTAGAAGTCCTAGCTTCTTGGGGTTCCCACCACCCGTTCTAAGGTGGGGGCCACTTACCTGTAGAGTAGGGGTCCGACTTGTGGTGCCGGGGTGAGGGGTGGTGCTGGATGACTTGCTGTGGCTTGGCGGGAGGTGGTGGGGGTGGCTGCTGGCCTGGGGCTGGGTGGGGGGGCTGCTGGCTAGGTGGTGGGGGTGGCTGCTGGATGTGAGCGGGGAATTGTAGATGCACGGGCCGCGGGGGCGGTGGGTGCTGCGGCGGCTGAGGGGGTGGCTGAGGCTGGGGCGGCTGGGACTGGGGTGGTGGTGGGGGCTGAAGCTGCTGCTGCACCACTGGGTGGGGCGGGGGTGGTAGAGAGGGTGGGGGCTGGGACTGCACCTTCACGGAAGGGAGTAGCGGGGTGGGCGGCTGCACTTTCTGCAGCTGCTGCAGGTAGAGCTGCATCTGCATGGAGGTGAGGGGTGGGGCGGGAGGCTCTTCCTCCTCCAGCAGCACCTGCGGGGGCTGGGTCATAGGTGGCTGAGGGAGTAAGGTTGGCTGGGCCAGGGTGGGTGCCACAGCTGGGGGCCGGGCCGACTTGGGGGGCAGGGCGGCTGCGCGGTTGCTGGGCCGAGAGGGCTGCTGGGGCAGCGCGTTGTGCAAAGCTGAAAGGAGAGAGATGGGTGGTGGCTTCTAAGTCGAAAGCCTTCCCTCTTCCGCCCCCTCACCAGCCCCCTTCCACCCCCACCCCGAATTCTCCCTTCTCAGGAGCCCGAGGAGGAAAGGCCATTCCCCGCTGAGTACTCAGCCTGGTGTGATCACCCTGCCAGGGGCCTGGAGGCCCACGTGCACCAAGGGTTACCCTTAGCACCGGGCAGGCAGGCAGGCAGGCAGCCTCCCCCTCGTGCCCAGCGACCCCACCCTAGAGCCAAGAATCCGCTCCTGGGCTCACCTGGTGGGGAGACCACGGCGTGCTGGTTGAGGTGTGGTGGAGTGTTGTGCTCGGG
>NW_022103927.1:1355758-1394092 GCF_000313985.2 Echinops telfairi | reverse complement strand
CTGCTGGGGCACAGGAACAGGGACCTGCTGCATCTGGTGGTGGTGCTGCTGCTGCAGACAGACAGAGGCGCAGGTTTCAGACATGACCAATCCGCCTGGGCCACCCCCAGGAGCCCACGGGAGCCCACATACCTTCTTCTGCTCCCGCCCAGGGTGGCCCTTCTTCTTTAACTTTGGAGCCAACTCTGTGGAGAAAAGGAGACGTTGAGACTTGGGGCTGACAGCGTGCACTGGCCGTAGGCACGGGTGGGGTTGGGGGGGGTGGGGTTGGGTGCCGGGAATCAGGACACAAAAGGACCAGCTCAGGAGCAGGGCTGGGGGCTCTAATACAGGATGGCCAGGCTGGGCCCGATCCCTGGGGATGTTATGTGCAGTGTCAGCTCTCCTCTGCCTGCTGTTGTCCCTGGTTGCCACATATCACTGGCTCCACTACAAGGGAGGCCCCTAGGCTGTGCAGGCTGGGAGCCGAGACCTGGCGAAGCCAACCAGGTCCCTCTCAACCATCAAGTGGCTTTATTCAGAAACCATCTGGATGCTCAAGGGGACCTCACCCGCTAAGGGAGGCAGAGTGAGGCTCAGAGACTCGCCCAGCGTCACACAGCTTAAAAGCCACAAAGCTATGGGTGCCACCTTCCCATCATCCTCTAGGGCAGCAGAGTCAGCGAAGGCTGAGATGCCGTGTGGTACCAGCTGCAGGACCGAGGACAAGGCCGGCTGGGCCTACAAATAGGGACAAGTGAGCTGTGGGCAGGAAGGAAGCTGCCAGCACCCGAGGAAGGGGACACCTCAACGCTGTTGCAGGGAGTGGCAGCACGTGCCCTGGTTCTTGGGGCTTCAGTGGTGAATGTGCCCAGGTAAGCCTGCTGTGACAGGGTAACTCAGATGCCAACGTCTGTGCAGATTGTCCCCACACACCTGAGACCAACATGCTTGGTCTGAGTGCCCCCTGCCAAACACCAAGGGAAGGCGAGGAGCTCGAAAAGGGCAGGCTCAGGGGCAGCAGGAGGGCTTGACCTTGCTCCCCGATCACACCAGCTCCTCTACAGGTAGTGGAGGCCAGGGCTTTGCCCAAGGAGAGGTGACCCCATACCAGAGCTGCTGTGGGTGGCGGGCCCCAGGGCACAGCATGACGCTAAAGGATGGTCATGCCACTGTGAATGCTGACCATCCACGCCACAGATGAGACACCACGAGACCTCAGCAGCCAGGGACACATGTCCGTAATAGGAGGTGCAGCAATGAGGACAGGGGCATCAGGCCTGTGGCCCAGCCCCCAGCTAGACACCAGAGAGGCAGGACACGGGCTCAGGGCTTTTCAGGAAACCGCGTGCTGTGGCTAAGAGGGGACTCTTTCAGGCAGGATGTGCAGGAGTGCTGGTTTGGGTGGATCGACAGGATCGCAACGGGGGTGGGGTGGGCTGGTGTCACAGTGTATGCAGTCGCTATGCTGCACGGCAGGTGGATGCCAGACGGGCCTGTGGGCCAGGGTAGGCCGGGCAGCTTGCAGGCACGGTGAGTGTGGTCCTGAGGGGCGGGGTGGGGGGGGGGGGGGGGGGGGGGGGGGGGGGGGGGGGGGGGGGGGGGGGGGGGGGGGGGGGGGGGGAGAGGCAGAGGAGGAGGTGAGACCATGAGAGGAATCTGGCCAGGAGAAACCTTGAGGGCCAGCCCAAATGTGAGGGTGTCCAGAGGTAACCCTGAGGACCCATGACAAGACTAGGGAGAGAGTGTGAGGGAGGCCTGTGGGCCCTCTGTGTTCACAGGCTCCCGGCGGGATTTCCGGTGGGAAGACAGGACAGAAGTGCACGGCAGAACCACGCCACGCCCCCCACCCCACCCCCACAAAACTCTCTAGAACGGGTTACATGAAGATGGCCTCAAGCACGGTGCGATCTTTATTCCACAACAATCTCGAACTCAACACAATTTCAACTTTACATAGGATGGTAATTGTACAAAGATTGAAAAAGTTTCTGTAAAATTTGATTAAAACACTGATTTCCCCGTCCCCGGCCCCCCTGAAGTTAAAGAGACAGAACTGTGAGAAGTTAGAGAGACAGAACAGTGACGGGGGTAGGAGAGGAGGGGAGGACAGCACAGGGCACAGGTGAGAGGGAGAGCGAGAACAAACAGGTGAAGACAGAGGAGTGAGCACAGGGCAGAGGTGGCATGTGGCCTGATCTGAGCTGCAGGGAAAGCCTTGGTGCTGGGAGCGTGAGGGTCAGATGACCTAGTCCCCAGAGGTGGCTAACCCTCTCCATTCCTCCCCAGGAGCCACAGCCACAGCTGTGCCCACCCCCCAGGCTGTGGCCAAGCCTGGGAGTACCTGGCACAGTGAGGGCCAGGTGTCAAGAGCTCCCATCAGCAGGCCCAGAGCGGCTGAGCCAAGGACCCCCGCAAGAGCTGCTGGGCTACTGCCTGTGTCCTGCGGGGATTTGGGGGTGGGTGGGTGGGGTGGGGTGTCAGACACAAGCCCAACACTGGGAATCCTGCAAATCTTCCCAGAAAGACACCACCAGTGGCCTGGGAAGCTCTGGGCAGCAACTCTGAGCCTGGCTACCCCTGCACTGGGAAGAGTCAGGCACAGGTCAAAGGGCAGCTCAAAATAGTCTGTCCGGCCAAGAGAGCTTGCCTGGGAGCTGGGAGCTTGACCAAGGTCAAGGTGAAGGACTGACAGGACTTGGCAGTGACAGATAATGCCTTCTTGGTAGCCCGACCCCCACCCCCACTCCCAGGTCCCAGAAGGCGGCAGCCTGAAAAGGGCCCTGCGTCTGCATGCACTCCACCG
Organism: Echinops telfairi; assembly: GCF_000313985.2. Classification (NCBI taxonomy): domain Eukaryota; kingdom Metazoa; phylum Chordata; class Mammalia; order Afrosoricida; family Tenrecidae; genus Echinops; species Echinops telfairi. The sequence goes on along the minus strand of NW_022103927.1, from coordinate 1,391,307 downwards.
AAGGACAGGCACGCCGGCTCACATACATGTGCTCCTCAGGGGCCTATTTGTGTCACGCAGTTTTCCGTCCCAATGTTGGATTTTGTGACCAAAAATGGGCTGGTGTGTATTTTTAGAGCAAAATGGCCTCTAGGAAGAAATGGCCCACCAGCCTGCCCACCCCTGGTGGCTGTCACCATTCCAGACAGGGATGCAGGCCTTGACGCTGATCCCAAGGTGGAGGGGGTAAGGCCAGGGCCCTCCCAACTCATGGAGGAAGACCCTAGCCCCTTGGGGGGGGGGGGGGGGGGGCGGCGGCAGCCCGAGGTTGGCCAGCTGTTCAGCACCCCTAGTACTCTTCCCCCCTCCATGGATTGGCCCACCAGGATAGAAGAGGTTACAGCCCTCTTATGCCTGGGGAAACAGTACAGGCCCCTCCCTACATGACTGGGGGAAGAGGCCAAAGAGGAGGAGCAGGCATTGAAAGTTTCTGGAAATGCACTGGACAAGGAAGACTGGAGAGGCCTACAGCTGAGAGCTGCCTGTAGCCAGGGAGCCCTGTAGCCGAGCTAGCCTGATGGGACACAGAGGGAAGCCCCGGGGGGCCTGCAGGCCTCATCTGGGAAAACTCTAGTGGTTCTTCCTTGGGCTGAATGAGAGCACTCCTTGGCTAACGCCAATGCAAGTCCTGGAGGGAGCAGAGGATCCAGAGTCCCAGGAAAGAGGGAAGGTGAAGAGAACACACTTTGAGCCTGGGCAGCGCCCCCAAGTGTGCAAGGGGGAAGGCGGGGAGGAGGGGGGCGGGGAGGACTGCGCTGCCCTTGGAAGCCACCCCACCCCGAAGCCCCCACAGTGGGCCGGCTGCTACAGTCAGTCAGTCTTGACCCTGGAGGGCCCAGGGGGCCTGAGGCAGCTCTCCCCAGAGGGGGACAGGAATGGGCTGCGGGGTGTGACTGAAGGCCCCATCCCCCAGGGACAGGCCCAAGGCTCTGAGGGTGCGTGACTTGGTGGAGTCCTGTCCCTCTCACGGAAGAAAACGGACTTAAGCTATAGCTCGCTGGGAAGGAATCTGGAACTGAAGACCGATTTATTAAGAGTCCGTGTCCAGTGATTAGGCAGGACCTACATAGAGGGAGAGAGAAACCAGTGTGAGAGAGATGGTGTGGAATGTTCCGCCCAGTCAGTTACAAGAACCAAGAGCTGCGGCAGGCCGGCCTCCTGTGCCCGTGGGACCCAAGAGAACCAGAGGCAGAGCTGTATCCCCAGGGAGGGCACAAAGCAACACCCCCTTGCCCCAGAAAGTGTGGTGTGTGGACTGCTCCAGAACCACCCCAGGTCTGTTTGTGATTCTGCAATGAGTTCCATATGCACCCTGCACAGTCAGTGCTGTTATTTCCTTTTATCACAATTCCTCTGAATTGAGAGGCGCCCCCCCCCTCCCCCCGCTTCTTGGAAACCCGGGTCTGCATGCGCAGGGTTGTCTCCTGCATGTGGTCCAGCCCTGGGGAGGGAGGTTCTGAGCTGCAGTCTAGCTTAGGGAGGGAAAAGAACTAGAGGCCCAGGCTCTGCCTGTCACCAGAGCCCGACAATCAAGAACACAAGTTGGCAGGGGAGGCGCCAGCCACACAGGCTTGAGAACAGAAGAAGGCACAAGGCGAGCAGAACTGCTTTCTGCTTCTCCTGAAGGGGGCGTCACACTTGGTCTGTAGTCACTGGGGAGGCTGCCACGTTGGCCCTCCCTCGTCCTCAGACCTTCTGAGAGCAAAGGCTACATTCCAAGGGGCTGAGCCCCAAGTGTGTGCATGTCACTTGTCCTCCAGATCTTTGCCTGCCCTTCCACCTAGGGCTCAGCTGACTAGACAGCTGGGTGGAGGGTACTGGGGCTCTCCCCAGATTCTGGTAGGAGGCAGCCAGTGTGGGGAGAAGACCCTGGGCCTCTGTCTGCACTTTTTAGCCCAGATCTTTCCAAAGCCATCAGGCATTCTTTTTTTCCTCTGAAACTATTAAGAAACACCCCCAGATTTCAGTCCTGGGAAAAGGAAACCAGGAGACAAAAATAGCCGATCGCATGCTGCTGTAACAGGCTGCTAGCCAGTCCCAAAGCCCCGGTCCCACCCCAAGGTGCCTGGGCTCCCAGGAAGATCTCAGGCTGTGCCCTCCCACCCAAGCCTTCAGCAACCGGATAGGGACAGGGTTAGAGCTGGAGAGAAGGGTCCTGGGACATCCCTAATCCTAGCCCCTGGTGACAGCCACCAGCCTCCACGCACCTAGCGGACGCCTCCCACTCCACTAACCACCCAGGCACTAGTGGAACCCAAAGGGAACGGAGGACCACCACTCAGAAGATAAGGTGGGACAGGGGAGCGTGAGCACGCACAGGACTGACAGCCTCCTGGCCCCGCGAGGGATTTTTGGTTCAGTTCCCTGTGGTGATCCATGTTAGGGCAGTGCTAGCGGTTCAAGTGACAGAAACAGGCGCATCCTGAACTCCCAGCTTTCCAAACAGTAGTGTACTCGGGAACCAGAAGAAAAGCCAGAGAAGCCACCTCCCATGCCCGCCCACCACCTACCCACTCCCCAGAGGTAGGACAGAAACTAGGGCTGCTGGCTCCACATGGGTGCCAAGATCACCAGCATCTATCTAGGTGACCCAGAAAGTACACCCACCCATGTGCAGCCCCAAGTGATGGCCACTCAGACCCGGGGCTCATCAGTGGGCTCATCTGAGGGTAGGAGACAAAGGGAGCTGAGCCAGCGCAAGGTGGGAGGGGCTGCCTGAGGAGCCGTGGTGGAAGCCTGGGAGCCGGTGGCCCAAGCCTGTAAATCTTGCCTCCTTCCCGCCAGGACAGCTGTTCCCAGGACTCTCGGATTACTTGTTGCACAATCTCACCCCACTCTTTAAGGGAAAGAAAGTGGAAAAAATGAGGGGGGAAAAAAATCTCGGCAGCCAAGCCTGGCTGGCAATGCGTCATGGCTACTCCAACGGCAGGTGGGTGGTGGGCACTGTGGGCCTCGCTCACTCTCCCACGACTGCCATCCGAGCACGCACACTGCATTGAAGAGAGCCCAACTCTACCCCCACCCCCTCACATTGAGGCACTCAATAGCCGGGCCCTAGGTGAAACTGTATGACTAAAGGTGGCCAAACTCAGAGCATGTTCCTGGGACCCTAGGATACAGAATGGCATGCGGGCCAGTTCTCGGGTCTTTGGGTGCAGCGCCCCCTGCTGGCCACGGACAGAGAAATCACACCGGGGCAGTTGGTCCAGACTGGGCACTCAGTCTCTGTACATAACTGGTGTCCAATAAACACAGGACTGACCTGAGCTAGTGAATTTCCCCTCCCCGAGCCTGTCATTCACTCAGGGCAGGAGACCCAAGGGCACCCAGCCAGGCCACACTTCCCACACTACCCCCTCATGCACATGCCTCCCTTCCCAACACACCCACACCCACACCCAACATAAAGCTGTAGAAGGGACTCCACCCCAGGACCACTCTCACACCAAGATATTCACACCAACTCCTGAAGTGCATCTGTGGCTTACTCCCACCCAACTCCCAAGTGACTCCCATTAGTGCTCCAGGAGTGCTCCTTCCTGTCCAGCCCACCTGTTCCTCCATAGGAATTGGCCTTCTCCCCCACCTACCCCATGGTCTATTATTCTCAGTGTCTCTGTCCCTCACCTAAACCGAGAAAATGCAGGTATGGGGGACAAACCTCCTGCAGCTGCCAGAATTTTGCTCTGTCTGCCGCCCACCTCCACCCCAGCTGCTTACAGGGGCAATGATGGACCACATGGGTATGGACTGAGAACCACCAAGAACAGTACACCCTGGGATAAAGCAGCCGCTGACATCTACAATGACTGTGTGGGGGCAGTACCAGGAAGCACACGTCCACTGGGTCACACTGCAGGGTGGGGTATCCACAGACAATGCCAGCACCCAGGGCCCACTGACCTGTAGCTCTCCCAGCCCCTCCTCCATCCTTCCTCCCCCCAGGGCCCCTTCCACCACCTAGGCCTTCTGACCCCCAGCCAAAGTGGCAACTGGGAGAATATAGACAACTGCTGGAGAGGGCACAGGAACCCACCCACCCCTCCCAGTTTAAAGACTAGTAGCTGGTAGGGTTGGCGGGTCGAGGGGAGGAGGTGCTTCCACACAAACGGCCTGACCTGTCTCGGAGTCTTCACTGTCGGAGGAGCTGGACTCGCTGGTGCTCTCCGACTCCGAGGATGAGAAGCCCTTCATCTTGGAGGAGCCGGCCATCATGTCCACTTTCTCTGCTGCAAGTGAAACACGGGGTTGCTGAGCTGGGGTCCGCTGCCCACCCCAGTTATCCTGAGGACACGGGCGTCTCAGACACTGCTGGGCACCACCTTTCCCAGAGGCGAGCTCCTAAGGCACAAATACATGTGACCCAAAAAAACGTGGCGTCCAGGCCGGCCAATCTGGTGTGCGTGCGTGTGCGCAGAGCACAGACCAGACCGGTACACTCAGTTCAGAACTAAGCTGTACTGACACTGGACAGCAGATAGACCTCCAGGGGACAGTTTGGGGTAGGCTGGAAAGGCAGCCCAGGAAAAAGTCCATACACTAGGGAGGGAGGCTCAATCCATGCACCTTGGGGCTTCCTCTTCTTGCGCAGGCAAGACGTGACGTAGCGCTCCAACTCTCGCAGGGTGGACGGCTTCAGGGTCTCAAAGTCGATCTCGATCTCGTCAGGGTTGGAGTTCTTGAGTGAGGGCTCTCGAGACTGGATGATGTGCACCACACGGCCTAGCTTCTCGCCAGGCAGCTTGTTGATGTCCAGGCTCAGCTGTCGCTTCTCCTCGTAAGACATGGGCTTGCAGCGGTCCTCCTCCTCAGACTCATATGCCGGCGGCGGCTTGTTCTTCACGGGCGCTGGCTCCTTCTTGCTGCAAGAAAACGACACAGACTGTGTCAGGAGAGCAAGCTCTCACACATCATTGTCCCCGTGCCCCAGGCCTGTGGAGCTTCACGGAGCCTAGACCCAGCACTGAATGCCCAGGATGTGCTGATGCGGACATGCAGGCTAAGTGCTACTAGGCTGTGAGCTCGGCCCACCCCCCTCGCCCAGCTCCAGTGCTCTGCCAAACACACGAGCTCCAGAAGGCCCCCAGGATGGGCAGGTGGGGGCAAGAGGGGCTGCCAGTGCAGGCACAGACCTGGCGTTGTTGTTGCTGCTGCTGTTGTTTTTCTTCGTCTTCTTGGGAGGGGGCTCCTTGGCTTTGCTCTTCTTCGTCTCTTCTACTTCTTCTTTCTTTTTGTGCTTCTCTTTCTTCTTTTCCTTCTTGTCTTTCTCTTTCTTCTTTGGCTTGTTCTGCTGAGGCTGTGAAAGGGCTGCGAGTTGCTCGTGCACGGCTTTGAGCTGTGGAGAGACCATGGGCTCAGCCCCTCTGGGCACCCAGGAGCGAGGCACAGGTGGGGGCAGGGACGTGGGCAGGGGCCCTCAACTGTGTTCACATTCATTCACAGCCAGGCTCCAGAGAGCTGACAAGTTGATGATCAGCCCAATGGTCACTTTGACCTAGGGAAAGGGTCCTAAGGGGACTGAGTAGGAGGACAAACACTGGCCCTGCCACCTGATCTTTCAGAGACCGAAAGACCTACTTTGAGAAGGCTCCCTCCCTCCAATCAGCAATTGTGTGCCTGTGTGCGTGCGTGCGTGCGTGCGTGTGAAATCAACCAGGCACTCACTCAGGAGGGGGACAAGGCCAAAAAGGAATTGGAATGCAGGAGGAAAAAGGCAGGGCCAAGGAAGGAAAAGCTGCCCTGGCCTGAGGCTGGGGACCCAGGGGGTCTCACCTGTTCCTGGAGCTCAGCCAGGCGCTGGGCCCGTTCCTCCTCAGAGTCGTCAGTGGAACTATCACTGTCTGAGGAGCTGTCGCTGCTGCTGTCACTGGATGAGGGCGGGGCCACCACCTTAGTCGGGGGAGGCACAGCAGGCGAGGACACAGCCACCAGAGGCTCCTCAGGCTCATCTGGCATCTTAGCGAAACGCATCTCGAACACATCCTGGGGGGATAGGGGGAGAAGAGTTGGGCCCGTGAGGATCAAGGTCCAGTGTCACTGTAACAGGAGGCCCCTTCAAAGCTTGCTGTGAAGGGGAAGATGGTCCCAGGGGACAGCCCAGCATGGGCACATGGTGTCATGTGAGTGGATCAGTTTGCTGAAGTGGGTGCTTGCACATGCTCACTAACATAAGGAAGCCCTTGAGCACAATGCCAACAGAGGAGGCAGGAAGTGAGTGGCACAGAGTGTGTAGTTCAATGAGGAGGCCAAACCCTGTGGAGCACAGGTGTCTACACAAGACAGCACCTCTCCCAGGCAAGCGAATGAAAAGGATAGGGCAGCACCATGGTGGGTGAGGAGAAGTTCATGAGGAGAAAGAGCCAGGATCCCACTTAAGACAATACTGATGCCAGCCAAGGAGTCAGTTGTAAGTGGCAAGAGTCTAGGAGCACCACCCCAGTGAAGATTTAAGCAGCCACACAGCACTATGGGAAGCCAAGGGAATCTGGATCAAGCCAGTCAGCACAGGGATGCAGGCAGTGAAGGATCTGTCTGGTTTGCTTCCGAGAGTGCCCCCAGTGGTGTATGTGGGGAGGTGGTTGGTGGGGTGGTGATGTAGTCACACAGCCATGTCTCCACACAAAGGGTCTGAGGAAGACCCACCCCGGCTCCAGAGTGGAGCTCCACAGTGGTAGGGGCAGCACTGGTCCAGCCAAGACCTTGTCTCAGCAGTGTTTTGCTGGTGACGTTCTAGAAGAGGGCATCTAAGACAGACATCAGCTGTCTTTGCTGACAGGGAGGAGGGCAGGCAAAGGAACGAGTTGAGAGCCTCCTGCCTGGCAAAGTCTCGGGGCTCCAGTTAGATGAGGCACCAGGTGCTGGGAGCGGACGGTCGTTTCCTGGTTCAGAAGGCAAGTTGTCGTGGTCACACAGCCACAAAGAAGGAAACCACCTCCCAATTCTGGGGAGGGGAAGGGCGCAGTGCATGCAAAGCAACAGGCACACAGCAGGTCAAAGTCAGCGTGGGGCAGAGAAGATGCTGCATTGCCTGCAGGAGGCGGGGAGGGGTCAGGCCTGCACAGGGCAGAGGCCAAGGGGTGTTGGACACAGAGGAGCCCAGCAGCAATAGATGGGCCTCTGAATCTGAGGCAACTCGAAAGGCTCCAGCTCTCCCCTCTAGGGTGGCGCCATGCCTTCAGGTGACAGCAGCAGCCTCCACCTGTAAGCCCAGGCATGATCCTCCGCAAATCCAAAGGGACACAAAGTTTCCGAAGAGGTCCTTGCTGGAATGCTGACCTGAATCGGCATCGCCTCCTTGAGGCTGCAGCAGATTCACATAGGGTAGAGATGCACGGGGCTGGGAAGCCACAGTAACCAAGACTCCCAGAAAAACCAGGGGCCCAGGCAGCTCTGCCTCAGCACCTGCACACCCTGCTCCTGTCTTGGACACACCCCAGGTGCATAGTGGGGGGAGGGACTCGATGCTAGGGACACAGCCTGTGTGTGAAAGCGGCACAGACATGCCTGCTGCCAGAGCTCCCTGCCCCTGGGGTGGCATGCAGGATTCCCATCCTCTTCTGTCTCGCTTCCCTGCTGTAAAAGTAACAGAGCCACCTTGAATTCACAGAGCCTTCTGGAGGTAAAACAGATCCCTCACGTGGCTCATCATTGAGGTCACACTTTCTAAACACTGGTTCCCAAAGCAGTGCTGAGAGAGGGGAGACCCTTGCCATGTAATCTTCTGTTGAGCCCTGAAACGAGGTGGCTATCAACACCACAGCAATGCTGCAGACCTCACAGGAAGAGATGACTCCACTGGCCTTCCTGATGCACAGTAAAGATGTGCAAGACTTTAGTTCAAGTCTAACCAGAGGCACCTCAAAAGAAAGGCCTGGTGATCTACTTTCAGACACTCATCCCAAAACCCCATGGAGAAAAAACATAGACTCAAACCCAAATAAAAAGCCCAGGTGTACTGATCTGACAGACTGCTGGAACCCTAAGACTTTGACCCTTGGGCCCTGGAACAGAACTCACCCCAGGGCTCAGCTTTCGGCCAAAGGACAGTCCTACACAGTGAGCAGTGAAGAATGGACACCAAGACAGCGAGCAATCAAAGGAGCAGCATTTGCCCAGAGATAAGCTGAGAAAGCCGGGCAGGTAGGAAAGGCGCTGCATGCAAACAGGGAACCAGGAGAGCAAGTGGGGGGAAGTGCTGTTACGTTGTGGAACCTGCAATGTCGCAAAACAAAACTGCTGTGAAGAACTGCTGAGTGGGCCATCAATTTGCTGTCAACTTTCACCTGAACCTCAACCAAAAAATGCTCTACTTTTGCCGCACACAGGGTTGCCAGGGGTGAGAAGCAACTTGCCAGCTGATGGGAAGCCCCCCAGGAGTCTCCTCTGAATGAGCTTTGTCATCAAAGCAGATAAACTTTACCCCTTATCATAGGGCCAGGAAGAAACACTTCTTTCTACAAATGTGGCATAGTCCAGTCACCTCCCAGACCCCAGCACCCACCCCTCAGGCTCGATCTGGCCTAATCCTGGCCCATAATGGAAGGTGTATTTGTGTGGGGGCCTAGGGGTGGGGGCTGGGGGTAGAGAGAGAAAAGGGGGTCCTCTGAGACTCTGGGTCTGTAAACCCCACACTAAGCAGGCCTGCTGCACCCGCTGCCGCTCCAGGAAGCAGAATGCAAAAAAGCCCCCAAGCGAAACAGAAAAACATTGGTTAGAAAATGAAGGCCATGGAATTTAAAAAAAAAAAAAAGGTGGCTACCAGGCAAGAAGAAATTAGAGAGTATTTGTTTCTTTTTCTTAAAACAAAATAGCAGTCTTGGTTGCTGGCAGAGAACCTGTTTTGGTTGGCTGTTGTCAGGATGACAAAGGCAATGGATGGAAAACTCCATTGTCTCCCAGGTGTAATTCTGAAGGTACCACTGCCACCTGGTGGACCTTTATAAAAATTGCAGTAAAATGGTGCCAACAGAAGAAGAAATGCAGCAAAGAACAGTTTTGTGAGGGCAGACAGCACCAAACTGAGACACTCTCCTCCCCCCCCTTTCCGAAAACAAAAATATGTGCGGGAATTTGGGGTGAAGGGGAGCTGATATCAAGGAGTTCAAGAAGGAAGAGACGTTTTGAAACTGTGGTGAAATAAACAAAAACCCAGAAAGGAAACTAAGCTGAGCAAGCAGAAACTAGACCTTCCAGTCAGCATGGAAACACAACACAAACCCAGACAGGTTCCCAAGAGCAGGAGCCTGCTGAACTCACACTGTGGCAGTTCCACCCCACCACCCTGAAGGATGAGTCCTCCTTTGGGCCCACTTCAAGAATGGGGTGGCCACCTTGGCTCTGAAAGAGGGAGGGGGGGTGTTCAGGCGACAATCCTAGACAACAAGGAGGCAGTTGCCAATGTAGAGATAGCCCCATGGAGGCCCAAGGCTTCACAAGTGTCTCTCCTTTCTGACCTAGAGGCACCTGGGTGAGGTAACAGCAGGCAGGTGTGTGTGCACTGAACCTGCACCCCTGCACCCCAAGCTTTAATGGCTCTGGAGAAGCAGCAAACGGAGCAAGACGCACAACTCATGATTTTAAAGACTGGAAACAGAATTATAAAACGTCAAATACCGACTTTATTCTTCATTATTTTAATCCTCAACCCGATCACACAAAGAGGCACTGTTGAGGTTTGGGTATGTGGTTTTCTTTTATTGCTTTCAAGTAAGTAAAGAAAAGGAGAATCAGTCACTGTGTGTTGTGTGCCCAACCCCCCACCCCTGGTCCATGAGCATCTGGCCAGGGGCGGGGGTGGGTGGTGGTCACAGTGGTGGTCATAGCACTGAAGCCCAGGGCCTTCCTGGTGGGCAAGATGTCTGCTGCCACTGAGATAAGCCTGTTTTGAAGTAAAGCTCTGACCATGAGTAACACCACCAGCCAGACAACTGTGGATTGGCAGGTGGGATCCTGAGGGTCCCCAAAAGAGCATCTCTCTCTCTCTCTCTCTCACACACACACACACACACACACACAACAGTGGAACAAATGAAAAATCTACTGCTTCACAGGCTCTGGCTTCTGGCACTTTATCCCAAAGTGAGACCACACTTCCAAAGAGACACGGCACTTTGCCAAGGAAGACGGCAAAAAACAAGGCCTGCCAAGTTGTCCTGGGTTGGTCCCCACCCCAAGCCTCACCTGGAGCTTCCGAGCCATGGCCACCACCTCGTGGTCGGGAGGGTTGTACTTGTAGCAGTTGGAGAACATCAATCGGACGTCGGCACCAAATTCCTGAGCGTCGCGGTACTCGCGAGCCTCCAGTTTAGACTGGGAAGACAGGACCGGGCCTGTTAGCTGTGCACACCTGTCTCCGGGGTGGTGGCAGCCGTGAGGGCTGCTTGGGGGAGCAAATAGGCTTCTCAGGTCACCCCAACCCTAGTGGTAGGGAGGCCATCAGCCCAATTCTCTGTTATCAAGTAGAAAAGGCCACACTCAACAGTGAGCCTCGGAGCTGGGAACTAGCGGCCCAAACTCATCTATCTGTGGGGTGAGGCACTGCCTAGGTCGGCAGCACTGCAAAGAGGCTTGAACTCCATTCTAACTTGGGCAGACCCAAGACAGGGCCCTGGTCAGAGGATCCCACCTCATGGGCTGTGGCAAGAAACCACACAGGTGTCTGCAGACACGCTGTTCTCATCCGAGCCATCCGCTCGCCCTGTGCCTGCTCCTGAGGATGTGGGACTGCGCCCGGCACCACTGGCCCTGGTCGTTGCCTCCCAAAGCCCCCGAGGGAGAGCATGAGGACCATCTCCCTGGCATAAAACCCTGAGTGCATGGTCTGGGTGCACCCCCCCCTCAACTCTCCCCAGCAGTGGGCGCTGGGTCCTTCAGGAAGCGGAGAAACCTTGCCGGCTCCAAGAGAAAGCCCCTCCAAGCCCGTGCTCCTGTGCACGGGGTGCTGTGTGGGGAAGGCTCACCTTGATTGTGCTCATGTCCATTGGGTGCTTGATGATGTCGCAGTAGTCATGCAGGCCCAGTGCCTCCACATCCACAGGTTTATAGAAGGGCCAGGCATAGGCCGCGTGCTTCTTGGCAAACATCTCCTTGAGGATGCCGCTGCAGCACTTGAGCTGCTCGGAGACTTTGCTGCTCTTGTCGGGTACCGGGTGCTGCTGCGAGTCAGGGACGTCCTTCTTCGGGGGCTTCACGGGCCTCCCACTCTCCCGCCGTGGGCCCAGCTTGGTGGCCTTGGGCTCCGGTGGCAGTGAGGGTGGCTCGTGGATGGGGTCGATGGTGGTGGGGGTGGTGGTGTCTGCTTTCCTCTTCACCCCCTTCTTTGTCTACAGAGCGCACAGGAGTGTCGGGAGGGGGCAGGGGGGCAGCTGCAGAGCTGTCTGCCCAGCCCTGACTCTCTGACACAGGCCCAAGGGTGAGAACAGGAGCTTCTTCCCTCCCCCCAGCTCCAGCCCCACAGTGCAGACTGCAACTCTATGTAGGCACTGCCATGTGTCAGAAAGAGGAGTGGCCACCGGTGGTGGCACACTGTGGCTGGGGCCCCTGGGCTGCGCTCCCATCAAACAGTAGATTGAGGCACCCCCTGAGGTACAGAGTAGCCCAGGCTGGCCCACCTAGCCAACTCACCTTCACAGGCTGCGGGGTGGCTGCAATGATGGGCGGGTGGCTTTGCACAGGCTGGGGGGCTGGCGGGGGAGGAGGGGGAGGAGGCTGCGTTGGCACCGATGAGGGCGGCTGCAGGGACTGGGGGGGCATCAATGTCACAACAGGTGTCTGGACGATGGGCGGGTGGCTTTGCACAGGCTGGGGGGCTGGCGGGGGAGGAGGGGGAGGAAGCTGCGTTGGCACCGATGAGGGCGGCTGCAGGGACTGGGGGGGCATCAATGTCACAACAGGTGTCTGGACGATGAGGTCTGGGGTGACGGCAGGGAAAGGGTGGGGTGCGGCCTGCACAGGCGGTGGGTTAGCCTGAGGGGTCTGGGTGTGGGGTGGCGTCAATGCTGGCGTCGTGTTTGGTACCGTGGAGACACCGGGCTTGGCTGTCCCTGAGGACAGAGAAAGGGAGGGTGGTAAGGAGCTGGCTCTCCTCACAGGGAAGGTCCCCATACAGCCCATAACCAGAGACAGAGGACCTTCCTCACAGATCACGCTGCACACCCACTTCCACACTGGCACCTGGCCCAGGAAGCAAAGCTTTTTCGGTCCTAGCACACACTACTGGGGGGGGTCATGCCACACAGCACCTGGCTCAGACAGAGACCCTCTCAACACACACGGAGGCCTGCCTTGGGGTGGTACCAGCGAGGAGGCTGAGGCAGAGGAAGTGCCCTTCAAATTCCTGGCCGAGCTCTCCTGTCCCAGAAGCACAGCGTGCAGAATGGCTGCTGCAGGGCCTGTGCTACCTGATATCACCAAGGCTTCCAGAAGCTGGTCCGCCCGCCCTGAGCCCCAGGGGAGGCCGAATGGCTGCTGCGCTCAGTGACCTATAATGGAACGAGGAGTCCACGCACCAATGGCCCCTGGGCATGCCCAGCAACACCAAGCCGAGTTAGCGTTGTAACTGTGGCTATGCCACGTGGGAGGGTGTCCACCAGCACACTGGACACTGGAGCCAGGCTGAGCCAATAGTCTTATCTCCTGCTTACTCAAGCACACACATCCAGCAAAAGCAAACTGACCATGGGGCACCCTGAGCTGCCAGGTTGCTCAGAAATGGAGCAAAGAAGGCACAGTCACATGGCTCATGTGCTGACCAGATTGCTGGTCCTGGGGAGGGGACCTGACCAGGTAGACAGGAACTAGTTGTCAACATGTGAAACATCAGACTGCCAGATGAGACCTGCTCCTTGGCCACCCCTCGATGCTTCCCTAGCTGCAGCCCTGCCCCCACCCCTGGCTTCAGAAAACCATGATATGGGCTCGCTCTCTCCAGGCAAGCAGCGGGGGCCTGACCCAGTCCCAATATGCTAACCTCACCCCAGCCGCATGGATCAGGAAACACAGCTGCTGAAGACAGTGCTGCCCCAGGACCTTGTCTATTACATAACCCACTGCTTCCAGCTGACCCTGAGAACCCAGGGTCCAAGACAAGTATGGCTGTCACCCAAGCACACACAGGCAAGTATTTCAAAGGAGCAAACCCCAAATTGTCAAGATCTAATGTGACACTGGCAAAAATGACTTTTGTTCAGGTCACTGCCTTTTTCAATAATGGAAAAGCAAAAACCAGCTCTAGCACTGACTGGTTCAGGGGAGGAATTCAAAATACCTTAAAAAGTAGATTTACCAGGCTGCTATGGATGGACTCAAACCTCCAACCTTTTGGTTAGGAACTAAGCATGGTCACCATTATACCATTCAGGGACCCCTCCCCCACAAAAGGAAGAGCTCCATTATCTCTGTTCAGAGGTAGTCCTCTGCCCAGTGACCCAATGGGGCAGGCTCACCACTAGTCAGACCCAGCGTGACCAGCAGCAGCTTGTGCCTAACAGTGGCCACTGCCTAGCCACTCCTAGCCTCCCACTCAAACTTGGAAAGGGGGCAAAGGCCAGGAAGGGCAGCCCATCTCCAGGCTCACCTGCTTCTTTCCTCCCCCGGCCTCGTCCCTTCGCCTGGACAATCAGGATCTCAGTCTCCTCGGTGGGCAATTCATTGATTTTTTGCAAGAAGAGCTTCTCCAGGGCTTCAGCCATTAAGACGATGTCATCTCCAGGCTGGATGAAGAAGCAGGAGGTGAACCAGGAAGTCTCCTCCATCTCTCTGGACTGAGCAAGCGCTCCCTTCCCCACCCAAGCCACCCCTGCCCCAAAGCGCCAGGCACCATCTCCAGGAGGGCCCTTCCCAATCTGAGCGCCTAGTGTCACCAAGGAGCCCCATCTTCAGGTGCTGAGCAAGCACCTGGCCCCACGCCTCCCTCCTCTCCAGGCCTGAGAAACCCATCTGAATGCCCTGGCACCTGTCGTGCTCATGGCTCCCTGGCAGTGATGCCGCTGCACTCTTGCTCTGCTGACACTTCAGACCCGCTCCAGTGAGTCATGCAGGCCCTCGTGCCACGGATGCCTCCCTAGGTTCCATCCCCAGCGGGCCCCACGCTGGGGGACTGAGTCTCCCCACACTGAGCACTCTGCCCTGACACGCTGCCCACGTGCCTCTCAGCTGTAAGGGACCTTATCCGTGCAAGCGCCGCGTGGCCGAGCAGAGGAAGCTTCGGGAAACTCACCTACCCATCTCTTCTGGGTCATTCTACCACTACACCAGCAGAGGTCATAAGCTGAGTTCTGTCTGGGGTCTGCCTCCACAGCCGCTCTATTTGGGAGGGTGGGTTTTAATCACGCCTGTGGTCTCACTGTGAACAAAGGACCGGCCTCATGGCACAGCGGGGCCATGGGTTGTGGCAATGGGGCCGAGGAGCAGCCTGTGGATCTACGTGTAAGGTCGAGGGGACACTCGACTCCAAGGCTGGAAGCTGTGAGCAGAGGCCCTGGCCCTGTGGCACCTGCTCAAGCCACCTCTGCACAGCAACATCCTAGCAGGCCCCTCCTGACGACTTCTTCGGTCGCCCATTAGGGCGCTGTATTGAGCCGCCACCACTGCCACCACCGGCCCCGCCCTCACACTTTCTCCACTAGACATGCTCACGGACCACACCCTCAGGGCAGTTTCAGGCTCAACAGGGGCAGCTTGACAGGTGAGACCCTCCTCCTCACAAAAGACAGACACACATACATACACAGCCCAGGCCTAGCACCTCCGTTCCAACCACCTCCTCCTCCTCCTCTTCTTGCAGACCCAAGCCCAACCCCTCTCCGCTTCTGTCCCTGGCCCTGCCCTCCTGCATGTTGCCCCCAGCTCACCTTGTTGTAGATGTAACAGTTTGTAAACATTGTGTTGAAGTCCTGAATACATTCCTGAGCATTCCAGTAATAGTTGTTTTCCAAACGCTTCTTTATCGTTCCCATGTCCATGGGCGTCTTAATGATCTTGTAGTAATCCTGGAGAGGGCAGAGCATGCCATGTGCTGGGGCCTGCGACCTTTTGTGCCCCCTGGGGGCCTTTGGAAAGAATATATTCCCACTCAGGTGTCAAAGTGCAGGCCTGTCCTCAGCCTCTCTCCAACAGCTGAGACCTAGGATAATCTCCGATAAAATTTTGTTGGAGGGAAAGGGGAGTGTTCAAATAGCCTTTTGATTTAAGAAATTCATAGGCGAAACAGGCAGCCTTAAATAAAAACAAAATAGTTCTTAGCTGGTAAAAACCATGCTTAGCAGGTCCTATTCACACCCATTTTCACATCTTATATGTCTTTAAAATTCCAATCCTGTGAAGCCAAGATCTGAGCCTTTCCCAGCTGCTCCTTTCACTGAGTTTCCCCCAAACAGAGCCCTCACCCCTAAATCACCCATGCACGGTGCGTAGTATTCTAAGTGGGGCTTTGTCACGTGGTTCGAGTGACAGCAGGAAGATGGCCAAGGCTGGAGGGCTAGCCAATTGCCAAGCCCTTTCCCCCAGAGGTGCTGGGTGCAGTGGAAGGAAAGTACCCCAGGAAGGCAGACCTGAGCTGGACCCAAGGGGGCGGGGAAGCATCACGCTCTGAGGAAGTGAGGGCCAACCCAGAATGGGTGGCCACACCAGCCTGTGTGATAGAAGTTGAGTTCCTCTACCCCGCCTGGCTGACACCCAGCAATCACGGGGCTGCCGCCCCAGAGGCCAGGGATCATGAGAGAATATTGGGTCGCTGAGACGAGATGCCCAACACGGGCTCCCCAAGTCCTCAGACCTGTAAAAAACACACTAAGCCACAGAGTAAACATAGCCATGCCACTTGAAAAGGAAATCTGACTGACATAAGGGGGGAGAGCATGCACCAGAATCCCCAGAGAGCAGGGTGTCTAAAGAGCTAAAGTCCTGACAGCATGGGTCTCTCCAAGCTTAGCAACCATCAAGTCAGTGCCCAAGGTTGGGCTTGACCTTGGAAGATTGGGTGGGCCACGCCCTTGAAATCAAGTTCTGAATGATCATCACTGAAACTTTCTGTAAGCCTAAACCTGCTCTGAAATGAAAAATTTGGGGGCAATCCATAAGGAACTTAAGGATAGGAACAACAGTGCCTATGCTTCCAACTGAGACTGGAGGGCCAGGTAGCCGTCGGGCTGCACACAGCAGCCAAGGTCAGGGATGTCAGCCCTGCTCAGACCTGCCAAGAGCCACCTTCTTTAAAGTGACTTGCCTGCCCAACTCTTTTAAGTGGCTCTGGCATTGGGCCTAGGTGGAGGCACGGGGAGATGAAGGTAGCTACGGAAAGGAGTCACAGGCTGGAAGGGACTTGCCAACTACACCGCTTAGAATAACAAGTTCAGACATACCTGCTGTGGTGGGAACACAAGAATTTGTTCTATGGCCAGGGGTCTCTTATAAGGTGAGGTGTTGAGATGTGTTTTCAGACTGAGGTGGTCACAGGGTGCTAAGTGGCTGAGGGACACATAGATCAAGGAGGGGACAGAGTAGGAGGTGAAAGGTGGGGGAGGGTTTTCCTTAGGGAGGGTGCTACCTTTGAGAACAGTCCATTAGAGTCAGAGTTCAAACACAGCTCAAGGCCCAGAAGGCGGCAAAAAGCAAGTGACAGGGGCCATGTTCTGATGGTCCTACCACCACTTCAAGGGTCACCCTGAGAGCCAGGCTGCAGCAAGCAGCCCCAACCAGTTTTCTGTCAGATGGGGAAGGGGAGGCTTTGGCCCAGTGTGGGCTCCTGCAGCAGTGCTTCTATCACCTGTATTCGTCCTGCAGGTGCTTCTGGCCCCTCAGCCACATGGCCCTCCCCTCTCAGGGTCTCTCCAGGCCTCAGTGTCCCCTTTCTCCTGTACTTGCTGCTGCGCTGTCACTCTGCCCCTTGGATCATCTCACCCTGCTTCTAGGGACCATCCCTCTGGCCCCAGAAAACAAAAACAACACTCCCACTCACAGCAACCCTACAAGACAGAGTAAAACTGTCCCTCTGGGTTTCTGGGGCTGTAAATCTCCATGGGAACAGAAAGTCTCGCCTTCTCCCAGTCCCACTGGGGGAGTCCAGCTGCTGGTCTTGGTGGTTAGCGGCTCAATGTGTGACCCACTATGTCAGTCCCTCTAAAGTGCCATCAGACCATCCCTCATCTCTGACCCTCTGCAAACCCTGAAGCTGAAACGTGGCTTTGAGAACCACATTTCCATGGTGTCCTCTCTGCTGGCTCTTCCTCAGTCACCTGTTAAACTTGCTCTGGTTGTCCACACCTGACCCGAGTTGCTGCCCTGCCTATCACCTACCATGCAACCGGTGATCATCAACACTGCGCAACCTCACATGACTTATCCTGGTCACCAGGAGGGCAGCTAGGAAACCTGGACTTGAAGGAACTCTCACCCTTCCCCAACCTGCCTGTAGTGCCTGGCTCCTGGACAGCTGTCACAGACACAGGAGGACCTATTGGGACAGTCACCAGAGGTTGCTAGCACCCACCTGTGCACTCATGACCTCTCTGTCCCAGTTCTGATGAAAGGCAACAATTTACTTCACTAGAAAGCATGGGGGGGGGGCGCGCATGCGCGCACACAACGCTGAGAAGCCATGCCCAAGGGTTCTGGTTCTAGCCCACTGCAGACAATGGGGGTCTTTGAGTCTCCTTATATCTGAGCAATCGGTTACGGTTTTTGACTTCAACTCAACTCACTGGGGTGCTGAAGGCCCTTGGGCCAGATGTTCAACTTCCCAAAGGTCCCCAGCCTGTCTCCACTACTCACAGGGAGGTTGAGCTTGACAGCGTCCACAGGCTGCTGGAAAGGCCACGCGAACTGGTGTCTCCATAGTGTCTTGAGCACCACTTTGAGCAGGTATTGCAGCTGGTTAGTCTGCCTCTTGGGCTTGTTAGGGTTGGAGGTCTCAGGCGGTGGGGGGTTGGCGCTGGCTGTGGCGGTTGGCTGGGGCTGGGGCTGGGCTTGCGGCGTGGACATCTGGGTAGTTTCTAGTCCATCCCCCATCACGGGCAGACTCCTCAATCTTGTCCCAGAGCCGCTCTCCAGAGACATGCTACCGATCCCATCACATTCTCCACTGGGCACTCTGTGGGGAGAGAAGACTCCATCAGAATCGTGGTTATGAAGAAGCGGCACCATGAGCTAGCGCAACTGTCAGGAGGGCTCTGTGGGAGCTGCTTCCCCTCTCCTAAGGACTTCTACCACCTACCCCAGACTTGTCAGGGGAGCTGTGTCAGGAGGGCTCTGTGGGAGCTGCTTCCCCTCTCCTAAGGACTTCTACCACCTACCCCAGACTTGTCAGGGGAGCTGTGTCCACGCAGGGAAGGACATGGAACCCACAGGGCAGAAAGAACAACGGCCCCCAGACTGCACACCATACGAGAGCCACCCCTAAACAGTACTAAAATGCTTCTGTTCTTGCATGTACAGGGAGGCTTCAAAAAGTTCCTGGGGAAATGGAATCAAAAGATGGGACTGTGTCTGTGAGCCTTCTGAAACCCCTTCCTATTGGTTGGTCCCAACCACAGAGCCATCAGTGATCACAGCTGAATCAGGCATGGAGCGTAGTAAATAGGCTGGGTGGCGGCTGGGTGGGCTGAGGGCATCCTGATGACAGACATTTTCTTGGTAGCCCTAAACCTGCTGTGCACATTTGCAACCTAAAACCCAAACAGGGAACCGAGCGATAACCAGCTGGTCTAACCTGATCATGGAAATACACCCGTCTTGGCCACCCTTGCCTACACCCCAGCCCCTTTCCAGGGGTCCCTGCACTTGCTGGACAGGGAGGCAAGCATCATCTATTGCCCCAGCAGCACATAGCCTACTCATTGGCTTAGTCTGGGAACTGCCTGCGGTGCCATTGTCCTACCAGCAAGGACAAAGCATGACCAATCTGGTGCTGTACCAGTTTCAGTAGTAGGAAGAGAGACAATGTGAGCTGAGGCTGCCTGCCCTTCCTAAACTCCCTTCAGAACAAAGCCAGGAGTTGTTAGTGGGTGAGAATCTTCTGGCCAAGGAGTTTGAGGAGGATGTGGAGGTAAAGAGCACAGGTCCTGGAGGGGCAGGGAGGCCTCACCAGGTCAGCCTGGCTGGTTTGACCTCGGAAAGTGTTCCTTAAAGCCCCAGGAGCAGGTTTTCACTCAATTATGGGCAATGTGGCCGTCCCCTCCGTTCCCCTTCACCCCAATCCTCAGACTCTAGGTGGCTGGAGAGGCAACTCAGACCAAATAAAGTCCAGGCATCCCCTTGCCACTGACATCCTTCATGCCTCCCCACTGTCTCTGCCCAAGAGCCATTTCAAGTCACAGCTCCCACTAATGCCTTTTGGTGCATCACCTCAGTGATAAGATGTCTGTCTGCTGCATCTGCACAGGCTCAGTCTCCGTCCCTGAGGGCTGTGCCCACTACAGTACTTCACTGGCCAGTGGCTAACCACACCAGAAACATGTGATGTGGTACTCGCACTGTGTCAGAACCCTGGCTTGTTCCTCCCTGCTAGGGACATGAGTAGCTCACTGGCAAAATTCTGTTGTCAGGTGGGAGGCCCTGGTTCAATTCCTGGCCAATGGTCCTGCAGCAGTGGAGGATTGGGTGTTGCTGTGGTGCTGAACTGGCGTGAGTGGTCAATCTGTTCCTTTATGTGTGGCCTCAGCCTGGGTTCTTGGGTGGAAAACTGTTACCTTTGCCCTTGGTCTTTGAAAAAGCAACATAAAGGGGTAGCGCTCCAAGGCTGGCTTTGTTTGTTTGTTTAATATATAAACCATTTTATTGGGGGCTCTTACAGCTCTTAACAATCCATACATCAATTTTATCAAGCACATTTGTACATATGTTGCCATCATCATTTTCAAAACATTTTCTTTCTACTTGAACACTTGATATTTCTTCTTTTCCCTCCCTCCCCCACCCTTAAAACCCTTGATAAATTATAAATTTTTATTTTCACATCTTACACCATCCGTTGTCTTTCAACCACATTTGTTGTTCATCCCTTGAGGGGTGGTAGTGTTATATATCAATCACTGCCATCGGTTCCCCCCTTTTCCCCCCTGCCTTCATGGTATCGCTACTCCCATTACTGTTCCTGAGGGGGTTCATCTGTCTTGGATCCTGTGTGTCGAGAGCTCTTATCTGTACCAGTGTACATGCTCTGGTCTACCTGGATATGTAAGGTAGAACTGGAGTCATGATAGGGTGTGTGGGTGTGGGGGCATCAAAAAATTAGAGGAATGCTGTGTTTCGTCGGTGCTATACCACATCCTGGCTGACTCGTCCCTTCCTTGTGGCCCTTCTGTGAGGGGAGATCCTACAGATGGGCTTTGGGTCTCCATTCCGGGCCACTCGCTTTCGCGCTGATAAGATTGTTTTGAATCTTCTGATGCCTGATAACTAATCCTTTCGACACCTCGTGATCACACAGGCTGGTGTGCTTCTTCCATGTGGGCTCTGTTGCTTCTCAGCTAGATGGCCACTTGATTAATTCAAGTCTTTAATATCCCAGATACTCTATCTTGTAACAATTGGGCACCATCAGCTTTTTCCACCACATTTACTTATATAACCATTTTGTCTTCAGCGATTGTGCTGGGAAGGTTAGCATCTCAGAATGATGGCTTAATCATTTTTGACATTCCTAGGCTACAGTCTGTCCAGGGACTGACCTATTTTATGTACTTTGCAGGGAACACGACCAACTGAATACTCCAAATCCCGCCCCCCAAAAAACACTCCAAACTCACTGCCATTGAGTCAATGCTGACTCACAGCAACCCTATGAGGACAGGGTAGAACTATCCCCATGGAGTCCTGAGACTCTAACTCTTTAGGGAGTAGAAAACCTAATCTTTCTCCCTTAAGAGCAGCAGGTGGTTTTGAACTGCTGACCTTGTGTTTAGCAGCTCAGTGCATAGCCACTACCACCACCAGGGCTGCCCAAATTAGTGTTTAACATTCTCTCCCTGCCTTTACACAATACATGCACACAAGATTTTAGAGTGCCTTTTGTCTCAAATCCACTGCTATACAAAGTACACAATGGCCACCCCACCTGCCATCTCCAGCCCAGACACAAGCCTGGTTTTCACACTGTCCAAGCCTTCCAAGTCTTTGAGGCGTGGATAGAGAGGACAAACTGCAGGCCACTTCCTTCGTGCTGACTCTTCCTGCTCCACCTGGCTCAGGAGGACTCTTTCTAAGAGGAGTGGGGGTAGACGCCATGAGTGCAACATGGTGCTTGAGATGGAGATGAGGTACCCCAGTAGAGGGCAAGTAGTTTGAGGCATCAAAAGACACTATTATCTTATTATAACCAGCCAAAAGCAAATGTTATAAATGATGGCAAATTTTAGGACAGACATCTGTGACTACAGTAGCCTGTGCCAGGCTTGGGGACACAGGAGAATTCTCTCCCCTGTCGGGGGCATTTCTGGTGGAAATTCTGCCAGAACTGCCTGTCATGTAGGCCTAGAAAAAAAGCACGGTGGTGTGGACCAAGGAAGACAAAGAGGCAGGGACACTGCAGGGGCAAGAAGAGGGAGGAGGTTTCTTCAAGCCTAGACTTTTGGTGGCTAAAAGGGACCTCCACCTTCTCAGAGGCAAGCATGGCTCCTTCAGGGCAGGGTGGCAAAAGGGATGGGCTGTCACACGCAGGTTATTGACCCCCTTCCTTTTCTTCCCAGTCTCATCCCAGCGCCAACAAGCAGGCCCAGTTGGGTGCCAGTGGAAAGAAAGGCTGTGCTCCAAGGTATTCCCAGATGAAGAAGAGCTCTATGAGGTGTGACCCTGGTGCTTGGTTCTCATGGTTTCAGAGAGCTGGTTGCCATGCCTGAGCTGCCTTTAAAAATAAGATCACCGCAAATAAGAACACTAGGGAAACAAGCAGTAGACCCACTAAATAAACCAACAGCGTGAAGACAGGGGTCAGGCAAGAGTCCTAAGGCTGCAGACATCATGGGCCAGGGAGCTGGAAGAAGAGAGGCACCCACTCAACATCCTTCTCAAAAGAGAACGAAGGTAGTCACTAGCAACTACAGGAGCTGGGGCACCGGAAAGACACGAGAGGGGACTGCAACACGCCGAGAGTCTGAACAGGTCTGTCTGTCTGACTAGAAGAGTAGCACCACAGAAAGGAGCAGGTTGGGGGTTTGCTGAGAGTAAGTCAGAGGGAGAGTGCATCACCTTGCTCCAGGCAGGCTACCTGGACACCACGTGGGAGAAGCACCAGGCCAGAATGGTACCAGCACCATCACTGCAAGAGGAAGCAGCCTCAGCAAGTCTTCCACTAAGTCAGGCTGTTCTGGAAGTGCACAGGCAGATGAAGCCAAGGCGACGGATGTTCTCTGGGCCTCTGGAACAGCTGGACTGGGCCGCATGTGTTCTCTCTCCAAGAGGGCACATGGGCACTGTGGCCACGGGCCAGCGACCTACCACTTCACCTTCACACCAGGCAAACCCAGGGGCAGGACAGTGATTTCTCTGCTCAGAAGACAAATGAATGTTTTCCTGCAGAGAACTCATTTTTCTATCTCTGCCTTACCTTAAACAATCGCCACCTCCAATCCAAGCCTACACAGAGGGACTCCGAGTTCACGACAGCTATGAGACATACCCAGTCTCAAAGTTCAGTGATTTATAGTACTTTCAGCATAAAGTCGAGGAGCCACACTAACCAGCCAGGAGTCAAACCTGCCTGGCTCCTAGGTGGTTTCAGGGGTAAATGAGGACACCCCCATGCACCCACCAGTGACCCCTCTCCCCAAAAGGCTCAAGCTGATGATCTAGTCGGGGCAGCCTCCATCCATAACTCAAGTGACAAAGCACCACACTCAATGCTACTGAGGTTCAATCCATTAAGAAGCAGTGAGTTCAATGGTTTAAAAACTTCAGGTGTGTATCAGGATTGGATTATTTTCACCACACTTACTCTACCTGTATGCTGAGAAAATAATCTCAGAAGTTCGACTGTACAAAGAACTCAGCATCAAGATGGGAGGAAGGCTCATACAATTTTAGATATGCAGATGACCCAAACTTGTTTGATGAAAGTGAAGTTAAAAACCTTACTGAGGAAGATCAAAGACTATACAGCAGCGGTTTGCAACCTTCCTCATGCCACCGCCCTTTCATACAGTTCCTCATGTTGTGGTGACCTCCCAACCAGAACATTATTTTCATTGCTACTTCATCACTGTAATTTTGCTACTGTTATGAATCGGGTGGCCCCTGTGAAAGGGTCGTTTGACCTCCAAAGGGGTCACAACCCACAGGTTGAGAACCGCTGCTATAGAGCCTTACATATGGATTACAACTCAATGTTAAAAAATTCCCCACTATTACATTCATTGACAAACTGCATTAAACAATTGTTACAGGCTTTTAAAAATGCTAGCAACTAGACCAATCGACATCATGATAAACAGAGAATAGGCTAAAATTGGAAAGACCTCTCAGAAGTGTTAAAGGGCACAGTGATCTTGGGGACTAAGGTGTACCTGGCTCAAGACAGTATTTTCAATCACTTCACATGACACAAATGCTGATTAAAGACTAACACAGAAGAGGAATTCATGTCCGAGTGTGGGGTGATGAAGAACACTGGAGTCTATGTGGACTGCCAGGAGAATGGGCAGAGCTGTTTCAGAAGAAGCACAGCTACAATGTTCCCGAGAAGGGAGGATGGTGGGATTTCCACAGCGACAGCATGCTTGGTAAATGAGGTAGGTCAGAAGAAAGGAGGAAGTCTCAAGACGGATCGGCACAGTGATCCCACCACTGTGCTCAAACACAGCAACAACTATGAGGTGGAGTGGCCCGGGCAGGCAGGGCTTCATTCTGTTGTACTCGGCGGGTCCCCAGGAACCAGCATTAACTGGACAATACCCAAAGGCACAACTGAAGAGGAGGTGTACCTGCTAAACAACAATTACAAATGGCCTGGGGGGGTGGGGTGGGGATGGTCAAGACTTCCTAGAACCCCCCAAAAACAGTCGCAGCACACAGTGTCCACGGCCAGTTCAAAGCTTGATGCTGAGCACAGTTTCCGAGAAAGCAGCTCGGGGCACTGCTCAGGATGCGCGCTGCCTGGTAACTGCTCACTGGGAAACCACCAGCAGCCTGCTAGTCTTGGCTTTTCCCTCTCTTCTCATCTGACATGAGTGACAACAGGCAGGAATGCAGGTCTTTTCTAAAAGTGAGTGGTGTGACACCAACTGGCCCAAACCAGGAGTTTTCTTGTGGAAACCGGTTGTTTCTTTTGTATTAAGAGCACTATGAAAAACCTGACCCTGAGGGCGTTGATTTCGGTGTATTCCATCTAAAGTAGTTTGTGTGTACGGTTGCCAGTTGTGTTGTGAAAAAATGTATTTGCTACGAACAAGTCAGTGATATTGCAAAATTCTACCACATGAGCTCTAACTTCATTTTTCTCAGTAAGAGCTTATTTTCCGACTATTGGTGTGTCCCCCCCAACTTTTTGCATTCCAATCTCCAATTATCAGTGCATCTTGATAAATGCTCAATCAATTTCTGGCGGAGGATGTTGGTATAATTCAATTTCTTCATCTCTAGCTTTAGTGGTTGGTTCATAAATTTGAATAACAGTTGTACTAACTAGATTTCCTTGTATGCAGGTAGGTACAATTCTGTAAGACAGAACTGTTCTTCAAGATAGAGCTAGAAATGTCCTTTTTTGTTAACGAAGGCAGCGCCGTTCCTCTTGATTGTATCATTCTGAGCACAGTAAACCAAACGACCGTCTGTTTCGAAATGGCCAGTACCAACCAGTCCATTCCCGCTCACTAGGCTATATCCATCTTTATTCCTTCCATTTCATTTTCAGGCAAGATCCATCTGACATCAGCAATGATGTATATATCCCTTGTTCCACAGCCTCTTCTGAATCTATCTTGGACCCATCAATGTACAGCTGCAATTATTATTGGATAATCTTCAGCCAAATTTTACTTGCATGTGATTATTAATGATACTGTTCTATAATTTGAGCATTCTGTTGGGTTTTTCAATTGCCTCATATGTATGTGAAAGTCACTGCATAAGGAAGATCGAAGAAAAACTGATGCTTTTGAATAATGGTGCTGGCAAAGTACATTCTAAGCACCATGAGCTGCCAGAAGCACAAACCAATTTGCCTTGCAAGAAGCACGGCTTTGAGGCCAGGATGGCGAGACTTGTCTCAGTACTTTAGAGATGTTACCAGGGAAAGACCAATCCCTGGAGAAGAACATCATGCTTGGTGAAGTGGAGGGACAGCAAAAAAGCGGAAGGCTAGTTATGAGATGAGCTGACATAGTGGCTGCAACAATGGGATCACACAACACAATTGTGAGGCTCATGCAATTGGATCGGGCCGTGTTTCACTGTTGTGTATATAAAGTGTTGAGTCAGAATTGACTCGATGGCATCTAACAATGGCTTTGGCAATCAAAAACGTTTGGGAAACTCAAGATTAATGAAAATAAAATGGAAAATAAATAAAATGCCAAGTCCTCAGTCACCCTGAGCAAGTCCCCCAGGCGTTCAAGGGCACTCTGCTATCATCCCAGCTGCTCTGAGGGGTCTGATGTTGTAAGGAGAGACAGCACTTACAGACACACTGCAGCTGTAATGTTGGTTGACTTTCAACAAAAATAATTTTATTTTTTCTTTAAAACATTCTTCTTAATTAAATCATTTTATTGGGGGCTCTTACAACTCTTATCACAATCCACACATACATCATTGTGTCAAGCACATTTGTACATATATTGCCATCATTTTCAAAGCATTTTCTTTCTACTTGAACCCTTGATATCTGCTCATCTTCCTTCCTTTCCTCTCCTCCCTCATGAACCCTTGAGAAATTATAAGTCATCATTTTCATATTTTACATCGTCCGCTGTCTCCCTTCACCCACTTTCTGTTGCTTGTCCCCATGGTGGAGGAGGGCCACGCACTGTAAGTTGACCATTGTGATCAATCCCCCCTTCCTCCCCCCACCTTCCCCTTACCCTCCTGGTATCTCTATTCTCATTATTGGTCCTGAGGGGTTTATCTTTAGCAGTGTACATGTTCTGGTCTAGTCAGATTTGCACGGTAGAATTGAAGTCATGAGTGTGTGTGCGTGTGCGTGCGGGGGGGTGGGAAGAAGGGGAGGGAAGACGCATGGTGAAGAAGGATGATGGTGCCAGCCTATCAGAAGATACGGTATCTGGGGTCTTAAAGGTTTGAAAATCAACAAGCAGCCATTTGGGTGAGAAGCATCAAAGCCCACATGGAAGAAGCAGCACACCAGCCTGTGTGATCACGCGGTGCCGATAGGATCAGGTATCGGGCATCAAAGACCCAGAACAAAAAAATCATACTAATGTGAATGGGGGATAGCGGGGGTGGTGGTGGGGGTGTGTATGTGCAGGCAGAGTGGAGACCCAAAGCCCATCTGTAGACAATTGGACATTCCCTTACAGAAGGGTCACAAGGTAGAGATGAGCCATTCAGGGTACAGTATAGCACCGATGAAACATACACCTTTCTTCTAGTTCTTTAATGCTTCCTTCAAAATATTCTTAACCATATTTACAATCTAGCCAGTTTGCTCATGTAAGTCTAAAATCAGGCACAGAAAAATTTCACACAAATAGATCAGAAACCAATTCATTATGTCAAGTAGGGGGTTCAAATCCACTCAGTGGTGTCATGGGAGAAAAGACCTGCCAATCTCTTTCCATGCAGATTACAGCAAGAAACTCACCGGAATAGCTATACTTTGTAATACATGGGGATGCTATGGGTTGGAAGTGATTCCATGATGTGGGATGAGGTTCTCAGGGCTGACTGGTGGCAAAGGAGGTGGGTGCAGTTACTTGTTCCCAGACCAGGGAGGGAGAAGAGGAGGAGGTAAGGAGAGGTGGAGGCCTTGTCTGGGGCTCTGAGGACTGCAGGAGGAGACAAGAGGAGACCAAGCATGCCTGCCCAAGCTCAGCACATCTCACCCATCACAAGAATGTGGTTATTGCCAGTCACACTTTGTCCTGAAGGCCGTGATCACCTCACTCCTGCCCACTCACAACCTGCCCTCCTCAAGAGAGCAGAGAGCAAGCCTCAAGGGAGGTGGGGTGATCAAGAAGGCTCCGTCATGGCCACCGTGACCCACACGAGTGTAAGGGTGTTTGGTCACTTACTGAGCACTGGATGGCTGCCAGCATACTGAACACTCCAAGCAGCGCTACCAGGTGGTAGCAGTGGCAGCTTTGTCATCATCCCATGACAAAAGAGAAGTGCACAGTGACCTGGTCTGCCCAGTCACCCAGTTTCGTGTGTCCTATACGCGCTACCCCTGAAAAGCAGCTGCCTGTCTCATGGCCCACAAGCCGTGACTCCAGCAAATGCCTGATAGTGATATTTCCAAAGATGTCACGCCCATATCCAAACAGGAGCAGCGATGGCCACCCAGTCCCTTGGTTGTCTATTAGCAAGAGGCTGGTGTCCTGAGGCGGGGCCTAGGCAGACAGAAACCAGGTGCTGGCCCATACTGCCATCTTGTCTGTTCATCACAAGTTTATACCCATACTCTCTGTAGACAAACGAGACTGCCTGTTCACCTTTGCATGACTCCTGTACAATCACTGGGGAGACTCAAAGTTCTCCCTGAGCACAAAGACTTTGGCAAAATGAATTAACTCCTAGAGAAGAGTTGACTTGCAACCAATCTCATCCTGCCCTGGGAACATTCCTGCTGAGATGGTTACATGGTGACAGTGCAGACATCAAAGTCCATCCACCTACTGCTAGGGAAGCAGCTGGCCCACATTCATGGCGAGACACCCAGGGCAAGTGCCAACGGTGCCACATGGAGAGCAAGGCAGCATGACTTTCCTGATCAGCTCTGGCTCCTGCCAATGGCCTGCCCCCACACCTGTTGTCAAGAGACTGACCCCATCGTGTGACTCAGCTCAGCAGCCTGCCTTAAACCAGCTGAGCCAAGGATGAGACAAGCACATCCTGCGGGGGAGAGCAGCACATTCAAGCTCTCTGTTCCCCACAGAAGACAGAAAGCCACAGGGACCCTGCAGCCCAGAACCGAGGCCACCTGGATCCCAATTCCTTTACTTCAGGAACCAGTCAGTCAGCAGGCCCATTCAATGGGGGTGCTAAGAATCCTGCAGGAGGCCTGAGTGACACCATTGGTGAAATGAGGTCAGCTGCCACGCACAAGGCAGGAGGCTTCATCCAACCCAAGGCACCTTATCAGAGCTAAGTCTGCCCATCTACTTCTGAAAAGCCCAATGGATGCACAGTCCTCCTCTGACACATGTGGGGGGTAGTCATGTGTGCAAGTTGACTCCGTGGGCACAGGTGGTAGGGAGAGTCCTGTTCACAGCTGTCTGGGTGTAGTCAAAGGTATCCCTTGACACCTGGTGGGCTTACAGCGCTGGACTGATGGTTACATCCAGGTGACACACTTGTGAATTAAAACGTGGTCCTGGGGTAAGTATACAGTAAAAAACAGACAATTTTGGTGCACACAAGAGCAAACTGGAAGAAAATATTTTTTAAATGATGATAGAAACATATATACAAATGACACAATGGATGGCTTGTGATAAAAGCTGTAAGGGCCCCCAATAAAAATGATTTAAACATACACACACACGCCCCCCCACAAAAAAACAAGCGCAAAACTGTTGGGCTACACATATTCCAGCAGATGTTGGCAAACCTTTTCTGTAAAGCAAATATTACTGCCCCTAACAGAGGTACCTAACAGTGGGCATCTGCTGCAGTCACTCAAAACACTGCTAGATGACCCCTGAACAGCTGTGTGCTGCTAAACTCTAATTGGCCCACGGGCTTCAGTCTATAATCCTCATGCTCCACACACTTTCCAGACTTTGTGCAGGGCAAAGCAAAATACGTGAGAATGTTTCACCGAAAGTCAGAATGTGGAAATTAACAAGTACGAGAAGGAAATGTTCTGAAATCGATGTAGTGACGATGGCAGGCTCTTCTTTATAATGACTGAATGATTCAATTTCCTGATATGTGACGTATATGCCAATAAAACTATTTTCTAAAAAGTCAGAATGCACAGAGGCAAGTTGCTGGGGCAGGTGCATGGAGCTACCAGGTGGAACGTGGATGATTGCATATATACTACTTACACTGAAAACCTGCTGCGTGGATCTGAGGTAAAGTACTGCTGCAAAAGCTTAGAAATCACCCTCGCTAGAGAAAAAGATCAAAATGTGAAGCTATCCTTCCAGCAGGCCTCTCCTGCATTGCAGTCGGAATACTTGGATGGTTTCTTTCTAGGCCTCCCTGAAGAACAAGGTATACCACATGTCCAACAGCAGAGCTGGCATGTTTGAGGGCCTCAAACCATGTGCCTAGTCAGTGTTATTCGAATATGGAGAGTAAAAAGACAGAAGGGTGGATGGGGAACGGTTTCCCAACAAAATTCTCACAGGACCGCCTTTTTGAGTCTTAAGGATGAGCAGGTACACTGTCACGACAGGGGCGGGGGGATTCTCGGTGCAACTTTTCTCAATGTGCTGGTTACCAAGAGTGAAAGGGAAAGTTAGTGGCCGGAGGGTAGACAAGTCTTAGGTGAATGTGAAGGCAGCATACAATAAGAGAAAGGTTGACCAAAAACGATGGAGACAAGAGAAGACACTGGGCAGTTTGTGAGAGTTAACGGCAGCAAAGGCAAATACAATTAAACACACAATCCTGCAATAGTGATTTCCAAGTAGTTACTTGGTTAAGAGATGTGGGCGGAACAGAAATGTGAGTGAAGGAGAGTGGCATGTGCCCTGGAGTACACGCAAATTGGATGGAGGGTATTTAGAAGTATATTTACCACTGAGGAACCCTGCTGGCACAGTGGGTTACACACTGGGCTGATACGCAGTCGTTCCTCAGGAATGAGATAAGGCTTTCTGCTCCGATAAAGATTTACAGTCTTGGCAACCAAGGGGGGCCACTTAGCCTGTCCCAGAGTCACGGGGAGTCGGAATAGGGTCAACGGCAGTGGGTGTTTAGTTCTGCTGCAAATAAACCCAGGAATGTGGTGAAGCACAGAGGGGCAACATTAGGGAAACCTATTCAACATACAAACAATGGGTAGGGAATGAATTGGGACTTGGGGGATCAGGATCAAAGTCATGAAGGACACTAAGGTCACGTGGCATAAAAGTTCACAAGGACAATGCAGTACTTCCTACACTTTGGTGAGTACTCATCTAAGGTGTATTAATCTCTCCTTGTCCAGAAGAAAGAAGAGTGATGAAAACGGAAAGCCCCATGAACACAATCAGTCCAATGGACCACACAGACATCAGTCCCCACAATTCTGAGACCAGAGGACTGACTCCACTACCAACTGCTCTGAACACGGTCACATTAGAAGGTCCTGGACAGAGTGGGAGAAAAATGTGGAGAACTCAAAAAATTGCATGAGATCAAGCTCACTGGTCAGACTGAGACTGGTGGGACCCCCCCCCCCCCCCCCCCCCCCACACACACACACACGACCCCGCCCCAAACACGGGCCCTTCACTCATCAGGTCTGGAACTGAACTCAGCCTGTGTTATGATGGTCAATAATTTAAGACCAAAGGAGCAGAATTTACCCAAGGATAGAGTTCAGAGGGTTAGAGGAGGAAGATGCAAACAGTACACACAGGAAGATGGTGGGAAGTAATGGTGCCTTGAAGGGGCTGCAATGGAAGAATGGAAACAAAGCATGTATGAACTGTTGAACGTAAACCTGGTGATCGACTCTGTAAATCTTCACCTAAGTCACAATAAATAAGTTATTGTTTTAAAGGAGCAAAAAGTAAAGGGGGAAATACTGTTATACACATGCTCCTGCAACAGTGGGAATCTATGAGTAGATGCTTGGTTAGACTTACAAACTGAACAGGTGTGGAAGGGAGAGGAGTAGACCCACAAATATATCTAGGTGACTGGGGCGGGGCCGCACAAGTATGAAACAGTAGCACTGGACAGCTCTTGCTACTCCCAAAAGAATGAGCAGCTGCATAGTCCTGAGGGGGTAATCCTCAGCACAACTTTCCTGGACTTTTTCTCACCGGTGCATTTTTCCATTTCTTCATTCTAAGTCCCTGGATTGTCCTGCGTCTTTTGAGAAAATCTATCACCACCACCACTTTGGAGTGGCACCCCCCAAAACAGTCTCCATAACTTTCTGCACTGACTACTTTCAATTTCACTGGCCTAGAATATCTTCTTTAGACTGGACTCCTTTTTTTTTCTTTTTGAAGGCCCCCTAAAAAGACTTAAGACAATGATACCAGGAGAGTAGGAGAGAGAAACCACGGGGGAAGGGAGGTAGCGGTTGGTATAAGATATGAAATTAATAGTAATAATTTATCATTTATCAAGAGGTCACAAGGGTGGGAGGGTAAAAACAGATACCAAGGGCTTGAATAGAATGTCAATGTTTAGAAAATAATGATGGCAACATATGTACAAATATGCTTGATACAACTGATATATGGAATGTTAAAAGAGCTGTAAGAGCCCCCAATAAAATGACCTTTTTTTTTTAAGAGCGGTAAGTGGAATGGTGGAGATGATGGCTAAAGATAGCCGTCTTTTGTGGGTGATCCCATGTGTTGCAGGGATAACTGCACAGCTCTGTGAGTACACTAAAAACCACTGAACTGTACACTTTCAATGGTTAAGTCTTATGGAATATGAATTCTATATAACAATAAAGATGTTTTTAAAAAAGACTAAGACAAGTGTTATTACTGGGAAAACTTTGTCTTCAGCCATTCACTGATCAGACATATTAAGTGTTTTGAATCAGAATCCTAGCAGCTGTACTTTTTTACTCACCTGAGTGTTTAGCCACTCAAAGTGTGCCTCTTGCCAGCCTCTCTGACCTAGTGGGCTGGCCTTATCCCTGGCAGAGCCCCCGGGACGCACCATTTACAGTCTGGGAAGATGTCCCCGGCACACGGTGGTGTCGCTCATGCAGACTGTGCACGTTCCGTCTGGGCCTTGGGCTTCAATTCCACAGCGAAAGTGAGAGTGTCTCTCCTCTTAAAAGCTGTGACACCACCCCACCACCCACATCCCCTTTACACAGTTATTTTCAGTCACTCATTTCCCAACAGAGCTGGATGTGAGCAGTGGCACCAGATCCACCTCACACCACGACAAAATATGCACAGCAGTCCTGATGAGAACACACCTGACCCAGCTTGAAAGTGATAGACAGCACAGCACAGCACAGCCTCAACTGTAGAGCAGGCCCTCTGCCCGAGGGGGTCCCCAGCCAGAAGAAAGCACAGGGCCTTGGGGAACAGGCGGCTCTGGTAGCAGAGGGGCATGGTGTGTACTTTGGGAGGACAAAGGAGAACAGAATCGAGGGAAAGCCTAAGAATAAGAACCTAGTATAATCCCACAGGCTGGTTAAGAGTCCCGGACCGTCCCTGGGGTAGCCAGAAAGGAAGCTTTTAAAAATAACATCACCCCAGTCACTCTAAATCCTTTCCATTCCCAACAAAAAGATGAAACTTAATCTTCACGAACAAAATTTAAAGCTAGAAAATAGACACAGATGGTGTTCTCAGACACTGGACCCCAGGGATCCAGGTCAGTGCCACCCTCAAGAATCAGTGAGCAAACCACCCAATGGGAAAGCAACATAGAGTGTCTTCTGGACACGCCCACAGCCACGGGTCCTGAGTGGGTCCAGAGAATAGCACTGGCACAGGTGGCAGAGACCCATGCTCTGCCATCTAGAAAACACAGTGATGGCCACTGGAACTCTCCTTGGGGAAGGAGACCAAGTCAGAGGTCTTCAAGGGCCATGGAGACCCACCCAGAAGATGGAATGAGAACAAGGACCCAGGGTGACTTTGAGCTGAGACAGAGCCTGGTTACCTTGAGGAGGGCTGGCGCTTTAAGGGGTGACCTTTTCTTCAACGATGGCACCCTCTGACCTTCATTGTGGGGCTCAATTTTAAAAGATAGATCTGGAAAAAAGAAAGTGACATTTGTTAGTATCCAGACACTAAGATGATTTTTCTTATCTCCCTACCCGCAGGCACAGACCTGGGCCGAGGGGAAGGGTGCCTGTGCAGTGGGGGGCGGGAGACACAATCTTTTTGCAAAGAGAACAGAGAATGACACAAAATCAATGACAGAGTCAAAAGCAGCAGCAGCAGCAGCAACAACAACAACAAACAAACAACCTCAGTCCCAGTTTACAAAACAGGAAGTAAAGACTATGGATGACTTAAGGATGAACCATGAGAGGCAATACCTTTGAGAATGGCTGGATTTACCACAAGACCCAGCCCTGAGGAGCCCAACGTGGTGCAAAGAGTGAGTGAGCTTGGCTGTGAACTGACGGGTTGGAGGCTTAAGTCTATGCAGAGGGTCCTTGGAAGGCCTGACAATCTATTATCGAAAAGTCAGCCACTGAAAACTCTACCGTGAGCTAGTTTACTTGGACACACATGGGATTGCTGTGAAACAGGAATCAAGTCGATGGCAACCTGTCAACTCTACCAGCAGGGGGAGGAGGTGGGTCAGTGCACCACAGGGCCCAGACCAAACTCCAAGTCCTAATCTGGCTCAGCTAACACAGGCACTGTGCCACCATTTAGGGAATCTGGGGCCCAGACATCAGGGTATAGCATTTAAATATTTATTATGAAGGCAGTAATGATACCCTAGTGACCACAGGACTGGCATCCACTCCTGGTAAGCTTTAGCTGAGAAAAGGGCATATAAGACACAAAGAAAGCACCATCTCTCACCCTGGGCTTCCCTACAGCACCTCTGTGAGCTGGCAGACTACCTAGAGCCAACCAGGGGGCTGTGTCCAAGTGCCTGGGCTGCAGCAGGCCAGCACTTCATCAACTAGGATTCTGTCACATGGTGAAATTTACTCCTTGCAAACTCCCCAGGGACACCCAACTCTCCACCACCATGTTCCTTGATGCTCCCAGTCCTCGGACTCCAGACTAGGCAGGACTGCCCTGGTACAGGCCCTTCTCTTGTGTCCCCAAACAATCCCCATGCCTTGTCCTATCTGAGCATCTGGGACCAAGAACCACACAGAAGAGTCCAAGCTGTCTGCCCCTAAACAGCCTGTTTAAAGCCCCACCACCCTACAAAAAGCTTAGCCCCTAAGGCCATGCAGGTATGCACACAACCGCCCACACTGGAGCAGTGTGCCCTCTGCTCCTTCCAAAAGCCTAACATTTAATGGGGAACAAATTGAGCACCTTGAGAAGGATGTCTAGAGGTGTGGGTGCAGAGTGCTTGGCACCCACAGGCCCCAAGTCTCATCGGGACCTAAGAAGAGATGTCAGGAGACAACGCATCCAAACCCAGCAGGGCGGGCAAGGCACCAAGTCATAAGCAGCAAGAAAACAAAGGGCTGCGGGTCCATATCTATCTATTTCTCTCTCGCTCTCTCTCTCACACATACACACACACACACACACACACACACACACACACACTTTATTTCGCAGAGGTCACAATCACTAAAAAGAAACCATTTTCACAAAGTATCTCACTGTGCTTAAACCCCAACATAGTCAAAATACTGCGTCAACATAGAAGTACCATAAATCAAGAGGCTTTACTTTTCTTGGGGCTGGGGAGGATGGGAGGACCAAATCTCTAAGTGGTT
This sequence comes from Echinops telfairi, assembly GCF_000313985.2. NCBI lineage: Eukaryota > Metazoa > Chordata > Mammalia > Afrosoricida > Tenrecidae > Echinops > Echinops telfairi. Next base: position 1,356,590 of record NW_022103927.1, on the reverse strand, counting down.
TCCCTGGGTGTTGCAAATAGTTAAGATGAAAGGCTGGGCAGCTTATTGAGCAGTTCTGCCCTGCACACATGGTCACCAGAGTCAGGATGGGCAGTGGGCAACAGTAAGAGACCACACATATAGCACATCACAGCTCGGCCATTATATTTTCATGAGAAATATTTGACTAGTGCTCAAATTTATTAATAAATTTAGTTCTACAAACCCATTATCGCTCTCCCCAACATATTTAAAGTCCTGCAGCAACTTACTTAATCATGAGATTGAAAACTAAGATAAATTAAAATTCAGAACAGCAAAACCACAATTCCCCCTTCTACCAGGAGGCACAGCCCCGCCCCTGAGTTTAGGGAGGTTAGCCCCACCACGCCCTCACCCCCACACCTCTGACACCATCCACTGTCCCAAATGAGCTTCAAATGGACTTGCTTTGTACAAAATGACATATTAAAATATTGAAAGAAAACGGGAACCTGATCGTGTGTGTGTGTGTGTGTGCGCGCGCGCGTGTGTGTGTGTGCGTCAGTTAGGCTATTCTTGGGGCCATCATGGGAAATCTCAACACGTGTCACAATAGTGGTCTATAGGTTTTACAGAGTACCCAGCGCCTACAGAGGTGCTTGCTCAGGTACATAGAGGTGATGCATCACATCTGCAACCTACTTTTAACGCATTTAGCAACAAACAAAAGCAAACAAAAAACCCAGTGTGCACTTATACAAGAATGAAATTAAAGTGAATAAGGGGTGGAGCCCTAACTTTAAAACTCCACCTAATTTACAACTGTAAGAAAATCAATTTTGAAGACAAATGGGTGCATAAGCAAATGTGG
>NW_022103927.1:1352510-1354235 GCF_000313985.2 Echinops telfairi | reverse complement strand
TGACACACGCGGGGTTGCCATTTCAACTCCACAGCAACTGCTCTCAATTTGATGTCAAGACTTCAGACTGAGGGGAACAGAACATACCAACGAGGGAGCTATGATGAGAGGAGAGCTAGTGAAGGCTGAAGGTGGGACAGTGAGTGGACAGTGGGGCAATTAAAAGTGGCCTTGTCAAACATAAGTCCCTTCTCAGGCACCTTGCCCCAACTCACAAGGCTTTGCACCGGGAAAGACCCCTGAAGGCTTCACAGTCTCCCCTTGTTCTTTCCTGGCCACTGGGCAGCTGGTGCTAGCTGGACAGCCCTGGAGCCAGCACCCACGGAAAGGCACTTTCCCAGCAGATGGAAGGCCGGGTCAGAGCAAGTTCGGTAAATGGTATGAATGAGCTCGTTCACCAGTCAAGGAGGATACGCAACAGTACCATCTGCGGAGGGGGGGGGGTTGTCAGTGGAAGCTGCCTGGACTTGTAGTCTGCTGAAGCTCAATGCCTGCATCCCCCCCTTCCTGCAAGGGAGCTCCATCAGGCAGTCTCTAAACATGAGCGCTGAGTTGCAGGAAGGCTGAGTTCCTTCTACCTCTGGAAAACTTTTAACAAGTTCCATGCCCTTGCCCACCTGGCACCATCCCTCTCCAGTTATTCTAGGAAAAAAGTAGCTTCTCATCTACTCAGAATCAGCAGACAGGCACCATTCCTTGAGCCAAAACCACCACAGGGATTATTCAACTGCACAAATCCAAGAGGAAGAAGGAGGTCAGAAAAGATGTAACACATGGGCCAGAGTGTCCACAGGGACACTGGGGACAGGTGTCTGCCTTGGGGAGAATAAGGGCCAGGGTGGCACAGAAGCTTCAGCTAGGGGCAAGTCGGAGAAAGCTCCCTGAGGAAGGGATCCCTGTTTTTGTTTTGTGATAATGGCACCTGGTTTCAACACAGGACCAGTAAGAACCAGTTGGTGTCATGTCTACTTACCCAGTGTGAATAAGGGTAAACTGTTCTCCACAGGGTTTCCCAGGGCTGATTTTGGAAGTAAATTGACAGGTCTTTCTTCGATAAGGCACCTCTAGGTAGAGGCACTCCCAAGCTTTCAATCAACAGTCCATTTGTTACAAATATATTTACCACACAGGAAAGAAAAACAATCTGATCTTCTGGTCAGATGGGGCAAGTGCAGTGGAACACAAGGATGTATCTGGGATTAACATTCAGCTTTCACCAAGCTCCCGCCGAAACCCAATGCCATTAAAAACTGAGACCAAGTGTGGGGACAGGCAGACTATGAGAGAGAGAGAGAGAATCTCCAAGAGTCAGTGCAGGCCTGGACCATTTCATCTCTCTTCAAAATGCATCACTGACTTGGAATTTTCTGTGTGCCTTCCCCAGTCTTGCTGCTGCATTAAAACACAAAAATAGAATCTGTTCCCTTGGAGTTCACCAGTTGCCATAGCAATAGCATCAAAATGCATTATACTTTCAGGTGAAAAAATACACCATGGGTGCTGAAGATGAAAACCCACATCAAAGCCCGTTCAAACCCAAATCCCCAAGCCACCACCAAAACACACAGGTTATAGACTGGGGAGAAGGGAGTTTACCCAAGAATTCAACACAAATGTATGGACCCTAGCCCCACGTAAGACCTCCACACTACTTCTACACCTGGTAAGAGTGGAGGAAGTGGGTATTACACTTACACACACACACACACACACACACACACACAC